>NW_008337285.1:2021886-2050058 GCF_000622305.1 Nannospalax galili
CTTTGATCCCAGCACTTGGGAGGTAGAGGCAGGCAGATCTCTGTGAGTTCAAGGCCACCCTGGTCTACATAGTGAGTTTCAAGCCAAGAGAGAGTCTGGAAGGAGCAATGATAGGTTCAATTTTGCACGTGTTAGTTTAGATATGCACTTCCCCATTTAAATAGAGAAGCAGAAATCAGTGCATCCCAGAAAAACCATCTCTGAGTCCTATAGGAGAAATATCAAAATGAAGAAAATAATTCCATCACTGCCATGAAGATCCATTCCTTATACTTCCTATCAAAAAAGTGGTATCTGTCCCTGTGGCCCATTGGCCAGTTCTGACAAGGGGCCCCCCACTCCCATGGTGACTCATTCAGTGTCTTGGAAACCATCAGAGAAGAGAGGAGACATTGGCTGGGGAGTAAGAGGTTCTTCTCAGACTTAAAGACCTTTCCTCAACAATGAGAAACTGAGGCTTGAAAACTGAAGTAGACCACCAGACACAGAGTTCATGTGTTGTAAAGCAGGAAGCGGAGGCAGAGGAACCTGGAGCAGAGCCCAGGGCTGCATTCCGTAGCCAAGTGAGCACGGTAAGCGCTCATCTCTAATCCTTCAACTCTGCACCTGAAAGGTGAGCCAGTGATCACATACACACCACACAGCAACATGCAAGAAAATGTGACTCTTAAACTGCGGAGTGCATCACAAACACTATTCCTGGGGTTATTTGTTATTTAGAAAATCTAAGACCAGTGCCTCCTACATCGAGCTGATCTACCACATCACCACCACCAACAGACATCACCTGGGCACCTACCCACTACCCAGCAGAACCTCCTCTCCTATCCTTCCTGACTTGTAAGAGATACCCACAACAGATATGTAACATTTAAAACCAGGAACCCTTTCTTACCCCAAGCCTTCTGACCATACTATGAAAAAATCTGCAGCACCCAGCAACACCAAACCATCCAAGTCCATGGAGACTAAGAACTGCTAGACATCCACATCTGAGACTTCTTCTACCTCCTACCCATGCCCTCCCAAAGTAAAATGAGGTCCTCTTCCAAACTTCATTTCTAGGAGGCCAGAATTCATCAAGACATTCAGCAGAAGCCAAGGAATGGCTCCTATGCCTAGTCCCAATCTCCTATCATTCACAAGGATCTATCTATCCGCCTATTACTATTTACCGAGCATCTGATGCATGACAGGCACACTTCTACCGTTGGGAACACAGACAAAAGGCATGCCTTTGTGGAGTTTACTTTGAACCGGGGAGAGACAAATAATAAACATGAAAATGAAGTAATGTATGTGGCATACTGGAAAGCACAGAAGAAAGGCCAAGGACATAGAAACTTGAGCACTGAGTGACAAGTAGTGAGACACTGAGAACCACCTCTGCATCATCAGTGCTCTGCCTGCTCTCTTGTGGTCCTCCTTCACCCCACATGATCCCCTCCAATTGATCCCCTCCAATTCATCCTGAAGTCAGGTTCATCTTGCTTGCTCACAGATTGAACATGTCACTCTGTGCAAAACCCTCTGATGACTGCCCACTGACAAGTCCCACCTAACCTTGGGCTTCATGTCACCTTTCCACCTAACTTCATCATCTACCACAGGCCCTGCAAGACTCCCTTGTGTCCAGCCACACCTGGTAATATGCCATTCCTGACCCTCCTACAAGGCTACAAACCTCCTAAGAGAAAATGTATGCTAGAGTAAGGCATTTCCTATAGCCAATGACACGTCTGCTATTAATAGTCCCAGTTGCTGAGGGAGGGTATCTCTACACTGGAGAGACCTCTGGACAAAGCCCCACAGTACCCACTCCAGCATCTGTGGACCTCTGTTACAGCCATGAGATCTTCGTGGATATAACAGGCTCTGCCACTTACAAGATATCAAGAGTCTTAAGTAAGAGAACATCTGGACAAAAATGATAGCTTGAACTTTCACATTTATCTCTTCTTCCTCTCCCCAATCCCCTGAGAATGACATTAAGGAAAAGAGATCTAAACCCATGAGGACAGGAAGAAAGGAAGAGTTACAAACAGAAGAGAGAATTCAACAACTTTCTATAAAATCAGAGGGGGACAGAGGAGTGCTTGGTGCCAAATTTATAGAGCGCTAGAAGCCACAACACAAGCACAGCATAAGCCTGCATGCGCCACCACCCGAGTGAGCACCTCAGAGTAGCCACTCTCACAGCCTCTCTATAGATTTGTGGGCTAAAGCCTTTGTTGGGCAAGCCTTGCCTCAGCATGCCCACATACATCTTCTCCTGTTAATCTGTCTGCCTTCCCAGAAACAATAGCCTATTCCCAAAACTCTTTGTGAAAGTCATACTTGCTTTTGTAATTATGTGATTCAATTTAATATTAATAAACCAATAAAATACGATTGTGAAAAGGGAGCTATTTTTATGAAAACTAAGTAGTTGAATGCTTTGAAAGATTCAACGAAGGCAGATTGTTATTAAGAAAAAAAGTTCAGATGAGTTACAGATGAGCGATTGTAACAGATTGGGAGGAAATCATATAAATCTCAAATGCAGGAATCTGCATTCTGACTATTCCATAAGTGTCTTTATGTTAAAGCTGTGCTGTTACAAGGCTGAGAGTGGAAATGGCAGGCAGTGTTAGAGGCATTGGGACACTGGGATTTGTGCAAGAAAGACCGTACAGGATTCCAATTAACAGGCCTGTCCTCAAAAAAAAAAAAAAGGAAGGGGAATCAGGAGCTTTAGGATAAAATAAAATGTTTGACATGTGTGTTTCATTTTTTGATAAAACCTGAAACTTTTTTTTTTTGAGACACAGTCTCACTGTGTAGGCCTGGCTAGCCTGGAACTTGCTATGTAGACCAGGATGACCTTGAACTCATAGAAATCCACTCACCTCTGCTTCCAGAGTTGTGTGAGTTGTGTACATTTAGTTTTGATTAAAGGAATATACTACTACACCCAGCTTTGAAATGGATTTGTTTGGTTGGATTTTATTGTTTGTTTGCTTGCTTTCCCCACTCCTGCGTTGGTTTCCACTCGTGCAGAGGGACATCAATGAGAAAAAGAAGAAAGACATCCTCCTCCTCACACAGGTAGAAATCATCCTCCTCACACAGGTAGAAATCATCCTCCTCACACAGGTAGAAATCATCCTCCTCACACAGGTAGAAACTGGCATGAGAACTGGATGCTAGAAGGAGCCAAAGACAGTAGGACTGATAGAGACTCTGCACAATCCCACTCCATCCTCTTTCTCCATTGTAAACCATGTGGCAGATGAACTTATCGCTGTGTGCCATGCTGAGTTTCACATATACACAAATCCCAATTTACAATAGAACTTAGAAAATGTTTAACTTTAGAATGGTACAAAAGTGATAGATAAAGATTAAAAAAAAAAAACACCTTAGGGGGCTAGAGAGATAACTTAGCAGGTAAATGTGTGTACTGTTCTTACAGGGGACTCCAATTCAGTTCCCAGTACCCACATTGGGCATCTCACAACCACTCATAACTCCAACTCCAGGAAATCTGATGCCCTCTTCTGGCCTCCACAGGCACCTGCACTCATATGCACAAACACACACAGACACATACATATATGTATAATTTTAAAGTATAAAATGTCTTTTTAAACCATACCTTAAATTGTGTACTATATTGTTAAACTGTGATGTTCCTTAAACTAGGTAAATAAAAATGCATTTTTCTTTCAATATTTTCATTTTATGGGGGGTTATTGGTATGTGGCTTCCCTGTAAGTCAAGGAGTTTCTGTACAAACTCAACAGCCTTAAGAATGATATTGTGGTTGGGTCTCATCTACAGAGAGGAAAATGAGGTACAGATATAAGTGATTTGGCTATGAGCAGAGAGCTGATAAGCTCTGGGCAACAGAACAAGGCCCTATTTGGGAGGAGAGGAGCTGGATAAAGAGTTCCTCTTCCTAATGTTCATGCATCCTCCTAACCAAAATGCCAGACCTTCCCTGGTCTACCCTAAGGAAATCAGAACTGGCTGCCTTCACATGCCATCTGATGCCAGCCAACTTACCTTTAACTGGGGACAAATGGACAAAAGCCAAGGACCACTAAGATCAGAGAATCCTCCAACATGAGGACAAGCCAGAGAGGTGCCAATGAAGTAAATGTATACAACCAGGAAACCCGAGGAGACAGATAAGTCAGGGACCAGGAAGGGAAAAACCACTAACGTCCTCCGAGAGATAAATAAAGAGGCTGTGCCTATGTTGTGTGGGGTAGGGAAGAACAGAATAAACAGAGTTCTTGGAAATCAAAAAAGTGATCCCTAAAACTGACTAGGACACAAATTCAAGGAAATAGCTCAGAGTAGAAGAGAGAGGCAAGAAGGGAAAATAGAAAAGACGTCGGAAGATCAATCCTAGAGCCCTGGGATAAACTCATAGGCGCTTCAGGGAGCAAACAGAGAGCTTACGAAGGGAAAAATAAAGTCTCACAGAACTGAAGGAGACATGTATCCAAATAGAAAAGGGGCCACCCAGGACCAGGCACAGGAATGACAGAGGCCACCCACAGTTACATGTTTTGTCAAATTTCAGAATTCCAGACACAAAGCTCCTCAGAGGCCTGAGAGAGGTGACACCCAAAAAGGAAGAGGAATCACAAAGCACGGAGCTTCTCTGCAGTTGTTGTAGGTGTACAAGACTCGACCCCAGTATCCTGTCCTAAAGGAGAGTAAGCCCAGCCTGGATCTATACTGAGTCAACTTATCCATCAAGCAGCAGCCTGGGTCTATACTGAGTCAACTTATCCATCAAACAGCAGGGCAGAATACAAATAAATCCACAGTCTAGAATTCCCCCCCTCCTGCCCCACTTCGGAAGCACAGAACTTGGAAAGGGAGAGGAAAGCAGCAGAGGCAGAGGCCGGACCAAGAAGCAGGGGTGTGGGGCAGCAATCGGAGAGCGCCCTTCAGACAGCTGGCAGACTACTCTGGGGGAGGGGGGCCCTTCTCCCAAGAGGGGAGACATAAACCCTCACAGAGCTTTTGCGGGGGGCTCCTGATAGAGCTTTGGGGGAGACAAAAAGTTCAATTTTCTTGCTAGGAATGCTGATCACAGAGTTACCTCAAAATACTGCTCCAGATACACTGGGCAGGAGGGTGGGGCTGGAAGGCAACTAATTCCTTATTTATTCCAACAGGAAGAGAATAGTTGTTTAATGTTGGTAAATTAGGAAACTGCAGTATAAGCATGTTATTTTGAAATATATAGGAAAAACCAGAAAAGGCAGGGTAAAAACGGCTAAAATGGTTGTCACCAGAGTGCGGAACTGGGCAGGTGGACTGGATGTGGCAAAGGATGAACATTTTCCGATAAAAACCTTCCTGCCCGGGCTTTGGATTTCCTGAAGCATTTTCACGTGCAGCAGCTCCACAGCAGATTCTTCAAGAATTCCCCATTGCACAGTCAGGAAACAGACGCCCAGAAGGAACCGTGACCTCTCAAGGTCACGCAGAGAAGCCTGGACCACTGGCTCGGGAACCTCGCCCCCACCCCATCTCAGCATCCATCCACAGCTTGCCCTATGCGCGCTGCCTCCCACACCGTGCCGCTGCCCTCGGCCCCAGTGTGAGCATGGGCGCGGCCGGGGCTCCCGGACCACTGCGCGACCGCCTGCACCGTCCTTGGGAGGACACGGTGAGAAGCCACTCGCGGTGCAGCAGCGCTCTCTGCCGGCACCGGGAGCGCACCGCGAGGCTGCGGGAAAGGACCCGACCCTGCCACCACCCTGCGGGGACAGCCTAGAACCAGAGCTGCCCACCCCGGGCAGATTACAGCCAGGGGCCAGATTACCGCCAGGGGTGTCCTGCGCCAAGAGAAGTGCCCTTCCCACAGTGGTGGGACATGTTGGCTGTCCGGCCCCCTCTGAGAGTGACAGACCACCAAAGATCACACAGCACGCGTGGCACACCAAGACTGGCACCCAGAATCCTCCCATGGATCCAGATCTCAGGCTTTCTAGCGCCCCTCGGACTGGCCTCTTGAACTTGGGCCTTACACTGCCAGAAATAAGAATGGGGGTGGGGGGGGTCTTGCTCCAGGGCCAAGGATCCCTGGAAGACGTGAGGGAGGACCTTCCCGGCCTCAGGGCCTTGGGCCAGCGTGTGGGCACACGACTTCCAAGGGGCCCCGTGTGGGAGGTGTTCCACGCTTGGCAGCAGCTCTCCAGACTCCCTACGGTGCGCTGGAGGCCTCCGTGTGAATCAGCCTGCATGTTGGGGTTCTATGCGCTGTGCTCACATCACATCTAGGAAACCTCTTCCTACAAGAGAGGCCTAAACATTCTTTTCAGCTGCAGTTTTGAAAAAACGAGAGACCCCTGCATCGCTTTCTAAAGAAAGCCGGATCTTCAAATTCCTCTTCAGCAAGCCCAGCAGTGTTGAAGTCAGCGGCCGGGGGCCAGGGAACCCAGCTACCTGCCTCTGAGTCATGGTTTTGTTTCTCCTAGATGCTGGGAGTTTCAGCAAGCTACTAAAACTTTCTCAAGTTTTGTCACTATGATATGGGACTAACACCTAATAGACTCTATACTTATGAACTCATTTAACTATACAATTCTATGAAGTAGGTGCAGTTATCACATAACAGTGAGGAACAAAAGGTCACACAAGGAAATAAGCCAGATGAGGACAAGGTCCAGGCCACTTGGCTCTAGGATCAATGTTTTTATTAACCACACTAAGCTAGGGTGCCAACAAAGACTCCACCATTAGAGTTGTCTTTGGGATTTTCTGAGGTGATACATGCAAAGTATCACAGGGAGCACTAGATATTTGTCCAGCAGGTAAAGTGTGCCACATGCTGGCTCCTTGGACACAGCTGTGAACAGGCTGGTCCAGCCATTGTCCTGATGAAACTGCCAAGCTAGTGGACAGACAAGACATTAAACCATCTCAGGGTGCTTGGAGAGGCAGGATTCTGGGTAGCAGGTGGCCCAGACACACATATAGTCACAGTTGGGAGGCCACTCCCTGGCAGCAAGCCAATGCAGAAAGGTCCAGGAAAGAACACCTCCACCCTGGATGAGGAAGAAGGAAAGCTGTTCGTTAGCACCACTGAGCTAGCTGAGGTGCTGGCCAGCAGCAAGCAGCATGGAGAAGGCCCCCTTGTGGCAGCTGTCCACTCCACTTCACCTTCCTGCAAATTCTCAGCAAACTTTTGGATTCACAAGTTAACCTGTTGCAAAAAACTATTCCCAAAGCCTATTGAGAGTCAGGTGTTGGGCTCATACCTATATTGTCTCAGCCTCCTGAATGCTGGGATTATAATGATTACTGATAGTGTGAAGCCAGCCTTTTTTATTTAGAAAAAAAAAAGCCCAGGAAAAAATATTTGTCCTTCTTAGAGAGATGGTTAAGAGTACTTGCTGCTCTTGCAGAGGACCCAGGTTCAGGTCCCAGCACCACATGACAGCTAACCATTACAACTCCAGATCCAGGGGGAATCTGACTTCCTCTTCTGGCCTCTGTGGGCATTGCAGTCATGGTACACCTTACACAGAGGCAATATACTCATACACATAAAATAAAATAAATAATTTTTTTTTAAAAGTATTTGTTCTTTGAGAGCCAGAGGCCCAGCATGAAGTCTCAGAAAGACAGACTCCAAATGAACTAGACCAGCAGCAGAGACCTCATCCCACAGCAAGTGGACCAGAAACTGGAGTACTGCCTGCAGAGCCCTGTGGAGGACCTCCCTGGGCAGGAAGAGCAGCAAGAACAGGTACTTCACCTGAAAAATGAAACTGCTCTTTCAAAATGTGTGTTTTGAGGCAGAGGCAGGAGGATTGCTGCAGATTCAAGACCAGCCTGATCTATGCAGAAAGTTCCAGAGACCAGCCAGGTTACATACTGCAGAAACTGAAGTACTGCCTGCAGAGCCCTGTGGAGGACCTCCCTGGGCAGGAAGAGCAGGAAGAACAGGTACTTCACCTGAAAAATGAAACTGCTCTTTCAAAATGTGTGTTTTGAGGCAGAGGCAGGAGGATTGCTGCAGATTCAAGACCAGCCTGATCTATGCAGAAAGTTCCAGAGACCAGCCAGGTTACATACTGAAACCCAATCTCAAAAAACAAAAAAAAAAAGTGTGCATGTTGGTACCTGAAGGAGTGCTGACTGAATCCCAGCCACTGTCCTTGATGCCAACCAGGTTAATCACATTGCGTGCCGACTGGGTCCCGACTGTAGCCCAGCTCTGAGAAGGGGATGCTACCCAGATGGAGAGACTAGGACTTCCATGCCCTCCTAGGAAAAACAGGAAAAGAATTTGGGGTGAGGGCAGAGAAAGGCCCATTCATGAAGCCCTTTATGGTGTTAGGCGATGCCTTACCTCCACCGTGGTTTTACTTTTAATTTTCACCTCAGCTGAGTCAGGCAGAAGCAGTGTTCGTTAACGCCCTTTTCTCTGCATTGGCCCCCACATTCCAGAGGTGGCACAACTTACCAAGGCCAAAGGATTGGCCAGCTAGAGGTAGATTTGAAGCTTAGTATGCCTCCTGATCCCTGAGAGAGGTCTACGAGGGTGGTGGCAACAGAGGAGGGCAGGGACAGGTGAAGGATGCGGGAAGGGTTCTGCCAAGCAGGTGAGGCAGAGAAGCCCATTTCCCCCAAGGTCTTCCTTTCCTCCCTGGGCCACATGGAATCATCTGGGCTGAGGCCTCCTCCCTCCACAGGGTATTTTTAAAACCACCCACCTCTAAAAACTCTTCTGTTCCTGTGCTTTAAAGTTCCTCTGAAAAGTTGGAATAAATTTGCCTGTCTTTTCTCCCAGACAAATGCAGAGGAGGAAAACAAAAAGAACACGTATTTTATGAGCACAAATTTGGGACAGTGACACCTCCAATCATCATTTTATGGCATGATGATATACGGTAATTAGGTGTCGGGAGTAATCTATGGCCACAGAACACAGTCATCTCTGTGAAAAAAAATGCTCTTTCCTCTCTGAAGGAAATCTGAGGAGCACGGAGAGGGAGGGGGTGGAAACTGAAGTCTGCGGAAGGCAGCTGCAACCACAGCTGCCCACCTACCTACAGGCAACACAGTGAAGGAGGTGGGGCAGGAGCAAGCAGTGAGGGTAGGAAGAAGGGGGTCCTTCCCCAAAATTTGGAGGAGGCTTCGAGTCTGGCCTCCTAGTTCTGGCACCCCTGTCCTTGTGGGTGACCCTGAAGGAAACCCCTTCCCTCCCTGGAAGGCACTCCCTGGAATTGCCAGTGCTTGGAGCCTTCCCTTCTTCAAGGTTTCCTGGTGAGTGGTGTTGCCTTGAGTCACAAGAGCACTTGGATAGACTCAGAAGCTGGGAAGGACCAAGACTCAGGCCAGGGCAAAGCTGTGGACAGGGAACCTTAGGGGCCCACTTAGGAGGAGAATTATTTATGACTACATCATCTGGGAGAGCTTCCAGCTTATTCTTTCCAGTCTATGAGGTGAAGTGTTGAGTTTTTGCCTTTATTTTCTTCACAGAGACAAGATCTAAAAAGGCACTTTGTACCTAATGTCTTGGATCCAGTTTACCTCTACCATTTCCTGGTGAAAGTCACAACTTCTGGGCCATGGTGTCCTCACCAGCCAAAGGAAGCTAATTCTACCTGTAGCCTCAGTGAGAATACCTAACAAGAAAGTCAGTGCCTGGAATGAGGATGTCACATGGCTGGCTCCTCCCTGACTACCCAATCCAGAGGAAAAGTTCCAGTCCTCCTAACCTCCACAGTCTCTCCAGAATGATGTTACAATCTGCAGACACCAGATTTAGTCATTCGCTGTCTTGCCCACTCATGTAAATTCAACCAGGTAGGGTGGTACATACCTGTAATCCCAGCACTCAGAAGGCTGAGGGAGGAAAAGTGTGAGGCCAATCAGGACTATATTATAAGTTCTAGGCCAGCCTGGGCTACATAATTAGACTAGAGGGGTGGGGAATCATGTAAGCTCCATATGCCCTCCTCTAGCTTGTTTGCAACTAGAGTATTCCCTAGACAGCAGTAGGTGCTCAACTAAGTTCTTGTGGAGTAAATGATAATTAATATCGTATCAAGAAGCTAAAGATGGAAAATCACATAGTCCTATCAATAGTTGCAAAAAAAGAAAAAAAGAGGTAAAAATTTAACACTCATTCCCGGTTACGAAGAAAATGTCTCAGCAAACCAGGAGTAAAGAGAAATGTTCTCAACTTTATAAAGAATATTTAGAAAAGTCCTAAAGCAGATACTAACCTAATGGTCCAGAAATCTTGTTAATATCAGTAATATATAAGGTATGGTGGTTTGAATGAGAAGTGTCCCTGATAGGCTCAAGTATTCGAACACTTGGTCAGTTGGTGGTGCTGTTTAGGGAGGGTCATGGAACTCTTAGGTGTGACCATACTGATGAAGCACTCACTGGGGGTGGGCTTTGAGAGTTCATACACATCATACATAGCCTTTCTCTCTCTCTCTCTCTCTCTCTCTCTCTCTCTCTCTCTCTCCTTCTTGCACATGCTTGAAGATGTGAGCCTTCTGCTCTAGCTGCCTCCTTCCACGACTCTCCCAACATGATGGACTCTTATCCCTTTGGAATCGTAAGCCCAATAAACTCTTCCTTCTATAAACTGCCTTGGTCATGGTATTTTATCACACCAACAGAAAACTAATAAAGAAGTATGTCATTCTCATTGCTCCTTTCCAGTATCAGACTCAAAATCCCAGCTGATGAAATAAGACAAGAAAATGAAATAAAAAGTGTAAGGTGGAGAGAAAGAAACTAGCTATCTTTGTTCATAAACCAGATATGTGATAAACTTGAAAAAACTGATAAAACACCCCTTCAAAATGCCCTCTTATAACTGATAAGCAATTCTAGCAAGATTTCAAGACATACAGTTAATATGCAAAAATTAATCGCTTTTCCACACACCAGCAATTAACAAATGGAATTATAAATTAAAAGATGTTACCCTTTACATTAGCATCCTAAAAATGAACCACTTAAATATAAGTCTAACAAAATATGTAAATGATCTGTATGAGAAAAACTACAAAACTCTGATGAAAGAAATCAAAGAAGGGGCTGGAGAAATGGTTCAACGGTTAAAAGCACTGACTGCCCTTACAGAGGACCCGGGTTCAATTCCTAGCACCCACATGGCAGCTAACAATCGTCCGTAACTCCAGTTCCAGGGGATCTGATGCCTTCTTCTGACCTCCACAGGCAGTTCACAGGTGCACTTACACACATGCAAGCAATATGCTTATACACATAAGCTAAAAATAATAAATAAAATATTAAAACAAAAAAATTTTTTAAAAAGAAATCAAAGAACAAAATAGGGAAGTGACCCATGTTTATATCCCATCAGCTCATCTCTTTACAGCTTACACGGATTTTTAAGTACTCCATGTGCAATCTCAGCCTCACACTGACCTGGTAGGCACAGAAGACATTTTACAGATCAACAAATTGAGGCTTGGAGAAGTGATATGGTATACTCAGAGTGATACTGGTGATTAATACTCAGCAGAAAGGAAAAAAAGAGCTTCTACATGTCAGGGTACTCTGTATAACTTACGTAAACTTCACAACAGTCCCAGTGGAAACTGAGGTCCAGAGAAGTTTAGTAATCTTCCCAGATGGCACAGTTGGGCAATGGCAGATGCTGGGACCAGAACACGGATCTACTGGAGCCTGGAGTCTAGCACCCACCACCTTGTCCTGGCTCCCACTCCTTCGCAATCTGAGGCTATCACTTCCATTGGATGACGGCCCCTTCCAGTGAGCACAGCTATTCTGTTTGCTGCAGCACAGTCACTGAGACCCTCTGGTGCTGTGCAGAACTCTCCAGGGTCCAGTATCAGGCATTTCTCTGTAGTTAGTAAACCAGAAGGAAAACTACCGCCTTCTGAACTCCAGTGGCCGAAGAAGAGGATCTCCAAAGGTCAAGAGCAAATCAAACATCTGACTGGCACCCTCCCAGCCTTCTCTCAGTCCCTGTCCTTCCTCACCCCCACTTCCTCCTCCATGTTTCCCTCCTCTCTCCCCTCTCATGCCCTCGCCCTCTCAACTCCATGGTATTTCTACCCCACCCACCACCTACCACCTTATCAACAAATTGCTTGATCTCCAGTGCCTCCAAGTGGGAGAGGGGTTTAAAGTACAACTTCCGGGAGAAAAGGGCAAAGAAGGCAGGCTGAAGTTCCAGTAACCCCGTGCCAGGGAGCTGGCACAATCACCCAGATTAAAGCCAGCAGGGAGACCACGCTGAGCACTAGGATCCTGTTTCTTCTCACCCACCCTACTCAAAACCAGGGGGAGAACAAGAAAAACAGGAAGGAAACCAGGTGTGGGAGTAGGTCTCTTAAATTTAGCCACCTCTAATTTTCCATCTTGTCATCTCATGTGATTTCTTCTTCCCTCGTGCCCCATTCCCAGTTGAACAATGATTTCCAAATCAGTGGCTCATTCTGGCTTTATCATATAATAAATCTGTGGGTAGCACACTTCTCTCATGAAAGACACCAAATAAGAAAGTACACTGAAATGAGCCCCAACTTCTGGAGGAAAGGGAGATCAGAAGGGCGGGCCTCCTGTGGGAGTGCAAAAGTGAAGATGGGTAGATAAATTCATGGCAATTAAAGAAGTTGAGCGATGCAATGTACAGCGTGCAGGCACACAGTCACACAGTAAGTACTTAGTGGGTAGATAAATTCATGGCAATTGAAGCTGAGCGATGCAATGTACAGCGTGCAGGCACACAGTCACACAGTAAGTACTTAACACTCACTGATGCTGTCACCTAGGCGAACAACTTCCCCAGCTGTGTTCCAAGGCAAGATGCTGGTGTTTGAAGCTCAGCCTGGCCCATGGGACACCTTGCTGCAGTCTCCGTATTTCTAGATTTTGCTTGGGTTTCAGTTGAAGTTCTGTTTCCACGGCTCTAGGTTTGATGGGCACCCTTTCCCTGATCCTCTTTTGGGGCACTCCCGAGCTACGTCAAGACCCAACTGAAATGTTACTTCCTCTGTGAAGACTCCCCAGATGGTCTGTCTCTCCTCCCTCACTGTCCCGTTGCCCCACTGTGCAGAACCTCTACTTAAGGAAACAGAAGAGCCCTCCAAGTTCACTGTGTCATTCGGAGCTGCTCAGCCACATCCACACACAGATGGCCATACAAATTTCAAAGTAAAGCCCCCGAATGGTGGAGATTGTCAATTCATTACCCAGCATTCCACAACAGACACCACAGGCCCACTATGAGCCAAAGACATTTAAGTTTTCATCTATACAGCTGAAGAATCATTTGTGTCAAGAAATAGTCTAGAGCCAGGGGTATGACTCAGTGGCAGGAGCTTGCGAAGCAAACCTGAGGCCCTAGGTTGGATCTCTAGCACCAGAAAATAACATCTGTGGCACAGCATTCTGAATCCCCCAAATATCAGATGTTTGATAGAACACAGGGCTTAAAATACTGATACTCACCTCCCACCAGTCTCTCTTTCCCTCGGCCCAACTTGTAAGCCAGTAAACAGAAGGAAAGAAGAGAGGAGGAACTAGAAGATGGCTCAGTGAGTAAGAGCACTTGCTTTGCAACATGAGGATATGAGTCTGAATCCTTAGCACCCAGGTAAAAAGCCAGACACGGCTGCACAGGCCTGTAACACCGGCATTGAGCCCTGGGGGGCAGGGTGGGGGGGCGACAGGCAGATCCCAGGAGCTCACTGGCAAGCCAGTGTAGCCAAACAGTAAGCTTCCAGTTCTGGCCTCCAGAAGTGAGTGCCTGTGCACATATACAACCACATCCCAGAGAGAGAGAGGGAGAGAGAGAGAGAGAGAGAGAGAGAGAGAGAGAGAGAGAGAGAGAGAGAGAGAGAGAGAGAGAGAGAGAGAGAGAGAGAGAGAGAGAGACCAAGAAGATTAAACCAGCTGTACCAAAGGGGACAGAACCCAGCATTTATGCAGCACCACTGGTTGGAACTTCACCTCCCTTGTTTCCTCTCTTTCCTCATAAGGGAGGGTCTGTTATGTGCCCACAGCTAAGAAAGCTGACACTCTGAAAGGTGTAGGATTTCCCAGCCTCATGCCGGAAAGTTGTATGTGAGAGACAGCAGCCCACCTGCAAAATGTTGGCCTGCTCTCTCTGAGCAGCTGCTTCTACGTGTGGAAGGGGCCACCCACCAACCTCCCCTCCCCCAGAGGACTGGGCCACCTCCAGTTTATTGTTCACATCCTGGGGTTATTTATGAATTCACCATTAATCAGAGATTGGTCACTCACAAATCTTCTGACTCAGTGACAACCACAAGAAGGCAGAAAGAAAAGGCCTCCAATCCATTCAAAGCTCAGTGTTGTCGAGGCCACCTCTAATATACAGGTGTTTGAGTGAATTACCAAAGACTCACACTGGTCAGGGCCTCAGATGCCAGAGACAGCTCATGTAAACAAGAGAAATTAAAGTGCTGTGCATTCTGGCAGCTCTGTGACTGACTGGGAGCAGCCACAGGGTTGACAACACATAACAGAACATGGCTACAGATGGTTACTGCGTGTCTATCCCTAGAAAAAGACAGGTTTAAAAGGTGACCTAAATATTTTAGTCTCTGACCTCTGGCTTTGCCATTAAAGAACCACCACCTCTCTCAGTCTCTTTCCATTTTTAGAGACCATATCCCAGCGGAAACTTCCCTCTGTATCATTCGCACCAGCTCAAATCTCTAAGACTTTCCTGGGTGTCCTAAAAATAACAGCCCAGAAAGCCACCTCTGCCCAGCACTTCCTGAAATGGGAAGATGGCACGCAGCTGCACAGGTGTTTGCTGTTCAGATGCAAGGCAGGTAGAATCTATTCGTACCTAAGCAACTTTCTGCTGGAAGCTGCCCTCTCCAAGGGACGGCAGAATTGCGCAGGGACGGTGGGGCTGCACGGTGCCAGTGCCTGACTTTTATTTTGTTATTTACATACAGCAAAGGCACAGTGTACATGGTCCTTGCAAACAAGTGCTAATCTGCGGGGAGCAGGTATCATGTGCCATTCTGCTGGCTTTCCTTCCCTGCCAGCTGGAGGGGAAGGCCATCCCTGGGACAGAGAATGAGCTTATGGACCTGGCCTCTTTTTCTTGGCCCCTGAGGAGTCTGGTGATTTCTGCTCAGTGGCATTCAGAGCTTACCAGCTGTTCTCACCACACTGACAACCCAGAGGCCACTCTTGGTTCTCTGCCCCTGCAGCTGCTGCCCTTACCCGTGCCGACCCTGGCTCAAACAGAGGGGATGACCTAGAACAGCTGAGTCAGACTGGCATTCCAACAAGACTGACTGGTTGTGTGACTCTGGGGAGCTGATTTACCTATCTGACCCTCAGCTTCTTTTGGGGTAAAGTGGCCACTAGATTGCTCCTGTTCTCATCAATGAGCTCCCATGAGCACCTAGCCCATTCTCCTCTGTGGGGTGTGTGTGTGTGTGTGTGTGTGTGTGTGTGTGTGTGTGTGTGTGTCCCTTTATTTTTTGAGACACTATCTCTCACACAGGGACCTGGAGCTCATCATTTGGGTTAGGCTGGCTACGAAGTGAGCCCTAGGGATCCGTCTCTGCTCCCCAGTGCTGGGATTACAAGTGTACACACCACACCCAGCTTTTTATGTGGTGCTAGAAATCAAAGCCAGCATTTAACAACAGTATCCTCAGCTCCATTCTCTTTAAGCTTCCTTTAGTGTTTGCTGGAATCCTGGATTGACAGACAATTTGAGGCTCCCATTCAGAAGGGCTTCTCTCCTCAGAAGACAGATGGGTTAACCAGCTCTTGCCTTTGCTGAGGACAGACTGGGCCCTTCTTTCTTCAGTTCAAGTCCTAACACTGCTGTCCAAGGCCAGTGCATCGCTCTGCAAACCAGAAGCCTGAGGAGTCACCTCACACCACAGCTGCCACCCTGGCCCGAACAGGTTGCTTCCTACATTGCCCCATTTAGTCCTTAGCAGGATCCTCTGGATGGTCATCTGCCTTTACATATGAGGCAACTGAGGCAAAGAGAAAGGAGCACCAACTCTGTGGGAATCAGGAAGACACCCCAGAGGAAGTGACATCCTGATTTGCAGAGTGGGGAAAGGAAGTTCTTTCCAGTCAAGAGGACAGGGTTCCTACATGCCCCTTCCACCACCCCCAGCACCTTTGCAGCCTAGTGGCCCAAGTTCCTAAGGCTGTTTTCAAAATTCAGATCTCCGGATGTTTGGAGCCCAGCCAGGCTCTGGCAGTGCCATGGGCCCACTTGCTTTTTGAGCTAGTGCCAGCTGGAACCACAGCCCTTCCAGGTCAGCTTAAGCATAACTTACAGTTTCCCTAAGGCAGGAGCAGATTATTCCAGCTCCAGGGTCTGCAGTGCACACACCAAGGGAGGAGGAGAGCATGCTGGGCAGTTCCTCCCAGAAAGAAGAAGAGGAGGCTGGCATGAGAGCCCTGGACTTGCCCGGAGGTGGGATCCACAAGAGTATGGACTCAGCCAAGTTTCCATATTGGTTACGGGGTGAGAACAGGCAGGGGCCTGACATGACCCCAGCAGGCAGCACTCTGCCCATCTACTAAACATAGGATGGGCTAGCCTAGACCTGCATTTGAGGAACCTACAAGGTTAGGAAAGCTGAGAAAGGAAGCTGTTCTAGGGGAAAGACAATGGGGAAAGGATGAGAAGAAGATTCTGTGAGAGAAGGTTCCCACAGTCTTCCCATCAGCTCCAGACCCTGGGACCTCTTGCTCAGTACAATTCCCGAGAAGTGAATGAATCCGTGAGCATTTTGGTAGTTGCTGAAGCAGCTAAATCCTGAGATCTTAACGACTCAGAACAATGAAGTTTATTCCCTGTTGTCATTCCTGACTGAACAACCTTTCACAAGCTCCTTTGGGGACTAGCCTGTCTTCACATTGCGGCTCTGATCCATGACTGGGTCTTGGTGTGCTCTCCACCAGCCAGAGCTGGAGAGAGGGGATAAGGACTTTAGAGCCAGGCCCGCAATGACCTCTGTCATTTCTGCTCACCCAACTATCAGAAGGGCTGGAAGACGGTCTCTGCAGCCAGGGAAGGGGGAAAGTTTAATGAACAGGACAGTGACTGTCACTGCAGATCACATACAGACACACTCAGAATCACACAGAACCACAGACCCATACAATGAAGCACCATGAGTTCAGACAATCTTTAAGTGTGGACTTACAAGTCCCATAAGCCCAAAATCTAAAATAATCCATTCCTGGACTCTAAAGATTAAGTGGGGGAGGTATGTAGCCATTCCCTCCATTAGACTGAAAGCTACCTGACGGAAGACAAGCGTCCTCTGCAGCCTCGCACCTCCCCAGTGCGCCTGTTCATCATGGCAAGGCCAGTCAGGGTTGGAGAGAGGTAGATGGTGCCTACCGAGTGCCAAGCACCCCTCTAAAGAGCATCTTGAGAATTTAATTCATTTACTCCTCAAAACAACTCCATCAAATAGGACTGTGATTATTCCCTCAATTTACAAATGGGGAAACTGAGGCCAAGAGACTAAGAGAGTAAACTAGGATCAACAAGCTAGGGAGCAATCCACAAATATCTGTCCCACATGACAATGTTGAACTAATACTAGCAGCTGTCTGAGGCCCTTCTCTTTATCCTTCAGTTGAAGAAGAAAGACAGTAAGTCATCTGGGCATGATTGAGATGTAAACATTCCCGCAGATGGAGGACAACTCACTTTGCTATCTTTTCCCTCAAACTTCTTAGCTGCATTTCTCATTGCAATGGGAAAATAGGCAAGGCTTCATTAATTTCTGAAAAGGGGTTGAATTCAGTTTGAAGTGGGAGCTGTGGAAGGGCTTATCCACCCGCTCGCTGAGGAAATCTCGTTGGCGCCATCTAATTAACAATAAACCAGATGCCCAACACAATCCGCTTCTACATCTGTAACACGCTGACAGCCTAAAAATGCCAACCTCCTCCTCGTGTGTCAGCTAAATGTCACTGGCGACATTTGATGCAATTCAGAGATGAAAGTAAATCCAATATTATCACTGACTAAATAACCACAGGCCTAATCAGGGGGCCCCAGGCCCCAGAGCAGGATTCGGAGAGTAGACAGTCCACAGGAAGGTTGGGGAAGAGCCTGCTTCCCAAACCCCCAATCTCCAGCTGCCCATGGGCAGCACAGCAACTTTCTGGCCCCCTTCTGCTGGAAAGGATCTGGACTGACAATCTCCAAGGCCACCCGGTTATGGGACAGAACAGTGTTCCTCTCTCTGGGCCTGTTCCAGGAGCAGAGGCAGAAATACTGTCTCTAGAGAAGGACTGCCTTGATGGGCCATGATTCAGTCACCTAGTCAGCCTGTTTACTGAGCAGCTGTTATGTGAGAGGCCAGGTGTGAGTGTTGGGGGTGCAGCAGTGCTTTGAGTGATCATGTCATGCATAGACTATAAGCACTGTGGATGTAGACAGCACTTCTCCCCTGCCCAAATCATACTTCACCCCAAGCCCATTGAGGATTCAACAAATATCTGGAAGATACATAAACACACAAATGAATAAATGAATACAGTGACTGCACCTCTCCCTGACCCCCCAACCCCCGGTCTCAGGAGGTTATGTGGTCTTCAAGGGCCAAGATTCTTGTCTTCTGATGTCCAGTGCCCAGAACAATGACAATCATGACAGAAGTGTTAGCACCCAGCATGTAGAGCACAGGTGAGTAAGGCAAGGGGCTTCTCAGTGGTCCCCAAATTTAAATATCATGAAAACCAAGAGATACTATAGCATATCAGCATACCAATGAGAGGCAGATGGACAGTAAGTACTTCCAGATGTTTCTCTGAGAAAAACAAGGTGATCAAAGTTAATCACAGGAAACAGCAAACAATCCAAAATGAGAAATGGTTCTCTGAAAAAGGAACTCAGGAGGGAGAGGTGTGGACGGTGTGCACACTGAGTCTTCAGAAATGCTAAGGAACTTAATGCAAGTCACAGGAAGCCAAAGAGTCATGGTAACTAACAGCACAGGACCCTGAATCAAGGGCTCGCTCACAGAAGACATTACCAGGTCAGCCGACAAAATCTGAATAGTCAGAGGACATTATGAAAGTATTAGTATTAATTTTCTTTTGCTGCTACAATAAATTATTACACATTTGGTGCCTTAAAACGGCACACATTTATTTAGAATACGGACATCTTTGAGAGGCCGCTATTGAATTAGTTAAATGTATGTTAAATGTATTGAAGTTGACAATTGTGCTGCACTTACATGTAAGACTATGGCCTTGAGGCTGGAGAGATAAGGACACTGGCTGCTCTTCTAGAGGACCTGAATTCGGTTCCCAGCACCCACATGGCAGCGAACAATCATCCATAACTCCAGTTCCAAGGAATCCCACACCCTCTTCTGGCCTCTTCAGGCATTGCACACATGTGGTACCCTTACATATAGCTAGGCAAAACACTCATACACATAAAATAAAAATAACAAAATATTTTAAAATGAATATATCATTACTCCTTGAAAATAAACATTGAAGTATTTAGAGGCAAAGGGTCGTGATGCATGTGACTTACACCTAGGCAGTTCAGGAGTTATGATTTGTATATACACATAGAGAGACAGTAAGGCAAGCATGACAGTGCAATGGGAGTTTCTGTGCAGAAAAGATATGGCTACTCCTCCTTGAACACATTTGTAAACTGGACTTGATTTCCAAATGGGGGTGGGGCACTGTCTGCACACGATTCTCAGTAAGTGGGGTTGCCTGATCAACGAGAGGAAGGGTTTCCTGTGTCTCAGTTTCATCTCCCCAAAGAGATAGAGAGCTCCCGGGAGCTTCCTTCTGCAGACAGAAGAAGACCCATGCTCCTAAGATGGTGTCTGCCTCCTTTGTGGTCCCCAGAATCCTTTGCCACCTATCATATCTTTTTAAATTTTTGAGAATTTCATACATGCATATAATGTATTTTGGTCGAGTCCACCCCCATTCTCTTCCCTCTAGTTCTTTCTCTAGTCTCCATACCACATATCCCTCCCAGTTGCATGTGCTTTTTTTTCATGTGCTTTTTTTTAAACCCACTGAGTCCACTCAGCAATGATAGTATGTGCATGGGTGTGGGACTGTCTACTGGAGCTGAAGAAAACTGACTCTCGCCATCAATTTCCATAGCTCTTCAGGTAGGGGTGGGAACCAGTGAGCCCCTTCCCCATCCATGCTGGGATTTTGGCTGGCTTGATCTTCTGTAGGTCTTATGCATGCAGTCCCAGCCATGAATTCATGAGTGCAACAGTCCTGTCCTGTCTGGAAAAACATTGTTTTGTAGCACTCAGCCACTGCCTCTGGCTCTTACAATCTTTATGTCCCCTCTTCCAAGATAATTCTTTAGCCTTGGGGAGAAGGAATGTGATGTGGGTATTCCATTTAGGGCTGAACACTCCACGGTCTCTCATTCTCTGAACATTGACCAGTTGTGGGTCTCTGTATCAACTGCTATCTGTTGCAAAAGAAGCATCTCTAGTGATCACATCTTCATCTCCCACACCTCTCTCCACACCTGATTCCTCACCAACCCTCCAAACTGCATCGTAACAATTGACCTTTAGTAAACAGTGGGCCTCTGATGCTATGTATATCCCTATGCTACTTCATCTGATTCTCACAGTACACCTTCAAGTTAGGTACTGGTAATCTCCTAGCAAATAACACATCAGAAGCCCAACAGCAAAGCTACCTAACTGTTTCAGGTCATTTAGCAAGATCCAGATCTATGTAATTCTAAAGCCAGGTTCTCTGAAACATATACACTGCTCCAAACTCCAAGCAGTGGTACAGTGGACATTTCCTAAGCATCCACCTGGTGCTGGGCTCTGAGTCAGGCACTGGATGTACAAACGAAATCAATCCCCACCTCCAGTCTCCAGGAGCAATGATCTGGCAGAGAGACAAAGCCAGAGCTGAAGCAGGGTAAGGGGGCAGGGCCAGCCAGGGCTCCAAAGTCTGGCCCCTGACCCTCAGAACTGAGTCTCAGCAAGAAGGCTGTGCCTGGAACTAATTGGTGGTATAGGCAGAGATGAGAAATCCTGTTTACCACCGCCCCATCCTGGAGACAAATCTGACGCTTTTGAAGCTACTGTGGGCTTGGCTAAAGTCATTGACATTTTCTTAGTCAAGTCTCTTCTGTCCCCTAGTGGTAGTTACAGAAATGACGGTGAAACCGGCCTCACCCAGAAAATGGGAAAAAAAAATTTTGACTGAGCCTCATCTGTGAACATCGACTCTAGATCTGAGGTTTAGGTGGTGCAGGGATCACCAGCAGAAACGCTGAGCATCTCATAGATCAAAATTTGAGCCCAAAACTTAACTGCGGGCTTGAGCCCTGCAAAAACAACCCTGGCAGACCACAGCTTGAGCCTGCGGGCTGACCTTGGCCAGAGGCTAAACCACCCCAACCCTACCACAGGCTTACCATTCCCATTCCTACCCCCAGGAGACCTGTAAGTCTCACTGGGCTCGCCTAGACTTCCTGGGGGTCTTTCCTCCCTTTGGTCCCGCTTGTCCTCAGATGCCCTGGTGGAGTATGTGAGCACCGGCTCACTTGCATTCTCAGCACCCCGCAGCCCTTTTCCTATGTGGTTTCTGAGCTTTTAAAGAAGGCATCAGGCAGTGGCCTCCTGGTCTGCAGAGCATTTCCACACTGCCCGCTGTTTGGCTTAAAGACACCACCCTGAACCTCCTCGGTGGTCCTCACTCTCCCCTCCCAGCATAAACATGCCTACTGCTTCCTCTTCCATCTTAGAAGACTCACATCTAACTTGTGCTCAATACCTGGACCCTCGGGTAACGCCTGTCAGCCCCGGGCATCATTAACACCTCCCTTCAGTCCCTAAGTTCTCTCCAGTCTCTCCCACTGAGCAAAAGGAACTGAGTTTCCCTCCACCAGCCTTTTGCCCCTTTCTCAACCACACTTTTTCCAAGGGTGCCCACCCTCACAGACACACCTCCTCACCAACCCTCACTCTGTCTCACCAGTGACCAAATGTCATCTTTTCCAGGCACCAACCTCCCCAAGGACCATAAGCATCCTGGTGTTGCCACAGACCCCTCCCATCATTCCTTGTTCCGGGCTGCATTCCAACTACCTCTCCTGTGTCTTGGGCTGTTCCTCCTTGGCCTCCTTTGCAAGTTCCTCTTCCTCTGCCCATGTGGGGGCACCATGTCGCTGGCCCTGAGGCTTTCATCCTAGGCCCTCTCCTCTTCTCTGTCCACCTCCTTGGCTATTGTATGTTAGCTGAGACTTTTGCTTATAAGAAGCAGAAGCCCGCTGAGTCAGCTAAAGCCAGATTTTGTCCAAAAGAAAGATGGAAAAAGATGAACAAAAGAAAGGCACAGAATTTCATAAGCGGACCGTGGTGACCTTCCCACACCTCTGCTTGAGACACCTGAGGGCCAGTCTTGAGTCTCAACATCCTATTTCAACAACAGATCAAGAGTTTTATGCATTTTGAACATCAGCAATCTCTCCCTCGGAAGTCCTTCCATTTAGCTGCCTCATTGGCATCTCCCTACTTGTCCTGATTGGAGTTATTCAGAGAAGAGCTGTGCCCTTCTTGGTCATGAGGTGATAAAATCAACTCACACTAGAGCATGAGAGCCAAGTGTTGTTTTTCAAACTAGCATTAATCGCCATTAAAAATAAATAATATAAACTTAAATGAATTATATAGAAAACGAAGGTATCATATAAATACTCAATGTATGACTTTGCTCTCTATGCTCTTGAGGAACTTAGTTTCACCATCACAGTGTGCTACATGCTCCCCGCCTCTGACTCAGGATGCCAGTTAGTATCTCACAATGAGGCATGGGGAGAGGCACCAGGGTCACTGGCAAATGTTTCCAACTCAGGCTTCATTTATTGTCTTGTTGATTATCTAAACCAAATCAGTGAGTGATTAAAAAAAAAATAACTTTCACATGTTGACCCAAGGATTCTCTCTCTCTCTTTCTCTCTCCCCCCCCATGTGTGTGCATGTGGGGTGTGTGTGTGTGTGTGTGTATGCTGCACACACTCATACATGTGTAAGGATGTGTGTGCATGTGGGGGGGGTGTGTGTGTGTGTGTGTGTATGCTGCACACACTCATACATGTGTAAGGTAGTCATTGAGTGTCTGCCCCATTTCCTTTGAGAAACCCCTAGGCTGCTGGCCAGAAAACCCCAGTGATCATCCTTTCTCTACCCCGATACTAGAGTTACAGGTACATGCAGTCACACCTGATTATTTACATGGGTGCAGTAGAGACAACATGCAACTCTAAACGATTTACTGTGTAGTCCTTTACTGTTTGCTGATCTCCTGTCTAGAACTTAGGACAATTGAAAACACTGTTAATAATGTAAAATGAGAGGCTGGAGAGACGGCTCAGCAGTTAAGAGCATGGCTGCTCTTGCAGAGGACCCAGGTTCAATTCCCTGCATCTACCTTGTGACTAACAACTATTCATAACTCCAGTTCCAGGCCCTCTTCTCACCTCCATGGCCTACGCATGACTTGGGTGCACTTACATTACACGCAAGCAATATACTCATACACATAAAATAAAAAATAATCAATAAAATATTTTTAAAAGAAGTTATAAAAATTTATATAAAATGTCCCATTCCAGGGCTATACCTGTTACATCATAAGTCACTAATTCTAAGAAAACATATTTCAAGCAATTGAAAACCATTATTTAATGCCATCCCCCCAAAAAGTCAATCATATGATTGACAAACAGGTAAAATTCCAAAAGATATATGGATGAAGTTGAAAGAGGTTTAAACTTAGTATCTATCATTTGAGGCTTGAAACACAGTGTTAATGATTTGGTCCCCAGATTGGTGCTGGTAGGAGGTATCGAAACTTTATAAAGTGGAACCTACTGGGAAGTCTTCGGTCTTGCAGGGGTTGGGGCATGACCTCAAAGATGATTGTAAGACTCCAATCCCTTATTTTTCTCTTTTGTTTCCCAGTCATGAGATGAACATCCTTTCCTGATATGCAGCCTTACCATAGGTCCAAAGTGAGGAGATAAACCAATTATGGACCGAAACCTCCAAATGTGTGAGCCAACATCCCTTTTCTCTTTATAACTTTATTGTATCAAGTATTTTGGTAGAGTAATAGAAAGCTGATGAACACACCCTCCAATATTTAACAATTAAGAGCTTTTTTCTGCTCTCTGATTATTTTTTATAGTTTTTTGTTTGTTTGTCTTTTTGTCTGTTTGCCTTTTTGAGACAGAGTCTCCCTGTAGCCCCAGCTGGCCTGGAACTCACTATATAGACCAGGCTGGCCTCGAACTCACAGAGATCTGCCTGCCTCTGCATCTTGAATTCTAGGACTAAAGGCATGCACCACTATGCCCGGTAAGTATCCTGTTCTTTAATGGATGAAATTGCTTCTCCTGACTTTCTGAGAATATTGATTGTATGTTGGATTTCTTTTTTAATTTTTGTCTCCCTGCTTATTAGCTCTATCTGCCATGTAATTTTTTATCTGGTGGGTTGGTTGGCTAGTTGACTGGATGGTTGGATGGTTGATTGATTCAGTGGTTGTCTGGCTTGCTTGGTTGGTTGGCTGGCTGGTTGGTTTGTTGGATAGCTGGTTAGTTGGTTGGCTGGTTGATTAGCTGGTTAGTTGGTTGGTTGGTTAGGTTGACGTGGTTTGTTTCTGTCTAGTGGAAGCTCTCCTTGGCTGTCTGGTTATCTTTTACTGTCTTTCACATGAAGCATTTCAGAAATAGCCAAGGCTCCTTGAAGAAACGATGGTCCCTAGAGCTGGGGGCGGGGGGAGAACATATCAAATGAGTCCTGAACATCTTATTATGATACAAAGTGCTGAAAGGCTAATAGAAACATACCAAGAGGACAGAGGAGCCAGCTCCAGGGCTCTTAATGGGCAAGTCTAGAACAGATGGAGCTGACAGACACACATCAACTACGATAGACTATAACTCATTGATTGAGATCCATGAGTCCACGGTGCTCTAACTGAACAAGTAAATAAATGTGAGAAGGAAGAACTCTTCCCTACAGCAGAAAAGCAACTAATAAAGGGTGATGACAGCATCTTGGAACCATTGACATGAAAAGCAGGAATGACACTAAAAGCAACAAGGGATCAATCCTGCAAACCTGAGAGCCAGGGCCATGATGCCCAGCACCCACATAAAACCAGGGGACTTAATGACCTGCCCATAACCTCAAGGCTTCAGGACAGAAACAGGATCCCCAGAGGCAGGCTGGCTAGCTAGACTGGCTGGAATCAATCACACAAGCTCTGGCTGCAGTGAGTGACCCACTAAATACAGTGAGAATGATCAGGGAAAACAGTGTCAACCTCCAGCCTGCATGCTCTCCCACACACAGATGCAAACACACATACATTCAGAGAGAGAGAAAACACAGCTAGTTACAATGCATGGTGGCCTGGAGATCTTTTCTGCTCTCAAAGACATTATTAGTACAAGTCCTAAAATGTAAATATGCTCTGGATATAATAGCCCTAAATCAATGTTGATTTCAGTGTTAAAAAGAACTGCCTGACTTTAAGAAAAATGCACTAAGTTACTTGGGGTAAAGTGGCATCATTATGAAAATTTCATAAGATATTAGCAGAATCTAGTAAATAGGTCTATGCTGTGCTGGGGACTGAGCTCAGGGGCTCATGCATGTTGAGCCTTCCCTCTACCACTGAGCTGGAACTCCAGGCTGTAAACAACAAGCTCTTTAAAGGAAAATTGAAAATGCTGATTAGAAACTGTATACTCAGGGGTCTGGCTTACTGAGAGTGGCCTTCTGCGGGGGCGGGTGACCAAACAATCTCATCGGGTGTCCCCAACCTACATCCCACCTGGAGCTCTGTGCCTGACCAATAGGTGCTGGGAGCCCAGTAAGGCCAGAAAGGGGTGGTGCTTTGGGGTATAAACATAAGTCTAGTCATTTGAGTAGACTGTTGGGGTGTGAGCTGTGATTTTCAGAGGCTAGTTGAATCACACAAAGCCCTGCTGCAACACAGATGTGTCCTGGGCTTGAAATGTGCTGAGAGTAAAACTCAAGTATCAAACAAGGTACCTACGGAAAGGGATGGTTATGTTCATCAGCTTGATGGCCACAATTCCACATGCATAGCAAAGCATCAACTTGTAAGCCTTAAATATATACAGCTTGCCAATTATGCTTCAATAAAACTGAGAAAAAGTTAACGCCACTGCCTCTAGCTCCTCTCCTGCTCTCTTTGCCCTTACAGGTTTAAATATTTTGATTTTATTTATTTTTTATTTTATGTGTACGAGTGTTTTACCTGCATAGATGTAAGTGCGCCCACATATGCAATGCCCACAACCTGGAACTGCAGTTACAGACAGTGGTAAGCTGCCCTGTGGATACTGGGAACAGAACCCTGGGTCCTCTCCAAGAGCAGCCAGTGCTCTTAACTGCTGAGCCATCTCTCCACTCCAGCTCCTTCTTTTTTTGTGACAGGGTCTCACTATGTAGTCCTAGTGGCCTGGAACTCACTATGTAGATCAGGATGGCCTGGAACTCACAGAGATCCACCAGCCTCCACCTCAGACATGTGTTACCATGCCCAACCTTCCTTTTAAAATTTGTGTGTGTGTGTGTGTGTGTGTGGGATACTGGGAACAGAACCCTGGGTCCTCTCCAAGAGCAGCCAGTGCTCTTAACTGCTGAGCCATCTCTCCACTCCTGGGGTTTAAATAGTTTAAAAATTCTGCTGCCATTTTAGTAGCTTTAGGAGAGCGTGTTCAGCAAGACATCATCCACCGTGTTTTATGATCTTTTTACAGTAACAATGCATCTCCTGTGAGATTGTGAAAGACAGTGCATAAGTTAAATATCATGAAACCACATAAAACAATTTAAGAATAGTCAGGCTTCTAGTAAAAGGATAACTGGGCTCTAAAAACGTCGTGTAAGACAAGCTCTTCAAGATATCTTGGCTCAAACCCAGATGCCATGTGTCTGAGCGTGAACGAATGCCTGTGCGACCACTTAAGAGGGCAGCCAATGGCTGTGTAGCTTCTGGGTGAATCGCTCCCGGTTCTTGGAAAGCAGGTATAGCCCTGCAATTCAGGTTTTTCGCATATAAAAGGTACAAGGGCACGAGTGAAGTAGGCAACATCTTCTTTGGGGACCAATGTTCAGGAGCTATGCCCATCTAATGAAAAACTTAGGCCTCAGCCCCCACTCCAAAAGTACAATTTTTTTTTACAGTTTTTGAAACCAGAACATTTGTTTTATGACCCCTGAAATCTTTCAGATGAACCGGACGGTACCAACAGCTGTCCTCTTGGGTCTCGGTGCTGTCCTTCAGGAATCTTCGTCTGAATCTGCCGCAGACTGAGGTGCCTCACCCACCCAATCCCGGTAGTATTTCTTCTCTTGGCCTTGGCACCCCTAGTTATACTTTCTCTTGCGCTTGGCAGGGTAGCCACATTTGCCACAGGTCGACTTCGGAACGTAGCAGGCCTTAGAGCCACAGCGGGCCACAAAGTGTGCGTCTTATTGCTACGCTTCCCAAAAGATGGCGTTCCCTTCGTCGTCTTGCCTCTGCCGCCGAGGCCAAAGAGCAAAAGTGCAGCTTTTAAAAAAGGTTTCAGTAGTATGTTGGGTTACTGTCTGGAAGAGCCTTAATCTATCCTAGCCACCAACTCGACTGAAGGTATCGCCTGTCTGGCTTTGTTGTTTGTCGAGTAACTTTTAGTTATGTATATGTATGCTCTTATGATACTATGTTGGCCCCTTTAATCTTTGGTTATACTTCCCTTTTGGGTGTTTAAGGACATACAATTGGACCAGATAAACTGATTTATTTTTACTCTTGAGGTCGTTAGAGGATTTGTTCCACAGGGGTCCCATGGGGTTGGGAGGAGCCCCTGGCTCCTTTCTTTTACCAGCTCCATCCATGTGAGGATAAGTCAAAGGTCCTGCTCGACCATTGTTGGCTCCTCTTGGAAGCATGGAGGAAATGATTCCTCCGTGTTGACCCTCCTCTTTATAGACTGGACACTGGCTCAAGTCCATCTGGTGGGGTCTCCTCAGCTTCCTTGATAAAGAGGCCAGATGACCCACCACCATTACAGGACATTTGCGCGATGCTCATAGTCCCTGGGAACT
>NW_008337285.1:2051122-2055886 GCF_000622305.1 Nannospalax galili
TTTAAAAAAAAAGGTTTCAGGGTACAGGGTAGGTCAAAGACTGAGAGCCTGCGGCGGGTGAGGACGGTGCACCCCGGACCCACCTGTTCACATCCAGCTGCGGCCAAAGATGCTGGGGCCACGGAGATGCAGCCCCGGGTGCAGCCCGCGAGGACCGGCCCTGCCACGGGCGGCCACACGGGGGCAGCAGAGGACAAGGCAGAACGCGTGCAGCGCAGCAGGCCCGGGAAGGCGCAGAGCCTGGACCGGAACCGAAAGTGCGGGAGCACAGAAACGGCCTTGTGGAAAGGCAAAGTGCGCGGGCGAAACCTATGCCCAGAGCGGTACGGGGAGGACGCTGGGCTAACCACAGCGATCCCCCGCGTGTGAGCAGTTAGTCTGTAAGGTGCTGTGCACTCGGCTGATGATGTAGGGTTATGGGCTCATTTCGTGGTTGGACACGAAAGGGGTCACTCGGTGTTTACTAGATGGGTTATTTAACTTCGTGCATTGCCTCCCCTTCTTCTTTTACGGGTTTGTATGCCAGCCCCAGACCAGCACACACCGGCGGCCATTTTGACGATGACGTCACCGATGCTGTGGCTTCGGAATCCAGAAGGGTTTTGAATTCCGGGTTTGCAGAGTGCTACTGAGAAGACGTTTCCCTCATATCCTTTCTTCCACTATGCCCTTTAACTTAGCACGAGACAGAAAAGTGCCTGCTCATCCCAAGATGCACGTCCCGAGTTCTGCACTTCCTGTCCAATGCAGCCTGCACCAGGTCTGGGGGAAGTACTGTCAGCTCCCTCAGGATGGAAGGAAAGGCCAGCGGTCTGGGACTGATGGGCAGTTGTCAATGTTGGCCCGGTTCAGCATCCTTAGGAGGAGCAAAGGGAAGAGGCTCCTGGTCCTGCCGGTACCCTCATCTGCAACGTCTGGCTTGTGGCCAAGGACAAGAATTTGGATGCTGAGCCAACCAAGCAGGTGGCACCAGGAGAAGCGGCATGTTGGTACAGCAGGAGTCTGCACCTGGTCACTAAGAACCTGGCCTCCACCTGCAGCTGGGTGACCGTGGGTCAAGAACCTACCCTCCTCACACACACACATACACATCATCCCTGTCATGTGACACCTTGCTAATCAACGGGGCAGGGGCGGCGGCAGCGGAGTCCAGACCAGTACACAAGATGCTCTAGGGGCTCAAGCTAGTGTCTCAAAGGATAACAGGGGATACTCTCACCAGGTTGTTCAGTCCTGTGCCTTAGATGGAATGGTTTCTCAGATCTGCTGTGTGCTTTGCAGTGTTAGGGGCCCCACAGGGATGTAATACAGATCAGCCTTTTCAGCCAACCTGTAACTTGGGGACAAAGCCCCTTGTGCCAAGTATGTACCTCAAGAAGACTGTGTCCATGAGTCTCCTCTCCTTATGTGCATCCCAAACAAAAGGTGTCTATCCCCTCAAGTCTCCCTTTCTCTCAAGGAACATTGTGGGTTTTCTAAACAATGAAAGATACCTCTCTACCTGGCAAAGCCACCCCCTTAGCAGTCTGAGGCACACTGACCCTCTCTCCTTCCAGAACCTTCCCTGCTTCTTTGATGCCAGTCTCCAGTTTTCCCTTCTCCCTCTCCATAGATTGCTGTTCCCTACAGACATCTCCAGAACTCCAGGACCTCTTCTGAGTGTAGAACCCCCCACCCCCCACCCCCACACACACCAGCTACCTCCTCTCCATGCTTACCCTTGTGTCCTACAGAAACCTCCAGCTCAAAATCCAAATGCTGAGCAGACCTTGGACACTGTAGTCTTGACATTCAGTCAACCAAGCCTGAAAGGTCAGCGTGACACAGTGCTCCTATCTCATTCTGCTGCCCATTAACCTCCACATGCCATCAGCTCTGCTTCCTGAACACCCTCTGACCCACCCTCTTCTAGTTCTCCTGCACCCCACCTCCTCTGTGAAGTCTTCTCTGCTTCCCTCAGGCACCCTTAGTGGCTCCCTCCTTGGTAGTGCCCTGCCTTCTGCACATAGCAGGTCCCCATACCATGGCTGTGCATTGGCAGTTGGAGGCCAGCATTACCCTGCAGGTTTAGTGCTTTTCAGCACTGTGAGGTCAGCACATGGATTTTTACAGTGAATCACTGCCTACTTCATTAGCTTCCTAGGACTGCCTGCATCAAAGTGCCACAAATCAGCTTGAAGGAACAGAAGTTCATCCTCTGACAGTTCTGGATTTCCGAAATCAAGGCGTCCACAAGATTGAGCTCCCACAAAGGCTCTAAGGAAGAACCCTTCCTTGCTTCTAGTTCCTGGTAGATGCCAGCTCCTCCTTTGTTCTGCCTCTGTTCCTATTAGCTCAAGCTAATCCTGACATCTTACATTCTTACATCTGTGAAGAAACGATTTCCAAGTTAAGTCCACATTACGATTCCAGATGAATATTAATTTGGGAGGAGCATTATTCAACCTAGCACATTTACAAGTAGGTTTCAGATAAACATTTTAATTGCCATTCCCTTTTAAAGAGCTTAGATCTACCCCACATCATCCTGCATCTCCAGATTCCCATATGGCTTCAAGCTGGGAAGCAGTCTTCTCAAATCCATTTACAAGGCCTTGAACTCTCTGCTAGGATGGCCCTTTCTCACTGCATCAGACAACTGCAATCATAGGCAAACTCATCTTCCTGGACACTAATCATCACTTCCTGTGAGCAGGAGGAAGTGACAGAGTAAGAGTAAAAGGTGAACCATTTCTAGATGCCCCTGCTCTCAGCGCAAATGCAGCTCTCTTACATCGCCTACAGAAATCTTCACCTGGTACCTGAACAGTAATGACATGTTTACGTGACTGTCACTATGTGACACACATCCAGTGTCCTCACCATTCCTGGATGGGTGCCTGCCCACCTTCCAAATGCCAGTATCCGCAGTGCTATACCTAAAGGCTTTTAGATTGTTGCTGAGATAAAAAATACCAAAAACAACTTTGTGGGGGAGGGATATTTATCTTACAGGTCACATTCCCAAGTCAAAAGTTAAGGCACGAGCCTAGAGGTACGGGCTGAAGCAGAGACCACAGAGGAGCACTCACCTCAGCTACTTTTCGTATACAGTCCAGGCCCACCTCCCCAGAGATGGCACTGTCCACAGTGGGCTCTGTCCTCCTACACAAATGAACAGTCAAGAAAATGCCCCACAGACATGGCCCAGGCCAGCTCATTGGAGGCAGTTCTTCAACTGAGGTTTCTTCTTTCCAGGTGTGTCAAGTTGACACCTGAAGCTAGCTGTAACAGACCTCTGGCTAGCAGAGCCCATTTCCTCCACCCTGTGTCAATTCTCAACCTAAGCCTCTCAAGAGTTTGTGCATAAGTAGCCATATCCCTCTGCCCTCAGGTAACTAGGACATGTTCTACACTGCAGTTCCAAGAGGTTCCCACCAGGAGGTGCTCCAGCCACCCATAAGGATTGGCTCTTTGCCCAGGCCCAAGCTCCCCTTCCCTCACAGTGGATGCCTCCGGCCACCTCAAGAAAAATTACCTGCATGGGAGTCCTAATCTCAGGACAGACTTCAGGAGGAAACCAGCTCTGAAGACAGAGGCCTGACCGGCTTGAATTATTCATCTCCCCAACCACAGAAAACAACAGGGTATATGAACCCATCAAAAAGTATATTAATTGTTCGCTCTTTTGATCAGCTGTTGGACTGGAGGAATCGCTCCTTGGTAGCATGTGTAAGGTCCCACATTCAATCCTACACACACACACACACACACACACACACACACACCACACACAATGATAATATAATAAAGCGTTTATTCAGCTTTGTGGGCTCCACTCCAGCCCAGGCCTGGGGTAGGTGCTGGGATACAGTGATGAGAAGGTCACCATGCTTTCAGTGCTAGATAGCTTCAGCTTGACACACCTGGGAAGAGGGCACCTCAAGTGAGTAATTTCCTCTATCAGACTGGCCTGTGGGCATGTCTGTGAGGCATTTTCTTGATTGTTGAGTGATGTGGGAGGGCCTGGTCCACTGTGAGTAGTATCACTCCTGGGTAGGCGGTCCTGGATTGTGTAAGAAAACAAGCTGAATGTATTTATGCTCAAAGTCCTAGAGGGAATTGGACTGGAGGGAACATACCTCAACATAATTAAAGCCATATACAACAAATCCACAGCCAACATCATTCTAAATGGAAAAAAACTGGAAGCATTCCCATTGAAATCAGGAACCAGATAAGGCTGTCCACTATCTCCACACCCTTTTAATATAGTGCTTGAAACTCTTGCTAGAGTAGTAAGACAGGAGAAGGAAATTAAAGGAGTACTAATTGGAAAAGAAGAGGTCTAACTATCATTTTTTGCAGATGATATGATACTATACCTAAGAGATCCCAAAAGTTCCAACAGAAAACTCCTAGAACTGATCAACATTTTCAGTATAGTATGCCAATAACAAGCTACTGGAGAAAGAGTACAGGGAAATGCTCCCATTCACAACTGCTGCAAAAAAATTAAAATATCTTGGAATAAATCTGATGAAAGACACCAAAGATCTCTACAATGAAAAATTTAAATCATTAAAGAGATTGAGGAAGACACCAGGAGATGGAAGGACCTCCCATGTTCATGGATTGGAAGAATTAATATTGTTAAAATGACCATCCTACCAAAAGCAAGATATAGATTCAATGCAATCCCTATCAAAATCCCTGTGACATATTTCACAGAACTAGAAAAATGCATCCTTAAATTCATATGGAGGCACAAAAGACCCTGGATAG
>NW_008337285.1:2056411-2076872 GCF_000622305.1 Nannospalax galili
TGAAGAATCGCGCTCAACACACAGGGACAAAACCAAGTTTCGGGATGCAAAAGCAAGAGGAATTTATTCATACACAGGCGCCTGCGGACGCAGAGTCCCGCTCGGGTCAGGACTTGCGTGCCGGGCTTAGTTTGGGGGGGCTTTTTATAGAGCAGAAGCAAGGTACAGAAGCAGATGCATGGTTACAAGATTATTATTAGTGCATTTCAATGGGTACAAGGTATGAGGAAACAGTATTGCCAAATTCAGAGGGGGCTATGGGTGAAACTGATTGTTATCGTTAACTTCCCAGTAGGGGCTGTTATCACTAACTTCCCGGTAGGGGCCTCAGGGTGGTGGCAGGTGGTCCGACTGCAAACGTCCTATCTTCCACTGCTAGTTTCACAAGACCTGGGTTAGAATCTTGGCTTATCGAATGGCTGATTACAGTTCTTTTTCTAAAATGGCCTTCCTGCTGTCAGTCGGGTCCTTCAATACATCTGACAGAGGTTTAATATCCAGAATATATAAAGAACTCAAAAAACAAAGAATCAAGAAACCAAATGAACCAATTAAAAGATGGGCTAAAGATCTAAACAGAGAGTTCTCAAAGGAAGAAATAAAGATGGCTAAGAAACATCTCAAAAAGTGCTCAACATCGTTAGTAATTAGGGAAACGTAAATTAAAACCACCCTAAGGTATCACCTTACCCCAATCAGACTGGCTGGGATCAAGAGAACAAATGATAGCAAATTCTGGTGAAGATGTGGAGAAAGGGGAATGCTCATCCACTGCTGGTGGGGTTGCAAACTTGTGCAGCCTCTAGGAAAACAGTGTGGAGAACTCTTAAAAAACTAAAAATGAACCTACCGTATGATCCGGCTATACCAGTCCCTGGCATATACCCAAAGGACTCATCGTATTGTAGAGACACTTGTACATCCATGTTTGTTGCTGCTCTTTCCACAATAGCTAAGAGATGGAAGCAACCTAAGTGCCCCTCAACTGACGAATGGGTAACAAAAATGTGGTATATTGACCACAATGGAGTTCTATTCAGCAGTAAAGAAAGATGAAATTTGCAGGTAAACGGATGGATCTAGAAACTGTTATTCTAAGTGAAGTAACACAGACTCAGAAAAACAAAGGATGTATGTTCTTATATGTGGCTCCTAGCACCAAATCCTTTTAAATTCCAGGTCCGTTTAATAAGATGATGCTATACAGCAGTCCCTTCTGCATGAAATAACTACCATCATCATGACTTTGGCTGAGCCTGGTTACTAAACATAGTCACAATTGGGCTTGTTGACAGTTGTGCTCATTCATTAAAGGACTGCCAAGCAGGGTCACTGGACCCTCACCTGAGTATCCAGCCACTCTTCATGACTCTCATATGAACATTTGAAAATTGCCCTGTTCTGACGTTTTTCTAGTTCCCTGTCTAGAACTTGTAATGCTAATTACTCTTGCCTTTACTTCTCCTTCACATTTCCTATTCACGATTCAAGGACTTTCTTCTCCCCTTAGAGACAAAAGATATGCAATTTGGGAGTCCTTTAGGTAGACCGGTGAAGGAATACTCCAATTGCCTCACCCTGCATCCCTGTTCAGCATGGAAGAAGCCATAGCGGTTGGCGTCCCTATTCCCTATTGCCAATTTAGGTAACCCCTTCAGAGGATGGTGTGATAAGAATAAGAGGTAGGAATTGGCTAGGCAGTTAGGATAAAAAGACCCCAAAGAAATGTAGCCAGTTTCTTGGCTAAAAGTCAAAATGTCCTTGGACCTGTTAGCAACATACTCTGTTCCAGAGGCCAAAAATGTCAAAAGTATTTGGGAGCTTGTAACTAATCTTTAAGAGATTTTAGGGTTACCTCTTCGGTGAGGGGAATGTTGGAGGGGAGGGAATGGGCATGGATTTGATCAAAACACCTTATGTGCATGTATGAAATTCTCAATAACGTTTTTGTAAAAATTTTAAAAAGAGAAAAAGAAGGAACCCTGAAACCAGGGCATGGTGGCACACGCCTTTAATCCCAGCACTCGGGAGGCAGAGGCAGACAGATCTCTGTGAGTTCAAGGCCAGCCTGATATACATAGTGAGTTCCAGGACAGTTGGGGTGACAGGGAGACCCTGTCTCAAAAATACAGAAAGAGAGAGAGAGAGAGAGAGAGAGAGAGAGAGAGAGAGAGAGAAGAAAGTTAGTTGAGCACAGGCCTGAGAAGCAAGGCCAGTAAGCAGCATTCCTCCATGATCTGTGTGCCTCAGCTCCCGCCTCCAGGTTCCAGGACAAGTAAATCAAATAAACCCTTTCCTCCCCAAATTCACTTGGTCAAGTTTGGTTTATCAAACAATGGAAACCTAACTAGGACATTTTCTATCCTCCCAAAGCTTCCAGGACTGGGAAGATCAACGTTCAAAAAAACAATGATTATTGCTCCTGGAGGTCTACAGCATGACCCTGAAAGATCTTAGGGCTATTACAAGTCAGGAAATAGCCCAGGCTAATACAGAGAGAAAATTACAATGAATGAGTTGATCATTTATCCACACAGCAAATGTCCATGGAGCACTTGCTCAAGTCTCCCAGCATGGGTACAGGCATGTGAACTTCAAACAGAACACCACAAGTTCAGAGGTCCCATTGCAAGCTCAGGGGTGGGGGGGGATACTTAGAAGAAGGGCAGGTATCATCTGAGCTACTTTTGAAGCACAGGAGGGTACTTTTGATCACAAAAAGGGAAAAGCATTCCAGCAAAAGAAACTGCAGAGAGGTCAGGTTGTGGGAGGATGTGTCTGCCTGTGGAACCAAGAATTGTCAGGTGTGGCAGACACAGCGGTGAGGACCCAGAAGGGAGGACAGGACTCTGAGCCACCAGCCTGGGACTTTTGAATCTCTTGAAGACTCCATTTTCTTCTCCAGACAATGAGCACCCTGATAAAAATGCAGTTGTACAGAAGAAGATTTTTATGTGAAGTCTGGCATTTCATGAGTCTTCAGGGAGCAGAAGTCAGTTTGTGCTGAGAATCACAGGGTTTTAAGCAGCACGGTGGCACAGCCAGTGTGGGGGCCCTAGAGACACCAGAGGGGGCGGCTGTGAGCAGAAGATGTTGGCTACAGGGAGCCCACAGCCCCTTGCCTACCCCAGAGGTCACTGCACAGCTCCCCACCATGCCAGCAGTCTATATGACAATTTCTTCTCATTTCCTTAGCCACATGCAACACAGGCAGAAAGTGCAGGAGGTGATGTTGCAAAAGCAGCCCTGATGGGAGCAATCCTGCAGGCTGCTCTGCCCAGCCTCTCCAAGGGTCCCTAGTTGGGTGGAGCTCCAGGAGACCCCAGAGGCAATCATTCATCCTATCCTTTATTAACTTTTCCTCCTTCCTGCCTCACCTCCCTGCTTCCTCACCATGCTGCTGACAGGATCACCTCCCAAATAAGACACTTGCACCTAAAGGCTTAGGATCTACTTTTCAGGAATCTGAAATTGAGCAGTTAGTACCAGAAATGACCCTAGAAAGCAGATCTCAGGAGCAGATTCTAGGGTCACATCACTAACCAGACAGATGGCAGAAAGGGCCCTCGTTCTAGTGTTCAGTGGCCTGAATTCACAGCCTCACACTAAGACTTTTGTCTGTGATGGACCAGGGGGATACAAGTGGTAAAGGAATCAAAGACTGCGTAACAGTGCCGCCCTTGAAAGAGATGGTGACAGAATTGTAGAGAACCTCCCAGGCTCAGGTAAGTATACCCTCCTAGACCTGGAAGGTCTCTGTGGAACATTGATCTCCTACCTGCAGCTGGAAAAGAGACTAAGCCAAAAAAAAGGTCGGGGATGGGGCATTGTCAAGAATTGATTGTAAGCATGCCTGAGTTACAAAAGAAACTAGATTCACAGCCCCAACAATTCGAGGCCTTCAGAGAAGTGGTACTCTGAGACTTGGGATTCAGGTTTGAGAGCCTTTGAGCATAACATGTCTCTGAGTCTTATAGGCTGGCATAAGTGCCTTTACAAAGTGGCCTTTACAAAGAATAATAGCACAACCCATCCACCCCTATCATCATCAAGAGGCCATGTCCTCACCTAATACAAATGTCTTCCAAAATGACATTCTGCCTCTCCCCATCAACCCCCACTTCTGCCACCCATGACATATGGACCAAAACTTATGGTCTCATCTCTGCAGGGCTTGGAGCGCTGCCTCTTGCACTAATGTGAAGAGATTCTTCATCACGAGAGCTGCAGGCCCTAAGGTATAGCAGGAGGATCTGGAAGATATTGACAGTACATCTTTTTCTAATTTTTGTTGTTTTGAGATAGGATCTTGCTGTGCATCCCAGAATGACCTCAAATTCACAAGCAGATAGCCCCTAAGTCTTGCAAGAGGCTCAAGGGCCCTTGCTTTGCTCTCTACACTAGGAAAAGGATACCTCTGAGGGCCTTGGTGGTGGCTCCCCTCTGTAAGCTGCACTCACCATAAAGATGCAGCTCTGGAACTAGGCTGCCCAGCAGCCATGAGAAGACAGGATCCTGAACTGTCAGAGGCCTGCAGTGATTTAAATATCAGAGGCAAGGTGGGCAACAAAAGCAAGATGGTAACTTGAGACCCTGCTCCACAGGGGTCTGTGCCAGTGCTAATACACCATGGTGTTTCTAGGGAGGAACCCATGGGCAGCCAGCTGGAGTTGACTTAGAAACCAAAAATTATCAAGAGCATGGAAGAGGAAGGCCAGCAACCAGCTGCCACAATGGACCATCAGAATCAGACGTGAGCCAATTCTCAGATCCAGAGCCGTTGATTAAAGCTCTGAGATCCCCCTAGGAAGGACTCAGCAATGCTCAAGCCAAGTGTGTTCAGTACATGTTACACCCTTTCCCCAAAGCTCTGCAACAAATTATCAAGCTAATTACAGATCAGAGAAAAAGATATCAAGTCTTCTGGGTTTTTCTAGCTTCATTGAGGAGTACTTAACAAAAAAAAAAAAAAAAAAAAAAACACACCATAAAAATAAAAAAAAAAAAAATGAAATCTTTTGGGTTTTTTTAGCTTTATTGGGGAGAATTTAAAAAAAAAAAAAAAAAAAAAAAACACATACATTTAAAATGTTGCTTGGGTGCATGCATTATCTCTACTGTGAAATTACCACAACCCATGCATCTAGTCTGCACTTTCAGCACTCTTAAATCCTTCAGCATTTTTAAAGAATCTGCATATCACTTCATGCGATGTGTTTCTGAGTCTGCCCATGTTGCACCAACCTGTCTTGGTTGAAAAACTAAATAGCATTCCATCATGTTTTCCTTGCCTGTTCCTTTGCCAGTGTATTGTGAACGATGTTGAGGCGAACGTGGAGGTGCGGCGCTTTCTCTGAGGGACTGCTTTCTTACCCAAAAGTAGGACTGTTAGAGCACACGGCAGTGCTGTTTTAACTCTTTGAAGAACTTCCTCATTGTTTTCTATGATGTCTACTTTCCCTCTCACAGTGCATAGGATGCCGTCTCCCCAACATCCACATCCTTGCCAGCACTTTCTGGTTTTGTCTGTTTGGAAATAATCATGCCAACAGGTGTGAGGTGATATGGCATTGTGGTTTGATTTGCATTTTCCTGGGGGTTAGTGATACTGAGTGCCTTTTCCTCTGTTTATTGACTATTTATCTTATTTTGAGATGTCTACTCAGATCCTTGGGCCATTTTTAGGGGATTATTTTGAGTTTTAGTTCCCTGGATATTTTGGATACTTAAACCCCATGTCAGATATGTGGTTTGCAAATATTTCTCCCATTCTGTCGGTTATCTCTTTACTCTTCATTGTTTCCCTTGCTGTGCAGAGCATTTTAGTTTGTTGCACTCTTGCTTGTCTCCTCTTGCATTTGTTATCTGTGCTTTTGGTATAGAATACAACAGAATTGTTATGCAGACCGGTGTTAAGATGCTTTTTCCTGCTAGGTGAGTTGACTCACACCTATAATCCTAGCACTTGGGAGGCTGAGGCAGCAGAATTGCTGCTACTTTGAGGCCAGCCTGTGGTATACAATGGATCCCAGGACTGTTTGAGCTACAAAGTAAGACCCTATCTCAAACTTGCCCCCTAAAAATGGTTTTTCCCGGTGTTTTCCTAATGATTTTACCATTTCAGGGTTTGTATTTGAACTTTATTCCATCTCAAGGTGATTTAAGATAAGGGGATAATATCATTCTTCTGCATATAGACATTTAATTTCTCCAAACCATTTTTTGAAAAGTCTGCCCTTTCTCTCATTGTGAATTCTTGGCATCCATGTTAAAGATCAGTTGATTGTTAATGAATGGATTTATTTTTGTTAGCTCTCTGTTCCATTGACCTATAAAGCTATTTTTATTCCAGTGCCCTATTATTTTTTGTGTATTTTATTTATGTTTTGTGATGTATTGTAAATTAGTAAGTGTGGTGCCTCTGATCAAGATTGCTTTGGTTATTTGTGGGGGCAGGTTGTGGTTCCATATGAATTGTGGACATGTGTATATTGCTGTAAGAATGTCATTGGGATTTTGATAGGAACTGTGTTTATCTGCATATCATCGTGAGCCATATGGACATTTTAACAATATTAATTCTTCCAGTTCATGAACACAAGCTGTCTTTCCGCTCACCTGTGTCTTCTTTAATTCATTTCCTGGATGCTTCATAGTTTTTAACATACAAGTCTTGCTTCCTTGGGTTTTTCCTAAATCTTCTCCCCGTGACCCCTCCCCACTGAACTATACTACCCAGCCCCTAAGTATTTTACTACTTTTGTGAATCAAAATTTCCTTTTAGATAATTCATTGTGTATAAAAATGCCAACAGGAGTTGGGAATATAGTTCAGTGGTAGAGTGCTTACCTAGTATTTAGAGGCCCTGGGTTCAAGCCCCAATACCACCGGAAAGGAAAGAAAACCACACAGCCGATTTTGGTTTGTTGACATGCTGTGTAACTTGCTGAGCCATTTACCAGTTCTAATAGTTTTTCCACTGAGTGCTCATGGCTTCCTACATATATGACCACGTTGTCTGCAAAAAAATTCATTTCATTCCTCACTTTCTGATTTCGCTTGCTTTTATTGCCCAGTTTCTGAGGCTAGGATGCAGTCCCACATTAAAAAGAAGTGGTTAGAGATTTGCACCAAGTCTTACTGGAAAAGTTCTTAGTTTTTAGTTTTCCTCCATTGTTTAGAACACAGTAAACTGTGATTTCATATAAGCATATTTTTAATTATTATTTGTTGTTGTTTTTAAAAGGTTTTGAATTTTTGGTATTTTCACACAATATGACTTGATGATATTTCTATCCCTCCCCTATTCACACCTCCCTTTACTGCCCCTGCCCAATTTAATGTACTTTATTACACACATGATAAGGCCTCTAGAGCCTAATTTGTGTCCCTAAATGTCCTTCACTGTGGGTCTTTCCACTGGAGCCTGGTTAACCTACCAAGAGTCTCATCCTTGAAAAGACTGTCTCTGCCATCCCAGCAGCCATCTGTTGCTAATAGTTTCTCAGGTAGGGTTGAGGTTTCTTACCCACTTCCTCATGTCCTTGCTGGGATTTTGTCTGGTTTGAGCTTGCGTAGGGCTTGTGCATGTTGCTATGAATTCATATGAGTAACTGCCTAGCTGTCTGGAAAACTCTGTTTGTGATCATCCACCACCGCCCACTCTTACAATCATTACACCTCCTCTTCTGCAATGATCCCTGAGCCTTGGGAGTTAGAAGTTTGAAATAGGTGTCCTATTCAAGGATAAGCACTCCATAGTCTCTTTTTCTCTGCACATTGGTCAGGTGGGTGTTTCTGGGTTAATCACCATCTGCTGCATAAGGAAACTTCTCTGGTGAGAGTTGAGAGATTCATTAATCTATGGGTATAATAATAAGTCATTAGAAGTCAGTTTAATATGACGACTATTTAGTAGAAAACTAGTATTAGGTTCTCTCATGTTCTCTGATCTGTCCAGCCTCAGGTTCCTAAGCCTAATACCAATGTCAGGTATGGGCTCCATTCAATGAAGTGTACCTTAAATCCAATTAGAGAGTGATTGGTTACTCCCATAATATTTGTGTCACTATTGCACTAGTGGGCATGTCTTGCCAGGCCAGTTGTTGTAATTCACAGAATTCACAGCTGGATAAGACTGATGATTAGTTTTCCTTCCAGTAGCATGCACAACACTAGCCAGCAGAGATGAGGCTCTGAAGTCAGCACCAGCTCCATCTCTCCTTATTTGTTCTACAGCTCATGCATGTAGTGTCGTTAGCAATAGGGTCTTACAATCAAGTTCTGGCAGGTAACCAAGAGCAGAGGCAATGGTTAGTACTTTTTGAGGATCTATGGGACCCCTAGTCAACAGCTTCTGAAGAGGGAATCCATTCCTGGCATTGAGGGGGTTGTTGTTTTGTTTGTTTCCCATTAGTGGTGGTGGTGTTTTAAGACAGGGATAGTCCCAGCTGGCCTGGAACTCACTATGTAGACCAGGCTGGCCTTGATCTTACAGAGATCTGCTTGCCTCTGCCTCCCAAGTACTGAGATTAAAGGCATGCAGCACCACACCTGGCTTAATTATTTCTATTATGAAGGATTACATAAGGCCGTTTTCATGGAGGCATTTAATGTACTTTGTGCACATCCCCGAAATGTCCCAATGCCCTCTCCCTTGTCACCCCCTCCCATCGTTTCCCCCTGTCTCCCAGACATTTTTGCTTCTACTTTCATGTCATCAATACATATACAAAAACATATATACAAATAAGGGAAAACATGCAAGTAAGTCTTTCTGAGGCTGACTTAATAACTTAATAACTTCATAAAATGATCTCTAATTGCATTCACTTTTCTGCAAAAGATAATTTCATTCTTCATGGCTTTTGACTCAAGGATTCACTGTGCAGCTCAGCCTCTCTGTGTGAACTCATTATGTAGCCCAGGCCAGCCTCAAACTCATGGTTTTCCACTGTGAAAAAACAATCAGATGAATTCTAAAGATGGGTCATCCTAGCAGACACCAGTTTCAATCTCTTTGTAAATCATTGGTATTGAGAAAAGCTGTAAGAATTTGAGTTAAATGGCACTGGTTCTGCCAGAAGCAGACTCTGATGCTTGGATCCGAGTTTCTTGGGGAGGACTGGAGATCCCTGCAGGGAATGGAGGCAGTGCTTCAGGGAGCACAAAGAGCCAAGGCTGGGTTTGTTGTTAATCAGATACCACAGTGGACAACTGGACTTCAATCTCACAGGGGAACTTTGGGAAATGGCACAAAACACACAACTCAGAATTATCCCATCAAAAGGGCAAGGGATAAAAAAAGAGCTGGAGTGTTTGTAAAAGTCATTGGTGGAGCACTGGTCCTTAGGGGTGTTGTTAATTTGGTAATTTTGGTTTGTGATAAGTGAGTACCACAATCTTGTCAATGGTACACCTAATATATCCAATATATGCAGTAGGTCACAATTTTAACAATATTTTCATATTAGAAATAACTACTTTCAGTAATTATTATGAAATAAAATGAAAAGTAACAAAAAGATTAGAAAAATAGAAAATAAATACAGTGAATTTTCTTTTGTTGAATTGGAAATGTTTAATCATGCTATTAAATAAAAATAAGTAAGATAAAATACCAAAAGGGAAAAGTAAAGATAAATGCTTTTTAACTATATCAACATATTTTTAAAAGGGAAAGCAGGGACTGGAGAGATGGCTCAGCAGGTAAGAGCACTTCCTACTCTTCCAGAGAACCCCAGTTCAGTTTCCAGCACCCACGTTAGTGACTCACAAGTGCCTGAAGCTCCAGCTCCAGGGGATGTGATGCCCTCTTCTGGCCTCCACAGAAACCTTGACACTTGTGGCATACACACATACATGAATAAAAATATTTTTTAACTTAAAGGGAGGCACACTCCTGTGGATCGTTCGCAATCATCAATACTGTCACTATAGTTTGTTTATAAACTGTAGCTTTTCCAAATTTGTCAGTGACTTCATTAAATGATTTATATCACTTATTCATATAATATATTCATGTTAAATGGACAATGTAGCCTGCCAATCTATCTTTTGTTCTTTCTGTTAATTGTAATTTTACATTTTTTGTTTGACATGAAATCCACCCAGTGAGTTCCAGGCCAGCTGAGATTTTTTTGAGACAAGGTCTCCCTATAGCCTCAGCTGGCCTGGAACTCACTATGTAGAGCAGGCTGACCTTTGCCTTCCAAGTGCTGGGATTAAAGGCATGGGCCACCACATCCATCTCTGTTAAATTTTTTAAACATTTTTATTTTTTGTATGTCAGCACATTAGGGGTTGTGGTATGTTAAGGCACAGGCATGCCACAGAATGCATGTAGAGATCAGAGGACAACTTGCAAGAATCCAGTTTCTCCTTCACCATGTGGGTCCTGGGGATGGAACTCAGATTCATCAGGCTTTAGTGGCAAGCCCTCTTATCCAGTGACTCATCTCAGCAGCTATTCAGTAGAAATTCTTTTTTTCAATGTACATTTTTATTGAAATTTTTTGCATTTCATACAATACACCTTAATAATATTTAGAGCCCTCCACCTAATGGTGGAAATTCTTCAAGCCATTTCACAACAAATTCTAGAAATGATGATAGCAGACATAATTTTGTTTGCAGGGATTAAATTTTAGTGGATTTTAATTTCCACTAGAGTACCTCCACAACTCAACACAAAATTCTAAAATAGTAACTAATCTCCTATTTAATTCCACAAAATCTGATCAAGTAGCTGAATGGTAACAAATATTGACATTATTTGAATCATTGCTTTGGATTGGTATATAGCTCTTGGTAGAAATTTTCAAAGTACCCAAACATTATCTTTTGATTGATTCTGGCATCCTTTTCCATTCCTCCTAGTCTTCTCCAAAATTCCACTCATTTTCCCTTGTAAATATCAACTCCTTTCATTTTATGACACAGATGAAAGTCTTCACAATTTCGATGTGCTGATCTTCAAGCACAAGTTCCATTATACATTATTCAATGCTAATTTCAGCTCTTTGAAAATATTTTTTGTTGTATTAACATCATTTAAAATTTCAAACCAAATAATAAAACATAATTCTGAAAACAAATCATGTGGAGCAAAGAGCAAATTATGAGCTGAGAGCCTTACATCTACACATTTATTTATTTATTTATTTATTTATTTTTATTTAATAACCACATGATTAGAAGAAGCAAGAAGCAACAGCTTTAACATATTAAGATAACAATTTCCAGAGCAAGGATATATTTTCGGCATAAGCCTTGTAAGACATAAAATTGAATGAGTTTTTACCCTTTAAAGAAGATCTCCACTTCATTTTAAAATATGCTGTTTCCTACATTTTTAATGCTACTAATGCTTAGATGTTTGCACATGTGTCTTTAATCTCTATGTATCTGATTATTACTAGTCACAGTCGGTTACACTCAGATCCTTAGTAACTGAGTACAGATATAAAGTTATCAGGTAGATTTCACTGGTAATGTTTATCACCTCTACTAATTAATATGAAATAAATTTTTATTCTTCCTCCTCAAATATGTCTTTTGTTTACTTTGTTGATTTTATTTGTGTGTGTGTGTGTGTGTGTGTGTGTGTGTGTATCTCATACAGAACATTCCACACAATCTTATTCATCTATATATCCACTTCCAAAATGGCACTCTTCCATAGCCCCCACCACCCGACTGGAGCCCATATACTCTGTCATCCCTGTAACTGTCCACTGTGTTGTTGGTGCCCCCAGCCATTCCCCAGGGCTTGTCCATCTGCTGAATCCAGTCAGCCTATCTAGAGATCCTTGTTTTAGGAAGATCAGCTGTTCCTCATCTAGCGGTAATCAGTTGTCAATATTCCTTTAGATAAGATTGGGGTCTGCTGTTCATTTTCCCAGTTTTATGCTGGGTTGCTGTCTGTGAGTCTTTTGGGCCACCCTAGCCAATAACTCAAAGGAAGGTTATCTCCTATCTAGCATTGTTTCTTGTTATGTAGCCTTTAGCTATACATATGGACTCTTAAAAAATTATATTGACCTCATTAATCTTTGGTTATACTTTCCTTTTGGGCGTTTAAGACCCTACAGTCGGCCCAGATAAACCAATTTCTTTTTACTCTTAAGGTTGTTTGAGGATCTGTTCCTCAGGGGTCACATGGGCTTGTGAGGAGCCCCTGGCTCCTTTCTTTTACCAGTTCCGCCTATGTGAAGATAAGTCAAAGGTCCTTGGTCCTTGAAGATAAGTCAAAGGTCCTATGTGAAGATAAGTCAAAGGTCCTTGGTTGGCTTCGCTTGGAAGCATGGAGGAAATGTTTCCTCTGTGTTGACCCTCGTCTTTGTAGACTGGACACTGGTTCAAGTCTTTCTGAGGCAGGGTCTCCCTGTAGCCCCAGCTGATGTAGACCAGGCTGGTCTTGAACTCACAGCAATCCACCTTCCTCTGCCTTCTGAGTCCTGGGAGGTGTGTGCCACCATGCCTGGCTACATCTATGCCTTATTTTAGGTTACACAATAATCAAGAGTTAACAATAACTTTTCAAATGCTGTCGTTTCTGTGCACACAGCTCCATTTGCTGGGATAGTGGACTTCACGGCTATATGTACTCTGCAGCCTTTTTTCCCTTTCTGAGTCCTGCTTTTCCTGCTTAGCACAGTACTTTCCAGTTGCGCCCATTTTCCTACAAATGTCATCCTGTATTTCTCTTTGTATATGTGTAATATTCCCTTGTGTGTAAGTACCATATAAGCATTATCTGTTCATCTGTCAGTGAACATGTAGGCTGGTTCCATTTCCTGGCCGATGTGAATACAGCAGCAATAAACATGGATGTGCAAATAGCTCTGTGACATGTTGACTTAGTTTTCAGGTATATGCCCAAGAGTGGGATAGTTGGATCATATGATGGTTTTATTTTCAATTTTTTAAAATTTTATGTGTATGCGTGTATTGCCTGCATGTAGGTATGTGCACCCATGTCATGCAATGCCTGCAGAGGTCAGAAGAGGCTTTCAGATCCCCTGGGACTGGAGTTATGGGCAGTTCTTAGCTGCCATGTGGGTGCTGGGATTCAAACCCGGGTCTTCTGCAAGAACAACCAGTGTTCTTAACCGCTGAGCCATCTCTCCAGCCCCTATGTTCAATTTTTAAAGAACTTTCATACTAATTTCCATAGTGGCTACACAAGTTTACATTCTCACTAGCAATTCCTCATTCCCTAGTCCTCACCAGCATGTGTTGTAGTTTGTTTTCTTGATAATCATCCTAACTAAGGTGAAATGGAATCTCAAAGCATTTTTAACTGCATTTTTCTGGCGACTGTGTTGATGGGCTGAAGAGATTGCTCAATAGTTAAGAGCATTGGCTGTTCTTGGAGAAGACCCAGGTGCAGTTCCCAGCACCCACACAGCAATTCACAACAATTTGTAACTCCAGTTCCGGGAGAGCCAATGCCCTCTTCTAGCCTTTTCAGGCACTGCACACACACGGTGCACTTACACATGCAGGCAAAACACTAGAACAAAATAAAATCTAATTTAAAAAAATAGTGTTGAACACTTTCAAGTATGTAGCAACCATTTGTATTTCTTCTTTTGAGAATGACCAGTTCTGTTCATTAGCCAATTTACTGATTGGATAATACAGTTTTTGGCATTTAGTTTTTATAGTTATATACAGAGCTATATGATATTAATCCCTGTTCTATGTGTAACTAACAAAATTTTTCTCATTCTATGGGCTCTACTGATTGTTTCCTTTACTGTGCAGAAAATTTTGAATTTCATATAATCCCGTTTGTCAATTCTTGGGATTATTCCCTGTGCTATTAGAGTGCGTTATGTAAAATTTTGCCTGTGCTGATATCTTTTTTTTGTCTTTTTGAAGTAGGGTCTCCCTGTAGCCCCAGCTGTCCTGGAACTCACTATGTAGACCAGGCTGGCCTTGAACTCACAGAGATCCACTTGCCTCTGCCTCCCAAGTGCTGGGACTACAGGCATGCACCACCATGCCTGCTGATATCTTTTTAAAAATATTTTATTTATTATAATTTTATATTATGCGTATGAATGTATTGCCTGCATGTATGTGAGTGCACCCATGTCATGCAATGCCTCGGGTTAGAAGAGGGCTTCAGATTCCCCTAAAACTAGGGTTAAGGATGGTTCATAGCCACCATGTGGGTGCTGGGAATCAAACCTGGGTCTTCTGCAAGAGCAGTTAGTGATCAGTGCTACTGAGCCATCTCTCCAGCCCCCTGTACTGATATCTTTTATTTTGTTGTTGTTGTTGTTGTTGTTGTTTTGCCTGCATATATGTATGGGCACCTGTATCATACAATGCCCCTAGAAGTCAGAAGAGGGTGTTGGATCCCTTGGAACTGGAATTATGGATAGTTGTTAGCCACCACTTGGGTGCTGGGAACCAAACTGGGGTCCTCTGAAGGAGCAGCCAGTGCTTTTAACTGCTGAGCCATCTCTCCAGCCCCTTATACCAGTATCTTAGAGTATTTTCTCTCTTTTGTCCTTTAGCAGTTTCAAAATTTAAGGTCTTACATTCAGGTCTTTCATCCACCTTGAATTGGTTTTTATGCATCATGAGAGATAATAACCTAGTTTCATTCTTGTATGTGTGGAAACTCAGTTTTTAACAATAGATTCTCTCTGAAGATGGTGCCCTCTGAGTCATATGGCATGACAAAACAGGATTTATTTTCACCATCAACCCATTCACTGGAAGAATTACTCTCTCACCAAACCTTGCAACTGGATTTGAGGTTCATAAAGGCTGTGTAAATGAATGGTGTAAGGAAACCAATTCAGAACATGGATAACAAAGTCAAGAGATATAGAAAAGTGTCACCAACATCAATCATAAATTCAGCAAGGAAACTGAGATTTTGAAAGAAAAACAAAAATGTTGAAAATGAAAACCTACAGAAGCATAAGGCAGAGGGGTCTAGACAGATGGCTCAGTAGTCAAAAGCACTTACTGCTCTTGCAGAGGACTGGAGTTTAGTACCCAGAACCCACTTGGCAGCTAACAATCATCCATAACTCCGATTCCAGGGAATCTGATATCATTTTCTGGCCTCCACAGGTACTGCACATATGTGGTACACTTACATACATGCAGCAAAACACTCATACACATAAAATAATAAAATAAAAGAATTTTAAAACATAATACAAAATATCATTAATAGAGACAGGGCTTAGAGTGGGCAAAGTGCTTGTGGTGCAAATGTAAGGACCTGTGCCCAGCATCCTCATACGAAGCTGTCAGCCAGTCTAACCAATCAATAAGCTCCAGAATCAATGAGAGGCCTATGTCAAAAATAGGATGGAGATCAATAGAGACAAAAGTATGACACCAACCTCTGGACTCCATAAATGCATGCATGGACAGGCACAGCCATACACATATGTCTATGCACCCCCCGTATACACTATGCACAAAGGAAAAACAATAAATCACCAACAGACTAGGCTAAACAGAAATAATTTCAGAGGTGGAATATAAGGTTGATTAAGCACTATATACATCAATAAAGAAAAATATACCAGGCGATCTGACTCCCTACTCTGACTTCCACAGGCATTGCATGACACGGGTACACTTATTTTTTTTTAATTTTATTTTATTTCATTTTATGTGCATGCATGTGTTACCTGCATGTAGGTGAGTGTGCCCATGTTGTGCAATGCCGGTGGAGGACAGAAGAGGCTGTCGATCTCTTGGAACTGGAGTTACAGACAGTTGTTAGCTGCCATGTGAGTGTCCCAGATCTTCTGCAAGAACAGTCAGTGTTCTTAACCACTGATCCAGGTTTCCAGCCCCCTACTCGGGTGCACTTATATACATGCAGACAATACATTCATACACTTAAAATAAAAATAGTAAATAAAATATTTTTTAAAACAAATAAATAAGCATGACCACAAATATTCTAGGACATGATTAAGAGATCTTAAAAACGTATGGGGTAGAAAGAGCTGAGACAAAAGCTAAAGGTATTGAAAAAATATATTCAATGAAATTATAGGAAATCTATATCTAAATGTTGAAATCTAGGGGAAAAGATGGACATCCAACTGCAACAGGCATTTAGAGCCCCAAGTACACATAACTAGAGAAAAGTCTAAGACCCTTCAAAGTCTTCACTAAGATTACCAAAGAAACAAAATTAAAAGCTTCAAGAGAAAAACACCAACTCACAACTCAAACCCTTAAGAATAATATCAGACCCCTCAGTAGAAACCAAAAACCTCAGGAAATAATGGTCTGATAAATTTTAAGCCCTGAAAATAAATAATGACCCATCAGGATTACTATAGCCATCAATATTATCTTTTAAAATTGACAGGCTGGGTGTGGTGGCACATGCCTTTAATCTCAGCACTTGTGAGATGGAGGCCAACCTGGTCTACATAGCCAGTTCTAGGACAGCTGGAGCTACAGGAAGACACTGTTTCAAAAACACCAAAAAATAAAACAAAATAAAATAAAATTGTCAGAGAAATTAAGACATTTTAAGACTAGCACAAACTAAAACAATATCCCACCAAACCAGAATTGCAGAATACCTAAGGGAATCCTAAACACAGAAAAAAGAAAGACAGTATCAATCCCCAAAACATGTAAAGGAAAAATTTTCATGAGAAGAACAGATGAATAAGAGAGAACCAGGAAAATATCAGTCATGTCTAACTCAGTAAACTGGCCCACTTCTTATACAAATGGGGAAAAATAAAGGAAAAATAGTAACTGAAACAACAAGGAAAACAACCAGCAAATCTACAGGAAACAGCAAAGCCCTCTCAATAATTACCTAAACTTCCTATTTAAAAGACACAGACTAACTGATTGGATTAAAGAAAACAACTTTAGCTAGGTTTAGTGACACATGCCTTTAATCCCAGCATTCAGGAGACAGAGGCAGGTGGATAGCTGTGAGAACAAAGCCAGCCTAGAATGGTCTACATATCTAGCTCCAGGCCAGTGGGGGCTACAAAGTGAGATGCTCTTTCAAAAACCAAACAAACAAGCAAACAAACCATAAGCCAAGCCAACTATTTTGTATCTACAAAAAACACAGACTACAAGTGAAAGCACAGAAGTCAATATATACAAAGCAAATGTGAGTCAAAAATAAGAATGAGGGGTTAAGAGATGGCTCAGTAGTTAAGAATACTTGCTGTTCTTCCAGAGGACCTGGGTTCAATTCCCAGCACTCACATGGTGGCTAATAACCATCTCTTACTCCAGGACTATCTGACACCCTCTTCTAGCTTCTGCAGGCATTGCATGCACATGGTTCACTTACCTACAGGCAAACACTCATACACATAAAATAAAAATAGTAAATAAAATATTTTTTAAAAATAACCATGAGCAGCTATGCTATTTATTTCTTGAATTCAAACAAAATTAATCAGAAGAGACAAAGAAGGTCACTACAATTAAAACAGTGAAAACGCATCAAGAAGATATAACAATTGTAAACATATACGCACCAAACATCCAGGTACCCAACTGCATTAAAAAAAAAACAAAACACTACTGGACCTAATGTGAAAGAGAGGCAGATAGGTCCATATATAATAATAGTGAATGACTTCAATGATATGTGCTCAGCAGTCAATAGATCATCTAAACAAACAAAAACAATCAACCAAGAAGCCTCAGAGTTAAAGGGACTTTATAGACATCTACAAGAACATTCCATCCAGAAGCTAAAGAATACACATTCAACCAGGTGTGGTGGTGCATGCATTTAATCCCAGCACTCGGGAGGCAGAAGCAGGTGGGTTTCTGTGAGCTGGAGGCCAGTCTGGTGGCTGCAGGAAGACCCTGTCTCAAAAAGACAAAAGAACAACAACAAAAAATAAAAATAAAAAACCCACTTGGGGCTGGAGAGATATCCCAGTGGCTAAGACCACTGACTGCTCTTGCAGAAGACCCAGATTTGAATCCCAGTACCCACATGGTAGCTAACAGCCATCTGTAAGTCAGGGATCTGACACCTCTTCTGTCCTCCAAGGGTTAGGGTTAGGGAGTGCACTTACATACATGCAGGCATAACACTCATACACATAAAATGAAAAAATAAAAATTTAATGCACATTCAAATTGATTCTAAAATAGATCAGATTTTAGAGTCTAAACTAAGTCTTAACAAAGGCAAAAAATTAAATAATTTCTTGAATCTTATCAAATCAAAGTACAATAAAAGTAGAGCTCAACAACAAGAGAAACTAAACAAATACATGGACACTGAATTTTAAATGATCAGTATGTCATTGAAGAAATTGGGGAGGAATTATAAAAATTCCTTGAACCAACTGAACAGGAAACCACAACTTATCATAACTTTTGAGTTACAATAAATGATAAAACTTAGGGCAGAAATTAATAAATGAAGACTAAAAGAAAATGTGAACAACTCAAGGAGTGTTTCCTTAAGTGTGGTGGTTGTCACATTTGTCTAATGCACAAAAGGTTCCTAGTTTGAAACCAAACAGAAACAAGGAAATGTATTTTGGGAATGGAGAGATGACGCAGGCCTTGAAATGCCTTGCTGCTCTTCCAGAAGACTGGAGCTTGGTTCCCAGCACTCACATCTGACACCTCACAAATGCCTACAACTCCAGCTCTGGGGGATCTGGCACCCTGTTCTGACCTCCTTGGGTACCCACACACACATATATAAATTTTTTTTAGAAAAAAAAAAAAAAGAAAGCTGGGCATGGTGTGTGTGCCTTTAATCTTAGCACTTGGGAGGCAGAGGCAGGCAGATCTCTGTGAGTTCAAGGCCAGTCTGGTCTACATATTTGAGTTCCAGGCCAGCAAGAGCTACAGGGAGACCCTATCTCAAAAAGACAAAAAAAAAAAGAAAAAAAAAAGGTTGATTCTTTGAAAATACAAACAAGATGGAATAAATAAATCTTTTACTAAATTAACAAAGAGAGAGAAGACCTAAATTACTAATTTAGAGGTTGAAAAGAAGGCATTACAACAGATGCCAATGAAAAGCAGAGAATTGTTAGGGAATACTTTGAGAAAATACATTCCAAAATTCTAGAAAATCTGGAAAAAATGGATAAATTCTTAGGTGCACATAATATACAAAAATTAAATCAAAGAAGATACAAACTGAGCCGTGACATAGCTCAGTGGGCACTTGCCACTGAATGGGTACTGTCCCACTCAGTGGGACAACCTAAATGGTAGAAGGAAAAGAACTGAACTTAGCAAGTTGTCCTCTGACCTCCACAGGCATACCATGGCACACCGGCACCCACACCCCCTCACACACATACATTAAATAAAGAAATAATTTTTAAAGATCTAGACTTGAACAGATTTTTTATAAGCAATGAGATTGAAGCAGTAATAAAAAAATGCCCAGAATCAGGAAGAGTCTAAGAGACTTTTATAGGAAAACTACCACCAGTGTCCCTAAAGCTATCCCATAAAATAAAAAGGAAGGGCTAGAGACAACCTGAAAGGATGGGTTCCAACCTCCATCAGTGTAGCAGCTCTGATCTCAGCAGACCACCAGTTGTGGCCTCCCTCTGGCCTCTCTCTGACAGAGGTACTGCCTGACAGCCCCCAGATCCTGCCTCCTCGGGTGGTGAGCTTCCCCTAATTGCGACATGCCCATCCCCTGACCTGGGATTTCGTGAGCCCCTCCCCCAAAGGCCCCAGGGCAGATCTGGCTTTGGTAGGCTAAGGCTAAGGCTAAGATACTAGCAGACAACCTGAGAGGGTAGACTGCCTGAGAGCACCCAGATCCCAGCTCCACATGCTGAAGAAAGCCTGAGTATAGCTGACTGGAACCTGAATTGGACTTCAGTGGGTACTCCTGAATAGCTGATCTAAAGCCATCAGTTCCTCCAAATCAAACCTGAGAGAATCTGAACCCTGTACCAACCAGCTTTACATAACCAATAAAGAAAGGATCTAGCCACCCTGATAATACAAAGAGAAGCATACTTCAACTTAATTCTCCTATCAGAATCATAAACAACAAAAGAAATTCACATGCCAAAATCACAATGAAAGAGTAATAAAATGGAAAGCCAAAACACTATGTCCAAACCAAACTCCACCAATCCTGTGAAAGAATTCTACAAGGAGAACCCCCTAGAGATAACACAGGACATTTAATTTAAAAGAACATTCATAAACACAATCAAGGAATTCAAGGAATTTAAAGAACACACGAACAAAGAACTAAAAGAAGATAGGGATAAATGTCTGAATGAATTCACAAAAGAGATAGAAACACTGAAGAAAACTCAGGCAGGAATGAAGAAGGAAGTACAAAACTCAATAAGCCGACTTGAAACAACAGGGGAAAGCTTCGCCACTAGAATGAATGAAATGGAAAACAGAATATCAACACTGGAAGATAAAGTTGAAGAATTGGACCACTCAAGCAAAGATTATGGAAAAA
>NW_008337285.1:2076964-2077778 GCF_000622305.1 Nannospalax galili
CTTCTTAGGATAATGGTATGGACCAGGTCTTCAACAGGATTGTAGAAGAAAATTTCCCAAAATTAAAGAAAGACCTTATACAAATATAAGAAGCACATAGAACACCAAATACACAGGACCAGAAAAGAAACTCCCGAGAAACTCCCCACAACATATCACTAAATGTACAGAACAAAGAGAGAATACTGAAAGCAGCAGAAAAAAAAAAAACAAAAAACAAAAACAAGTCACATACAAGGGAAAGCCCATCAGAATTACAGCTGACTTATCAATGCAAACTATGAAATCCAGAAGAGCCTGGACCAAGGTATTTCCAGTTCTACATGATAAGAGATGTCAGCCCAGAATACTTTACCCAGCAAAAATGTCTACTATAGTTGAGAGGGAAAGAAAATTCTTCCATGACACAAAAAGCCTGAACGAATACATGTCCACAGAAGCAGCCCTTCAAAGAATACTTGAATCAATACAGAGAGCAGAGAGAGAAACAACTGTACCCCAGGGGGAATGAAAGAAAATAAACAAAGGAATAATGGAGGAAACACAAGACAGAGAACACAAACAGCAATCAAAATGATGGCAACCAATACACATCTTTCAATAATAACCTTAAATATCAATGGACTGAACTCCACAGTCAAAAGACACAGGCTAAGTGAATGGATTAAGAAAAAAAAAATCCATCTCTATTTGCTGTCAACACAAAACACACCTTACCCTCTAAGGATAAGCATCACCTTGGGGTGAAAGTATGGGAAAAATATTCCAAGCTAATGGCACTAAGAAGCAATCAGGTTTTGAAGTTCTGTACCTA
>NW_008337285.1:2078198-2079448 GCF_000622305.1 Nannospalax galili
ATCGACCGAATAGTCCACCCAAGCACCAAAGAATATACTTTCTATTCAGCGCCCCATGGAACTTTTTCCAAAATCGACCACATACTGGGCCACAAAACAAACCTCAACAAATACAAAAAGATTGAAATAATTCCATGCATTCTATCAGACCACAATGCAATAAAGCATACAATCAACACCCAAAGAAGCCCTAGTCACCACATGAACACATGGAAATTAAACAACACATTCCTGAATGATTCCCATTCAGGGAATGATCCACATTCCCCTTTTGTCTCTGATTTTGTTGATTTGGAGGTGCTCTTTCTTTATTTTGGTTAGCTGGGCTAGCAGTCTGTCAATCTTGTTTATCTTTTCAAAGAACCACTCTTGGAATTGTTGATTCTTTGTATTGTTTTCTTTGTTTCAATTTTATTAATTTCTGCCCTAATTTTTGTTATTTCTTCTTGTCTGCTCGGTTTGGGTTTCGTTTGCTGTTGCTTTTCAAGTGTGTTGAGTTGCAATGTTAAGTCATTTATTTGTGTTCTTTCTGATTTTTTGATGTAGGCACTTAGAGCTATAAACTTCCCTCTAAGAACCGCTTTCAGCGTGTCCCAGAGGTTTTGTTGTGTTGTATTGTCCTTTTCATTTAATTCCAGGAATACTTTTATTTCTTTCTTAATTTCTCTTTTGACCCATTCATCGTTCAGGAGTGTGTTGTTTAATTTCCATGCGTTCCTGTGGTGATTTTGGCTTCTTCGGGTGTTGATTGTAAGCTTTATTGCATTGTGTCTGATAGAATGCATGGAATTGTTTCAATCTTTTTGTATTTGATGAAGTTTGTTTTGTGTCCCAGTATATAGTCGATTTTGGAGAAGATTCCATGGGGCGCTGAATAGAAAGTATGTCCTTTGGTGCTTGGGTAGAATACTTGGTAGGTGTCTGTTAGGTCCATTTGATATAAGGTATTGTTTTATTCATATGTCTCTCTGTTAACTCTCTGCCCTGTTGACCTATCTAATGGTGACTGTGGGGTATTGAAGTCCCCTACTGTATCCTTTCACCTTAAGGCAGGGCCTGTCCTTGAAAGTGAGATGGGTTTCTTACAGACAACAAAAAGATGGGTTTGTTTCTTATCCCATTCACCTCGTCTGTGTCTTTTGACTGGGGAGTTCAGTCTGTTAATGTTTAAAGTTATTAATGAAAGATGAGTATCGAGTCCTGTCGTTAATAACTTTAAACATTAACAGACTGAACTCCCCAGTCAAGTC
>NW_008337285.1:2080145-2085558 GCF_000622305.1 Nannospalax galili
TACACAATTCCTGCATATCCCATTCTGTGCTTTCTTAAAGTTTTCATAATCTTTGCTTGAGTGGTCTAGTTTATCTGCTTTATCTTCCAGTCTTGATATTCTGTTTTCCATTTCATTCATCATATTGGTGAGGCTTTCTCCTGTCATTTCTAATTGGCTTATTGAGTTTTTCAGTTCCTTCTTCATTTCAGCCTGAGTTTTCTTCATTATTTCTACCTCTTTTGTGAATTCAGTCAGAAGTTTATCTCTATCTTCTTTAGTTCTTTGATTTGTTTGTGTGTTCTTTAAATTCATTGAATTCCTTGATCATGCTGATGATCTTTTAAATTCTGTGTCCTGGGTTATCGCTAGGGGGTTCTCCTTGTAGAACTCATCTATAGGATTGGTTGAGTTTGGTAGGGACATAAGAGGCCCAAGTCAGATGAGGATCAGATGGTCTCAGGCTTTCCCCTAAGGTCTGGATCCCTCCAGGAAAGATGTTGTCCTCAGGAATTTGGGGGTTGGACTGGCCTGGGAGCAGGGCCCAGGAAAGATGCTGGTCTCAGGCAGCTGGTGGCTATGACACTCAGAGATGCAAAGGGAGATGGGTGCGGGAAGAGGCCCCAAGGGCTCCTGGGGACTGCAAGGAGGAACTGGATTGGTCTGGATACAAAGGATTGGGAATCCAAGAGGTCAGCACCAGTGTCCAGGAAAGAGGCTGCCAGGTTGTGCAACCCAGGGAAGCAGAGGGAGGTGAGGGTGGGGCGAGGTCCAGAGGGCTCCTGGGGACCCAGAGAAGGAATTGGGTTGGTCTGGATGCAAAGGATCAGGAAGCAGTGATGGTTCCCCTGGTGTCTGGGGTGCCAAGACAAGGAATGGGACAGTACCCAGGCTAGGAGGAGAGATGGGCAGGGGAAATGGGAGAGTGAATGGGGCTGGGGGAGTCAAGGAGCAGAGGGCCTGATGGATTTACTCGGGAGAGAGGCCATCGAGTTGTGCAGGCCCAGGGAAGTAGAGGGAGGTGAGGGTGGGTCCAGGCCCAGAGGGCTCCTGGGGACCACGAGTAGGAACTGGGTTTGTCTGGATGCAAGGGATCAGGAAGCAGTGGTGGTTGCAGGCCTAGACGTCAGTCCTGGTGTCCAGGAAAGAGGCTGGTGGGTGTTGCAGACCCAGGGAAGCAGAGGGAGGTGAGGACAGGACTGGACCCTGAGGGCTCCTGGGGACCAGGAGAAGGAACTGGGTTGGTCTGGATGCAAAGGATCAGGAAGCAGTAGTGGTTCTCCTGGTGTCTGGGGTGCCAAGACAAGGAATGCGACAGTACCCAGGCTAAGAGGAGAGATGGGTCAGGGAAGATGGGAGGGTGAATGGGGCTCGGGGAGTCAAGGTGCAGAGCACATGGTGGACTTACCCAGGAGAGAGGCTGGTGGGTTGTGCAGGCCCAGGGAAGCAGAGGGAGGTGAGGGTGGGAAATGTTTTCTTAATTTCCCTTTTAAGTAGTCCATTGAAAGTGTGCAGGAATACAACTGATTTATGTTTATATTCTGCACCCTTGCTGAACTAACTTGTTTGTTTTCAGTGGGTTCCTTGGGATGTCTATTATGTCTATTAATAGACTTTTAATGTCATCTGCTGACAGAGAAAGCATTATTTCATTTCCAATCTGCATGCCTTTTATCCCACTTTTTGCCTCATGTCTTTGGCTAAAGACTCTATGCTGAATAGAAGCAGTGAGACTGGGTGTTCTTGTGTTCTCCCTGTTCTTAGTGTGACATCATTTAGTTATTAATTAATATTTTTCATGGTGCTAGGATTGAATTCAGGACTTCACAAGTACCAAGCAATGCTCCAAACTCTACCTCTAACCCCTCACCATTAAATATTAGGTTGTATACTTTTTAGACAATGGCCTTTATTAAGTTGAAGATGTTCCCTTCTGTTCCTGGTTTTTACCATGTAAGGGTATTGATTTCTGTTAAGTGTTTCTTTTTTCCATCAATTGAGATATGACTTTTATTATTAGTTCTATTATTATTCATTCAATTGATTATTTGTTCTATGGATTAATTGAGTTTTGAATTTCAAGTCAACTTTTTATCATCAGAGTAAATCTCATTTGGTCATAATGTATAACACCTTTTAAAATTCAATTATTTTTTATGTGTATGAGTGTCTTGCCTGCATATAAGTACACCATATGTGTGCAGTGCCTGCTGAGGCCAGAAGAGGGATCCAGTGGACCTGGATTTACAGATGGCTGTTAGCCAACACAACAGTGGAACATTCTAACAGATGCACAACAAAGAAATTTTTTAAAAAGCATGTGACAGCACTCTACCAGGACATGCTACCACAGCTGACTGCTGGCTTAGGTAACTTAAAGAATGAAATTACAGCTGAAAATTTCCCAAACCTAGAGAAATGGATATCTAAACACAAGAAGTACTTAGAACCCAAAGTATACATGATCAGAAAAGAACAGTACCATGACACAGCATAGTCAAGGTGGTGAAATATAAATCAAAGAAACAATACTAAAAGATGTAAGGGGAAAATGCCAACATACAGAAGCAGATATATCAGAATAACATCAAATCTGTTGTCAGCAGTCCTAAAAGCCAAAAAAGCATGGAATGATATATTTCAAGCAGTGAAAGGATACAGCTGTCAATCAAGATTGCTATACTACAAAACTGTTAAAATAGATGGAGTGGCTGGAGAGATGGCCCAATGGTTAAGAGCACCAGCTGCTCTTGCAGAGGACCTGGATTTGATTCCCAGCACCCACATGGCAGCTAGCAACCATCCATAACTCCAGTTCCAGGGGATCCAATACTCTCTTTTTGACCTCCCCGGGCATTGCATAACATGGGTGCACTTACATACATGTAGGCAATATACTCATACACACAAAATAAAAAAATAAATAAAATACTTAAAATATATGAAGAAATAGAATGTTTCAAGACAGGCACAGATTAAGACAATTCATGACAGCCAAGCTAGCACTGCAGAAAACTCTTAAAGGAATACTATACATACAGGAAGAGGAAAGACAGTTTCACACATAAGAACACAGGAAAGAGTACATTTCATGAGAGGAACAGATGAACAGAGGAGAATTGGGATGGTATCCATCATATCCAATACAGCAAACCAGAACACATCCAACGTGACCAGGAGTTTAAGAAAAGAACTATCAACAATCAAACCAACGAAAACAAACAACAAAATCATAGGTAACAGCAAATCCTTTTCAATTATTGTTTGAATGTGAATGGCCTCAGCTCATCAATTCAAAGACAGACTGACTTGATTTAAAAAACTGACTGGATTAAAGAGAACTATCTGATAGCTCCAAGAAACTAACTTAATAAGAAAGATATCAAACAATCTGGCATAGAAATGATTATACCAAAACTATCAGAATAAATAAAGAGGGATATGATGGTTAATACCAATTATTTTGACAGGATCTAGATCACCTGAAAGACAAACCTCTGGGCATGCCTGTGAGGGATTATCTTGATTAGGTTAATTGAGGGGGGATGACCCACCTTAATAGTGGGTGGCATCATTCCCTAGGCTTGGGTCCTGGGGGTAGGTGGGGGGAAAACTAGCTAAACATGAGCCTCTTTCCTGGTTTCCTCACTGCAAGTCCAGTGGTCAGCTGCCTCAAGGTGCTGCCACCAAGGCATTCCCACCATGATGGACTGTACCCTTGAACCATGAGCCGGAACAACCCTCCCTTAAGTCACCTTTATCAGAGTATTTTATCTCAGTAACAGAAAAAGAAGAAGAAAAAAACGAAGGGTCATTTCATATTAATAAAAGGAACAGTTCACTAAGATGATATAAATATTGTAATATCTATGCATCAAATCTTGGGGCCCTCAACTTCATAAACAAACACTGGAAGTCATAAAATAACACATATGTCCTAATGTAATGCTTCAATACTCCACTCTCACATAGATATCACAGATCACCTGGATTCAGAAGATGCATATAGAACATTCCACCCAACAGATACATTCTTTCCAGTGGCACATGGAGCCTTCTCTAAAATTGACCACATTGTAGGCCACAAAGCAAGCGTTAATGAACACAAAAATTAAAATAATTCCTGGCATCTTATCTGACCACAGTGGAATAAAGCTATAAATCAATAGAAAACTACCTCAGGATATACACAAATACTTGGAGGTTAAACAACACACTTTTTTTGGTGGGGGGGTTGGTACTGGGTTTAGGATAGCGTAGGTACATGCTCTACCACTGAGATGCATTCCCAGTCCAACAGTACACTTTTGAATGAACGGTGGGTCACTGATGAAACCAGGGAGGAAAATTTTTATTGAATCAAATGAGAATAAGAACATAACCTGCCAGAAACTCTGTCACACAGTCCTAAAAGGAAAGTTTATACCTACAAGTGCTCACATTTTAAAAAACCAGAGATATTGGTGCACCTCAAGACTCTAGAAAAATAAGAAACCAAACCTAAATCATGTACATAGCAAGAAATAAAGATTAGATCCAAAATTAAATAGAGACTAAAAGAAAAATTCATAGACTTAATCAAAAAGTTGAAAAACGAACTCTCCCTCTCCCAGCATCCATCAGTTGCCAATACTCAGCTGGGGCTGGGGCTTCCTATCCACCTCCCTGACCATGCTGGGTCCCTGTCTGGTAGTTGTCTAGATTCCAGGGAATGCACCCACACCCAGGAACACGTGGGAGGCATTGAATAGAATCCATAGGTCTTTAAAATCTTGATACCTGTCAAAACACCTATCAAGATTAATACATCTCTCAACGCTCACCAGGGAAGCTTCTTTATGCAGCAGATGCTGATTAACACAGAGACCCACAACTAGCCAAATTTCAGAGAATAAGAGACTAAAGAATGCTTATCCTGAGTAGAACACCTATATCAAACTTCTGCCTCCCAAGGCTCAGAGATCATTGTGAAACGGGGTGGAAAGATTCTAAGAGCCAGAGGAGGTGGATGACCGTAAGGAAATGGAGTTTTCCCGCCTGCTGGTCTGCTACTCATATGAACTCACAGCAATAGTGTCGGCATACACAAATCCCACATAAAGTCAAGTCAGACAAAATTCCAGCATGGACGTAGGCAGGTGGATAAGAAACCCCTACACTACCTGAAGAATATTGGCAAATGATGGCTGCTGGGAGGGGGATAGTTTGTCCTGTTTAAGGGTGAGACTCCTGGAAGGTTGACCAGGCTTCAGTGGATGAACCTACACTAAAGGGCATTTGGGACATAAGTTTGACTCTATAAACCTCTCTCTCTATAGATGATAGATGGATGGATAGATAGATAGATAGATAGATAGATAGATAGAAGATGATAGATAGATGATAGATAGATGATAGATAGATAGATAGATAGATAGATGATAGATAGATAGAT
>NW_008337285.1:2085853-2137129 GCF_000622305.1 Nannospalax galili
GATATATATTCACATATATACGAAATTTCAGGGAGGTAGTGGGGAGGACACAGATAGGGGAGGGGGGAGGGGAAACTAAATTCGGTCAACATGTGTGGTATGAAATCACAAAATTTTCAGCAATAGAATTTTATTCTCAACTTCCATTATACAACCAATATTATTGGCAATGGCCTTTATTGTTTTGGGAACCTCTAGTGCCTCTCTGGCCAACAGCTTACATGGGGGCAACCCACCTCTGGCACTGGGATTTTCATTTAATAACCATATGGCTTCTGGTAGAGTTTTCTTCCATCCCCGTAGGGGAGAATTTTTTAACCCCCTTTATTCCCACAGTTCTTTGTATAGCACTCTTGCCCTTTAACTACCTCCTTTTTGCATAGTTCTTCCTTATAACACCTGTCTCCTACTATTCTTCTGCCTCAGATTCCTCCTATCCCTTTACCTCCCTGGTTCCCTTACATATTCCTGGTTCCCACAGTTACCTCAGGATATGCATTCACGTATAAGGATTTGGTGCTAGGAGCCACAAATGAGGGAGAACTTAGGTCTTTTATTTTTCTGAGTCTGTGTTACTTCACTTAGTATAACAGTTTCTAGATCCATCCATTTACCTGCACAATTCATGATTTCATCTTTCTTTACTGCTGAGTAGAAAGCCATTGTGTAAATGTACCACATTTTTGTTAACTACTTCAGTTGAAGGGCACTTAGGTTGCTTCCATCTCTTAGTTATTGTGAAAAGAGCAGCAACAGCATGGCTGCACAAGTGTCTCTGTGATAAGATGATACAAGGTATATGCCAAGGACTTTTATAACCAGGTCATATAGGATGTTCATTTTTAGATTTTTTAGAATTCTCCACATTGCTTTCCATAGGAGTTGATGAGTTTTCACTCCCGCTAGCAGCGAATGAGCCTTCTCCTTTCCCCACATCCTCTCCAACATTTGGTATCATTTGTTCTCTTGATCTTAGCCAGTCTGACTGGGGTAAGCTGAAATCTTAAGGTGGTTTTAATTTGCATTTCCCTGATTACTAATGATGTTGAACACCTTTTAAGATGTTTCTTAGCCATCTTTATCAAAATTTTGATAGAAAGAAAAAAATTAAAATTAAAAAAATAAATATTTAACACCAGATGTGGTGGCACATGCCTTTAGTCCCAGCACTTGGGAGGCAGAGGCAGGCGGATCTCTGTGAGCTCAAGACCAGCCTGGTCTCCATAGTGAATCCAGGCCATCTGGGCTCTGTCTCAAAAAAGACCAAAAATAAATAAATAAATATTTAAAAATTTTTATGATATATTTTATTTGTTATTTTTATTTTATGTGTATGAGTGTATTGCCTGCATGTATGTGAGTGCACCTGTGTCGTGCAATGCCTCAGAGGTCAGAAGAGGGCATCGGATTCCCCTGAAACTGGGGTTAAGGACAGTTCATAGCCACCATGTGGGTGCTGGGAATTAAACCCAGATCCTCTGTAAGAGCAGTCAGTGCTCTTAACTGCTGAGCCCCAAATATTTAAAATGTTAAAAAGAAAAAGGTAATAATGGAGAGAATAAAATGGGGGTATGGGGACAGGATGGGGAAGGGGAGGGTCTGAATATGATCAAAATGCATTATATGAAATTCTAGAATCAATATAAAAATAAATTATAAGAAAGTTGATTCTTGGGGCTAAGAGATGGCTCAGGAGCACTAGCTGCTCCTGAAGAGGACCTGGGTTTGATTCCCAGCACCCACATGGCAGCTAACAACCATCCCTAACTTCAGTTCAAAGGGATTCAGTGCCCTCTGCTGACCTCCACAGGCATTGCACTACACAGATGCACTTACATATATGCAATACACTCATACACATAAAATAATAAGAAACAGTTGGTTCTTTGAAATGATTAACATGATTGATGAATCTGTAGCCAAACTAACCAAAAGAAAGAGAAGACCCAAATTAAAAGACTGAGTTATTACAACATATACCAATGACACCCAGAATATATGAGAAGTAGTTTGGAAACTTATAATCCAACAAGTTGGAGAATCTGGAAGAAATGGATAAATTTCTAAACACATTCAATCAAGAAGATATAAACAATTTTAAAGAGATTCACGACAAGCAGTGAGATTTCAAATGTCATTAATAGTCTGTCCACAAAGAAAATTTCAAGACCAGATAGACTCATTACTGAATCCTACTGGTTTTTGTTTTTTAAATTTAAATACTGTTGCTGAATTTTTGAGAATTTCATGCAATATATTTTGGCCATATTCAGACCCCTCCCATCTGTACCCCTCATCACCCCCCACCTGATTTCATGTCCTCTATTATTCTCTTTTTAAGGTCTATCAAGTCTAATTTGTGTCCCCAAATGCCCTTCAGTGTGGGTCCATGCCCTGGAAGCCTGGTCAGCCTACCCAGTGTTTCTCTCTCTCTCTGCAGATCGGTTGCCAATAGTTCCTCAGCTAGGGTTGGAGCGTCTTACCCATCTCCCCAGTCTATGCTGGGAATTTTTCTTACCCATCTCCCCAACCCCCCATGCTGGGAATTTGTCTGGGTTAGCTTACATGTCTTATGTATGCTGGTGCAATTGCTATGAGTTCATATGAATAACAGCCCTGTTGTAGTCATCCACCTGCTTTGGCTTTCTCAGTCTTTCTGCTCTCTTTTCTGAAATGGTCCCTGAGCCTTGGGAGGCAATGGTGTGATACAGGTGTCCTATTTAGGGACAAGCACTCTGCAGTATCTTTCCATCTCAACACTTCTCTAATTATCCTACAAACTAAAAAATAGAAACAGAAGGGCAAGAAACACTATCAAAGTCATTCTATGATGCCAATATGACCCTGACAGAAACACTAGGTAGAAGACAACAAAAAAGAAAACTATAGACTAATGTCCCTGATGAATATAGATGAAAACAATCTCAACAAAATACTTGCAAACCAAATTCAGGATCACTTTAAGAGGTCACATATATGAGGCCAGGCATGGTGGTATATGCCTTTAATTCCATCACTCAGAAGACAGAGGCATATGGATCTCTATGAGTTCAAAGCAAGCCTGGTCTACATAGCAAGTTCCAAGTCAAACAAGTCTATACACTGAGATCCTGTCTAAAAACAAAACAAAACAAACAAAAGGAAATCATATATCATTTCCAGTTTGGTTTCATCCAGTAGATGCAAGATTGGTTCAACATACACAAATCAATAAACCTAATACACCATGTATTTGATAGAAATCACATTATCATCTTGATAAATGTATAAAGGGCATTTGACAACGTTCAATATGCTTTTAAAATAAAACTGAAGAAACTGGGAATAGATGGAACAGATCTCAACATAATAAGGGCTTCATACAACAAACCCGTAGTCAAAATCACACTAAATAGGGGAAATTGAGAACACGTCCTCTGATATCTGGAATAAGACAAGGGTTTCCACTCCCTTCACTCTCATTCAGTATAATGCTCAAAGTCTTGCTTCTAGTAATAAGATGAGAAAGAAATACAAAGGATATAGATTGAAAAAGAAGTTAAACTGTCTCTATTTGCAGATGACAATATTCTGAAGACCCCATAGACTCTACCAGAAAACTTTCAGATCTGATAAACACTTTCAGTAAAGCTTCAGGATATAAAAATAAGTAGCTTTATATACACCAATAACAAAATTGTTAAAGAAGAAATTAAGAAAAATATCCCATTCACTAAAACTTGAAGATACTGACAAAAAGAAACCAAAGAAGGTGATGGAAAGCCCTCCCATGCTCCCGGATCAGCAGAATTAATATTAAGGTGGCTATGCCAAAGGGATCCTGATAAAAAGGAACAGTGCCAAAGGTATCACCTTATCAGACCTCAAACTGTACTATAGAGTCACGGTGACAAAAACAGCACGGTTCTGGCACAAAAGCAGACATATAGGTCAATAGACCATAATAGGGACAAAGAAGAAAATCCACATAGCTATAGACAACTAAAGGTTTTTCCCTCATTTTCATTTGTCCTTTGAGAATTTCATACAGTGTATTTTGATCATACTCACTCTGCATTCCCCAGCTCCTCCAAGGTCCACCCCATTTCCCTACCCACCCAACTTTGTGTCTTCTCTTTTTTTAAGACAGTGAGTCCAATTTGTGCTGTCCGTAGTTCTTGAGTATGTGGCCATCCACTGCAGCAAGATTCATCTCCCAGGGGCCACATTCCTAAGGAAAACCAACCCTCTCTCTCCCAGAAGCTGTCAGTTGTCAATAGCTCTTCAGCTAGGGCTAGGGCATCATGCCCACTTCCCCTCTCCATGCTGGGATTTTGTCTTGGTTGAGCTTGCACAGATCTTGTGCCAGTTGCAGTAACAACCCACCTGACAAGACATGTCCACTGGTGGAATGGTGGCATGAATTTCATGGGCGCAACCAATATCATTTTGGTTATATTTAAGGCCTGCTACACAAGATGAAATCCATACCTTAAACCATAATAGGGCCTATAACTTATGACTAGACAGGTTGTAGGCCCTAGAGGAGAACCTGTTACCTATACTATTATCTGCTAAATGGACATAGTATTTAAACCAATTCCTGATAACCTCATTATACCCAGACTAGTGCATCTCTCAGTCTTTATCAGGAAAGCTTCTTTTGGCAGTAGGTGATGATTAACAGAGAGACCCACAATTGGTCAACGTGCAGAGAATTAGAGACTGCAGAATACTAATCCCTAATGGGACATCTATGTCATACCCTTTCCCCCTAAGGCTTAATGATCATTACAGAAGAGGGGGCAGAAAGATTGTAAAAAGCAGATGCAGTGAATGACTAAACAGTGTTTTCCAGAGATAACAGGGCGGTTACATATGACTTCACAGTAGCTGTGACAGCATAAATGACTAATTTTTGACAAAGATGTCAAAAATACACACAGGAAAAGACAGTCTATTCAATAAATGGTGCTGGTAAACTGGATAGCCACCTGCAAAAGGAGGAAATTAGATCCATATCTCTCACCTCACATAAAAATAAATTCAAACTGAATCAAAGAACTTAATTTAAAGCCTGGAATATTGAAACTGCTAAAGGAAATCATAGGAAAAACACTCCAGGATTTAAGTATAAGCAATAATTTTCTGAATAACATCCCAGTTGCACAAGAAATAGCCCCAAGAATTGACAAATAGGACTACATGAAATTAAAAAGCTTCTGCACAGAAAAAGAAGCTATCAACAGGGTAGAAAGCCTGCAGGATGGAATAAATCTTTGCTAGCTATGTTTCAGACAGGGAGGCTGCATGCAATAGATAAAGAATTTATTGTAGACAAGGGCTACATAGTGAGACCCTGTCTTATTAAAGAAGAGGAGGAAGAGGAAGAGGAGGAGGGGGGAGGGGGAAGAGGAAGGGGAGAGGAGGAGAAGAAAACCAGATGACAACAGGTACCAGTGATGATATAGGAAAAGAGAAAAAATGAACCTTATTTTCTGTTGGTGGAAGTGTAACCTGGTACAGTCACTATGGAAATCAGTGTGGAAGCATCTAAATAAAGTAAAAGTAGGGACTAGAGAGATGGCTGAGTGGTTAAGAACACTGGTTGCTCTTGCAGAGGACCCAGGTTCAGTTCCCAGCACCCACATGGTGGATAGCAACCATTCATAACTCCAGTTCCAGGGGCTCCAGTGCCCTCTTCTGGCCTCCACTGCACACATGGGTGCACTTACATACATGCAGGCAGAACACACATACACATAAAATAAACATTTTTAATAAATATTTTAGAAAAGTTAAACAAAGTGTAAAATACCCAGCTATACCACTCCTGTATATACAACCAAAGGACTTTATAGCCTGCCCCAGAGATACAAGCACATCTATTTTATACAAGAAAAAAATTTTTTAATGGGGAAAGGGTGTGAGTGAGGGAGAGGAAGCTAAATAGCCTCAAATTATATTGTATGAATGCAAAAATTCAAAAAGAATATTTTGAGGGGGGTCTTTTTGAAACAGGTCTCCTTGCAGCCCCAGCTGGCCTGGAACTTCCTATGTAGACCAGACTGGCCTTGAACTCACAGAGATCTGCCTGTCTCTGGCTCCTGAGTGCTGGAGTTAAAGGCATTTGCTGCCACACCCAGTTTAAAATTTTTTTTAAAAAGAAAATGTCAAAGGAAAACTGTACTTTGTAATCTAATATTTTTTCAAAAAGAAAGACTCAAAAAGTGTTAGAAAACAAAACAAAAAAAAAGACCAGGGTAAACATTTTAACCATCTGGGAAAAAAAGAAGTTAACATGAAAAAATAAGTATAAAATTTATACTCTGAAAATTATCAGAAGAAATTAAAGGCCCAAATGAAAGAGATCTCATGTTCATGACCCAGACTTAATAATGTTAAAATAGGGATACATCTCAAACTGGTTTACAATATACATAAATTACCAGTTAGCTTCTTCATGGAAATTGAAGTTGAATTTTAAGCCTTAAGATTCCTATGGAAATTCGAAAGACACACAATAACCCAAATGCCTGGGAACAATGTTGGAGGACTCATGTTTCCTGATTTCAAAGTGACAGTAATGAAGACAGTGTGGTTCTGATGTTAAAGACAGACACACGATTCAGTATAACATAACTGGAAGTTTGGAAAGAGGGGCTGGAGATATCGCTCATTATTTAAGAACACTGGCTGTTCTTGCAGAAGACCTGGGTTTGAATCCCAGGACCCACATTGGCAGCTAACAACTGTCCCTAACTCCAGTTCCAGGAGATCCGACAACCTCTTCAGTCCTCCTTGGGCATTGCACAACACCAGTGCACTTACCTACATGCAGGCAATACACCCATACACATAAAATAAAAATAATAAATAAAATATTTCTTAAAAAAGAAAGTTTAGAAAGAAACCTTCAGACTTATTATAATTGGATTTTGACAAAGTACAAAGATAGTTCACTGAGGTAAAGAATGGTGTTTTCCATAAATAATTCTGAGACAATTGGATATCCACACACAAAAGAATCTAATTAGGCCACTATCCCTTACAGATAAAAAAAAATTATACCAAAAGAGATTAAAGGCCTTTGGGACTGGAGAGATGGCTCAGCGGTTAAGAGCCTCTTGCAGAGGACCTGGGCTCAGTTCCCAGCGCCCACATGGCAACAAACAACCGTCCATAGCTCCAGTTCCAGTGTATCCAACAACCTCTTCTGACATCCACAGGCATTTCACGACGTGGGTGCACGTATATACATGCAGGCAATACACTCATACACATAAAATAAAAAAAAATAATTTTTTTAAAAAAGAGCCAGGAATAGTAGCTCATGCCTTTAATCCCAGCACTTGAGAGTCAGAGGCAGGCAGATCTCTGTTAAGTGAATTCGAGGTCAGCCTGGTATACATTGCTAGTTCCAGGCCAGCTTGGGCTACAGAAAGACCTTGTCTCAAACACACACACACACACACACACACACACAGAAAAAAAAAATTAAAGACCTAAATATAAGAGTTAAAACCAGGGGCTAGAGAAATGGCTCTGTGCTTAAAAAAACAATGCTCTTGCAAAGGACCTGAGTCTGATTCCCAACACACACAACCATCCATAACTCCAGTTCCAGGAGATCTGAAGTCCTTTTCTGACTCTGTGGGCATTGCATGACATGGGTGAATTTATACACATGCAAGCAACAAACTCATACACATAAAATAAAAAAGATACTAATATATATATATATATAAAAGACCAGGCTGGCCTCAAACTCAGAGATCTGCCTGTCTCTGCCTCCTGAGTGCTGGGATTAAAGGCATGCACCACCACACCTGCTAATAAAATATTTTTTAAAAAAGAGTTAAAACCATAAAACTATTTTTCAAAAATACAGATATAACCCTTCATATTCTTGGTCTAACCAGTAGTTAGTTTAGCACAATTTCCAACTGGGCAAACTTTCCACAGAAGGTATAGAAAGTCCCCAAACACACAAAAAGATACTCAATACCATTAACTGTATTCGTTACTTTTCTTGTTGCTGTGACAAAATATTTAACAAGAAGCAACTTATGAGCCAGGCTTGCCTTACAGGGAGACCCTGCCTCAAAAAGACAAAAAAAAAAGGCAACTTAAGAGAGAAAGGTTTATATCAGCTTGGAGTTCAAGGGGATATAGTCCATCACGGCAGTGAAGGCATGGAGGCAGAGGAGGGAGCAGCTGGTCACATTGTATTGGAAATCACAAAACAGAGAGTGAACAGAAAGTAGGGCCAGTCTACAAAACCTCAAGGCATAGTCCACTTCCTCTAGTAAGACTCCACCTTCTAAAAGTTCTTTAACCTTCCAAAGCAGCACCACCAGCTGGAGACCAAGTGTTCAGTTACATGAGCCTGTGGGGGTACATTTCACATTCAAACATTAAGCACACGACCAGAGTGGGATACCACTTCATACCACCAGAAGAGTTAGAAAGAAGAAAAGACAGATAAAGCATGTGGGGCAGAACTGGCGATACTGCTGGGAATGTAAATTGGTACAGCTGCTATAGCAAACAGCGTGATAGTTCCTCAAAAGTTTAAACATAGCAGTATAAGGTTCAGTAACTCCACTCCAACATATGTACCCAAGAGGAATGGAAATAGCTCCACACAAAAACCTGCTCCCAGATGTTCACAGCAGCCTGAGTCATAAGAGCCAGTAAGAGAACCCAATGTCCATCAATGGAAAAATGAACAGATAAAATGTGTGTATATCTATACATGAATAGGCTTTGACAGTGAAAAGGAATAAAGTACTGACACATGCTACAACACGGGTACCTTTAAAAACATTCATGCTAAGACAAAAATGTCAGTCATGAGGAACCACATCTTATGATTCCATTTATGTGTTGTCCAGAAAGAACAGATTTGTAGAAACAGATTAGAAGGCAGATTAGAAACAGGATCCCCTAAAGTTGAGGAGTCGGGAGAATACTTCTGATGAGTGCGGCATTTATTTTGAAGGTAATGAAAATATTCTAAAACTGATTGATTGGAAACACATTAAAAGCCATTGAGATGTGTAATTTAACTGGATGAATTATGTGGTATATGAATTATATCTCAAGAAAAGCTTTTTAAAAACTCAACTATAAGAAAACAACCCAAAAATTTTAGTGGACAAAATATTGAATAGTTCATCAGAGATTATACATATCATAATGAATAGGAAATAATAAAAAGGGTGTTTAAGATCATTATCCACTGGGAAAAGATAAATTAAAATCACAAAAGGTACCATGATGGTTAGCTTTGGTTGGCACCCTGACACAACCTAGAATCACCTGGAAGGCACCCCAAGGATGGAGTGTCTACATTGGGTGGACCTGTGGGCATGTTTGTGGATGATTGTGTTAAACAAGTTCATTTACATGGGAAGACCCAGCCCACTGTGGGTAGCACCTTCCTTAGGCAGGGGGTCATGACATGTGTAAGAGTGAAGAAAGTGACCTGAGCTCAAGCAAGGGAGTAAATGAACATGTGAGCATCCATTTCTCTCTGCTCCTGACTGGGTGTGATGTGACCAACTATGACAGTGACTTCTCCACAATGACAGATTGTACCTTGGATTGTAAGCTCAAATAAACCCTTTCTCCCCTAAGTTGCTTTTTTCAGGGTATTTTGTCATAGCAGCAGAAGTGAAGCTGAGACAGGTCCATTACACGGCTATTAGAATGGCTTTAAGGTTATTTGACAAACCAAGGGTGCTACTGAGGCAACTGGAGTTCTCGGGCGTTGTTGATGAAAATGTAAAATGTCTTGACCCCTTAGTTTGGCAATAAAGTTCAACATACATGTACCCATAGGACTTGGAAATCATATTCTCTATTTGCCCCGAAGAAATTAAAACTTATGATCATACAAAAATCTGTTGATGGATGTTTACAGCAATTCCACCCATAGTTACCCAAAACTAAAATAGTTCAAATGTCCTTTTAGCAGTGAATAAACTGGGTACAGTCACACGGCCTACAGTCTCAGCTACTCAAGAGGCTAAGACACATTGAGTCATTTGAGTCCAGGGATTTAAGGGTTGCCTGGGAACCATAACAAGGCCCCACCTCAAGAACAAAAAGTGAATAGGTAGGTCTGGAAGTGGTTGTGCACGCCTTTAATCCCAACACTAGGGAGGAAGAGGCAGGTGGATCTCTGTGAGATCAAGGCCAGACTGATCTTCGTAGCAAGTTCTGAGCTAGTTGTGGCTACAGGGAGACCTTGTCTCAAAAATAAAAAATTTTAGAAAGTGAATAGGTAAACAAATTGCAGAAGGGCCATGTGCTTGAACATACTCAGCAATGAAGAAGAATGAACCATTGACACATGCAACGTCATGAATGAGTCATAAAAGTATCAGTGCTAAGTAGAAGGTCCATCTCTTTATATAAAAATTCAGTGTGATTCTCTACAAATCCATTTATACAAAATTCTGGAAAAGAATGAACTATAGAGAGATTAATATAGAGATAGATCAAGAGTTGCCAGGGGCTGCAGGAAGGAGAGAAAGTTTGATTATTGTTTTACAGGACTGTTCAGAGTCAGACAGATGCCATCTTCCTAGACTGCCAAAGATCCTCACAACTGGGCTTGACTATTCATGCCCCCAACTCCCATGAAAAGGGGCGTAGGGAGGTCAAGAGACTCTCCCCTGAGGGTCCAGTCAATGCCTGGGGGGGAGCTATCATTATAGTCTGGAAAAGACTAGGAAGTCTCTCTCCATTTTATGCAGCTATGAGGAAGCTATTATTTATTCTTGGGTGAAAACTTTCCAGTGCCACCTTAGATGGGGAGCACCCATGCTTCTGTAAGTAACCCCTCACCCACTGCTCTATAAGCAAGCCCCCAAAAAACTCATTGGCTTCCCAGAGTGCATTTTGGTGGAATCATACCTTGATTTGTCTTTGAGATCAAGATGGGCATGGGAGGGGAGGGTTATTTACATCCCCCTAGAAGGAATTTTAGGAACAATTATGGAGAAGGAGTTCAAAGAAGTCTCCTGGGGTGATGAACTATTCTGAATCCTGATTGTGCTGCTGCCTATGTTTGGTGCCAAGTGCTTTTACCCCTAAGCCATTTTGCCAATCATGTTTATTTATTTATTTAGTTAGAGACCGAGACTTCACATAGCACTGTCTGCCCTGGTACTTGCTATGTAGACCAGGCTGGTCTTAAACTTGTGTCAAATCTGCTGTCTCTGCCTCCTTATGCTGAGATTACATGTGCACCGCCATGCTTGTAATTTATTTTTACATAACTCAAAGAAAAATTAGGTGATGAATACACAGTAAGTGTTAATGAAGTTGTGTGATAGAATTTGTGTTCTCTTTGCTTTCTCATATACTTGAAATTTTCATGGGAGGTTTTTGAAACTTAAAAACATCAGAAAATTTCTTAGTGCCAAAGCTAGTGAACTCTCATTCCAGTAAAGTTTCTTTTATGGCCCATTGTGAGGAGGACATTGAATCAAGACAACCTAGAGCATGTCTGCATCCCTTAGAAAAGAAAACAAAGTCAAGTGTGGTGGCGCACACCTTTGATCCCAGCACTCGGGAGGCAGAGGCAGGTGGTTCTCTGGGAGTTCAAGGCCAGCCTGGTCTAATAACAAGTTCCAGGGCAGCTGGGGCTACAGGGAGACTCTGTCTCAAAAAGAACAAAAAAGAAAAGAAAACCGAAAGCAAGTTGCACCTTGGGAGGAACACAAGCCCAAGTCCACCAGTGGCCTTTCTCTCTTGATTTGGAGAAAGGCTGCATGAGAATTTAGAGTACAGCTCAAGTAAGATGTGCAGAGAAGCAGCTCCAATGACACCTGGAGCTCCAATGAGCACCAGGTCCCAAGTTCTTAAAACATGCTCTGGACGTTTTAGTTGTAGTTCACAAAGAAGGAGAAGAAAAGAGGAGAAATTAATCGTGTCAACTCAGTGTGACTTGGGTGTCAGTCACTTGCACTTAATAATATCATTTTCTAACCTATAAGGTTAGGTTATAAAAGGCCATGTTGCTTTCCTTCTGATCACTTAGAACCCCAGGCAACATGTAAAAGGTCTGACACCTTGGGGTCACCATCGAAGAAGGGCTCCATACTAGTGTGCCAATCACTACCAGTTGATCTCAGCCTTCGAACCATTCATACTAAGCCATCAGACTGTCACTGTCTCAGATCCTCCAGGCCTATACATTCATCAGTTTAATGTCACCGAGAGCTCTCAATCAACAATATATGAGGCAAAAGATGGCCTATCCATACCCTGTCCTTACCACTAAAATCATAAGATAATATTTCGTGCTTGAAGTCATTAAATTTGGGGGAAACTTGTTATACAACAAAGGAAAAGACAGGAACAGACAGTCACAAGTGTATGCTAAGTTGGACAGTGATTGATACAGTTTTTAGCAGAACTTGAAGCTTTAAGAAAAAGAACTCATTTGGCAACATGTACAGGTATAAGACCCTGAGAGAGACCTGTGCAAGTGAGGTTTAAGCATCACTGAGGTTTAAGCCCTGGGGTTTAAGTGACACTGGTGGCATAATAAATCCATGAGAGAAACTGGGACTCTGAGGAGATGAGAAAAGTCCTCAAAGAGGAAAACTGGAAAGACTTTCCCAGCAGAGAGACCTGCACAGACAAACAGCAGGTGAGTACATGGTGTGTTGGGTGAGTCTGAGGAGCTTAGAGTGTCTGGGGCACGGAGACATGAGGAGGCAGGGACTAGGACCCAGATGGCTGGAGAGAACAGGGAGGGCAGAGACTGACTGAAAGGGACTGCACAGATAGTGAGCCCTAATATTTGAGCTTTATGGTAAGTACAGAAAAGGCTGCCCAGGCTCCTGCCCCAGAGTAGGATGCAAACTTAGGATATTTTAAGGGACCGTTTCTCTTGGTATGAACAGGAGTGGTGAGAGGCAGAAACGCCAGGTCTCCACACCCATCCCAGGCCCATGGCCTTCAATAAAGGGGTCCTCCAGGGAGTCCTGGCTTCCTCATTCTCGCAAGGCTCTGCTGCAGTCCACATGTTGACCCTTTCTACCATTTCCTGTCCATCCCTGGATAATTCACAAATCTTTCAAACTTTTCTCCTCACCCTGCAGTGTTGCCTCTGCTTGAAGGACTCATACCACTAAGTGCCATTCCCAGTCCAGACACCTAGGATTCCTCCATAAGCCCCTTCTCCTACCTGACTGGACCAGCAGTAGGGGTTGCCTCTCAGCAAACCCTTTTCCTACTCCCTGATGCTTTTTGGCACTGTAGTGTTTCATGGCTCCTCCTGAGCAGGTTTGGTCCTTTCTCCTGATAATCTAACAAATCCAAATGTGAATCTCCCTCACTGCTGCCCACAGCTCTATACATCTAACACCTCCCCATATAGAGACTCAGGGTTCTCTGCAATCTGACATCCGACCCGTGTCCAATTTCTGCGGCCTGTCCAGCTACCTCCTCACTCCCTCACCAACTTCCTACTAGGTTGCCATGCTGCCCCTTGCTGGGAACTCTCATGGTACCCAGCTTCATCTCCTCTCAGGCCTTTCCAGAACTCTACTCTCCCATGTGTGGTCCATTGCTCTGGGCAGAGTACTGCACAAACCATGAAGTCCGAGGATTTCCAAACCCAGTCACCTAGTCCCTCTGAGCTGTTTACTTTTAAATGGGGCACTATCTATTCCAAAGGACAGGAGAATTGTAACACTGATCACCTAGGAGCAAGCACAGAGCTAAGAACTTTTCTGGCATTATTTCATTGACTTCTCACAGTGCCCAGAGAGACAGACTATACTATTCGCACCATTTAATGGGAAAGGCAGCCAGGCTAAGCATTTTGCCTCACTGGCCTTCCCTGGGGCAGCCTCCCCTGGGCAGCCTCTCTATGCTGGCTCCCTGAGGCCTCTGTGGGCAGAGTGGAGAGCTTCCTCCCCTTAAGCTGCAGCTATGGCTTCAGCCTACAACAAGAGGGTAGGGTTGGTCTGACATACAGTAAGTGCATATTTCATAAATATTTGCTGAGAAGGTAACCTAATGAACGACTAACCCCAGTCAGTGGCAGAAGGTGGTGCTCAGCACTTGACACCTCACCTGTCCTGTCAGGGAATATGCTTAGTACAGGACCTGGCTCACAGTAGGCACACAGCAGTGGTAGTGGAGGAAAAGGAAGAGGAGAATTTTTAAACCACCACTTTACTGAAGTTGCCAGCAACCTAAGTCCGTGTCTTCCTAGTGCCCGGGCCAGGCCCGGCTCCAGCTGGCTTGGTAGAAAATTGGAATAAATGTGGACAACAGAGACCAGGGATGGAAGTCCCATTCTCCCTCCCACTCTCCAGGAACAGAATACGTGGCCAGGCTCCCGCCCTCTCAGGTGGGCCAGCATCAGACCAGCACCCTCTGCCCAGAGTTCACACTGCCTTGGCCCCTTCCCGCAGCATCTCAGGACCATGAGGAGCCTAGTCAGCTGGCTTGCCCCCGCGATTCACCCCTCTCTCCTGGCACCTGGTGAGAGTGATCTGGGTGCTGAGCTGGGCTCCTCCGGCCTGCACGATCAACCCCTGGTCTCGGTGTCTCTTTCTGACTGCTCAGTGTGTTATGGGTCGGGACACGCCACCGCAGCAGGACTTCGACAGGCCACAAGGACTGTGACTGATCAACCTGGACTTCCAGACCTGGTCTGAGCCACACAGCGGAGCTGAACCAGTCTCCGCCTCACCACTTGATTCCCATTGCTCATGAAGCATTCCGGAACTCTGCAGAAGGAGCTGACCCGGTGGAGGCTACCTGGGTTGTCCAGATCCACGTCTCTGAGCCGCAGAGATCACAGAAGGGGTATTTCTGCAGACTTTCCCCCATGCATCAGCAAAGTCAGGTCTAGGAGTGGAGGAGAGGGTCCACTGGGATGGTGAAAAGAGAACCTGACCAAACACTTGTCTATGACTGACTGAAAGGGACTGCACAGATAGTGAGCCCTGATATTTGAGCTTTACAGTAAGTGCGGAAAAGGCTGCCCAGTTTCCTCCTCCGTAAAACAGGCAATAGAGCATAACTCACGAGAGTCTCACCAGTTTGCTGTGAAGATGAACTAAAAATAACCATCTCTAAATCTGCGAAGCCCAGATGTTGAGAATGCGCTCGGGCTTCCCCGCTTGAGTTTGGCTCTTCAGGGGACCCAGTGTAGGTCACTCCTGAAACCAATAGATCCAAACCAGTTTTTGCTTCTCCTTAGGTGCGGTGGGGACAGAAACCCGAATGCTGCTGTAGGAGCCGCGGGCTGAGCGAGGGAGGCCCCGAGGCCTCGGAAAAGTTGAGGGTGGGAGGAGGACGCGGGAGGCTTGAGGGTGCTGGAGCCAAGGGCAGGAAAGTCCACATTCTAGTAGCTTCTGCTCACTTTCTTTCCTCACTTTTCCTAACTTCCCGTTTGCTCTCGCCCCATCTCTCTCTTGCCCACATCTTTCTTCTCTCACTCCTTCACCCCCCTTCCATCTCATTGTCACCCTCACACTTTATAACCAAACAGCCAAACCCCCTTTCCAATTAAAGTGGAATTAGGCAACTCAATCAAATTAGTTCCCTATTAAAGCCCTTCTTTATTAAACCGTTTTCTTGTCCTGCTATTAAGTTTCACCGACTGGAGGAACTAGAGCCGGCCCCAGAAGTTTACCTCGGGACGTCTCTGGGCCCAGGCTAGGGGAGGGGGCACCCTATTTCCTGGAGTGGAGGAGTGACCGTGCAGAGAGCAGGAGGGAGGGACCCGTAGCTGGAAGAGGGGGGTTGGCCCAGAGGAGCAGCTAATTTGCTCAGCCAAAGGGAAGAGCCCGGATAATCTGGCCCCTGATGTCTGGCCCGAAGATGAGTCCTCAAGGCCACTGTCATTACACTGCACCCCCAAATAAGTCCCAGGCCGTCAATCCAGGCGGAGAACTGTCTCAGCCTGTCTTCCAGCCGCCTCGTCCACCGCCCTGGCCTCCAAAGCTCCCCAGAAGCCCGACGTGCACCGTGCTACCCTGGTTGCATCCAGGTTCGCGCCCTGGACAGTGGGGAGGGATTCGCGCCCCTGCAGAAAGCAGCGCCCGGCCAGGCGACCTCCTAGAGGCTCTCGCGTGCCGGCCGGATGCTCGCAGGATCCTTGCGAGCGCTGCGCCCTCCCGGGCGCCACCCGAACCTTCCTCTCTCGGTCCCTCAGGGTCCCGGCACTGGCGGGTAACTTCTCCTGGGTACTGAGGCCCCAGTGCGGGACCAAGCTTTTCCTCCCAGCCGCCTGCCAAGCCGAACGGGATTCGGGGGTTGTTTTATTTAGAAAATAACATTTATTTCTAGCTCATACCTATGCAAAGGAAAGCACAAAGTGAGCAGTTCTCTGCAGCAGCGCTTGTTGCTGGCGAGTCGCGGGAGGCGAGGGAGGCCCGCGAGCCGGCGGTTTGGGCGGTGGCTTGACGCTCAGTTCCCGCTTCAGCGCACCTTGACCGCTAAGCGAGAGGCCGCAGGCCAGAGCGGCGGGCGGGCGGGATTCCTCCCGAGCTTACAGTTTATTTAATCTAGAAAACCTGATACGTACAATGCGCAAATAGTCTAATTTTTTTCCATTTTGTCCTTTTTGTTTTGCTTTGATTTTGAAAGCTTTTCACGTTAATACGGAGGTCACCTACAGATTACAATTAATAACTTAGAATTCCATTTTATAACATTATACACTGGCTTGAATATATATGTATAGATTATATATAGATTTATACATATATAAAAACTCACACTGCACCAAGGAAACCCATGCTTATCGGCATAAGCAACAAAGAGAGCGACAAATACCGCAACGAGGAAAGTGCACCTTAGAACTTGTTTCTTTCTTTTTTTTTTTTTTTTACAATTGATAAATGTGTCCCAAAGGCTCGATTCAGTGCCAAGAGATGTATACGTCCTAAGTTTATATCTGTTAGAGTGGATCGTTTAAAAATTAAAGGGTGGGTGGGGACCAGAGAACACCGAAGAGGCTGCGTCATCCTGCCGGGAGCCCTCGGAATTCTCAGGAATTCCCGGCCCTTTGACCAAAGGAATGGGCCTCGGGAAGATGTCCCGAGGCCGGGATGCAGACCGCACACCCCGTCTGAGAACACCTCTGCTCTCGGCGCTCCCAACCTCTGCTCTCAGCCCTCCCACCCACCCTCGGGAACAAAGCCAGAGCCTACTCGGGGCGAGAGGACACAGGCCCGGGCGAAGAGGCGCCTGCGGCCGTGGGGACCCGGCTGGGCGAAGGCTCGGGGGCCGCCGGGCCCTTCTACTGCTTCTCAGGGGTGCCGTTGACCATCGGCCCGTACAGGCCGCCCCCGTAGCCCGGCTCCTTGTGCACCGCGGCGGCGGCGGCGGCCGAGCGGTCGCGCATGAGATCGCTGAAGGCGTAGTCCATCGGCGGGCGGAAGCCGAGCGTGGGCACCAGGCCCGCGGTGGAGTAGGGCGCCATGAAGGCCAGGCCGCGGCTGTGCGCCGCCGCCGCCGAGTAGGCCAGGCGCAGCGGGCTGAGGCCCAGAGGCGCCCCCAGCGGGTAGGCGCCCCCGTCCGCCCCGAAGTGACTGGCGTTGGGCTGCAGCGGCGAGAAGGCCGAGCGGCTGCCGAGCGAGCCCAGCGCGCCGGGTGTCATGGCTCCGGCCAGCAAGGGTCTGTGGTGCGGGGGCGCCGGCCCGGCCTGCAGAGGCGCGGGCAGCCCCGGACCCCCGGCGGCAGCGGCGTCCACGCGGCCCGGCCACGCGTCATCCACCGCCGCGCTCACCGCGGCCTTCTCCAGGGGCGCCGTGGGGCCCAGGCCCGCAGCCAGGCCTCCGCGGTGGTGGTTGAGCACCTGCTCGATGGCCTGCACCACGTCGCCGCCGCAGCCCTGCAGCACCAGCTCCAGCACGCCTCTCCGATGGCCGGGGAAGACACGCGTCAGGATGTCCAGTGGCGTCCGCTGCCGCGGCCCCGGGCCTCCACCCAGGCCTGGGGTCGGTGCGGCCTCGGCCTCTTCTTTGTCAGCCTCGGAGCCGGACTCGGAACCCAGGGGGCTGGCGGAGCCGGGGCTGTCCTCCTCGCCGCCACCGCCGGGGCCCGCGCTACCGGGGCAGCTGCTCCCTGCCTCCTTGGAGGCCCGGGCCAGAGGCGACCCGGAAAAGGACTCGCCGTCGCCGTTTTCCGAGCCTGAGCCGGGCCGCACCTCCGGGGACGAGGTCCCGGGACCCGAGTCCGCGCCGTCAGGCGACAGGGGCTTCACTGGCGGCGGCGGACTGTCCGGGCGGCCAGCCTGAAGCAGCGTCTTGGGAAACAGGTCAAACTTCTGCAACTTGGCCTCTGAGAAGGGGAAAAATCAGCAGTGAGGCGAGGGTAAGAAGACTCAGGGCACTTCAGCCTTTCGAATGCAAGTCTGCCAAGTTTCTTCTCATTCTGAACTCCAAACCCTCATTTAGTGGGATCCAGTCCCACTTTTTTTCTGTTTACTCCTTCTATGAGACCCCTATAGCTGTGTCTCTTCCCCCATCTCCAGAGCTCAAGCTATTTCTGTACCCAGAACCCCCAACCACTTGCACTCTGCCTAATGTTCAGTGCTGCTCTTCCCACACCTGTGCAACACTTCCACCCCGTTCCACGTCCCCACCCCTGCCCCCGGGAAGTGGCCTGGTACAAGTTCAGACAGGAGCCAACAGAACTTTTCCTATACCTCACACTAAGTAGGAGACCCTACTCCGCTCAGAGATTCCAAAAGCCAGCCCACCCTGGGCAGCGCCTCCTGTAAGAAAAGGTGCCTCGGGTGACTAGAAAGTCCCAAGCCTCATTACAGAGAGCATAAGTTAACACTCCTATTTCTAATCCAAATTTTTCAAAACTAAGACCGAAGATCTCCCCTCCCAAGCTGAGAGCTGAGTCCCTTCTATGGCCCCGGGCCTAATGTCTTCCCTCCTAGAAAAAGCTTCAGGAGTCCAGAAGAAGAGGGCAGAGAGAAGACAGGGCAAGGGAAAGGGAACCAGGAAAGAGAGAAAGCTCCAACCTGGGGCAAACCCGCATAATTGGGAAAGGGGGTAGAAAAGAAGGGGATGCAGCGAGCGAGCGTTTGTCCAGAATGCTTTAGGAATGGGAGAAAAGGAATCTTCCTGGGAAACTGAAAGCGAGAGAGCAAAGCGGATCAAGGAGATTGGAGAGATTCAGACAGGAGTTGGCAAAGAAAGGAGAGCAAGTGGCGAGGGCAGAAATTCAGGGTAAAAGAACAGGCTCTCTCGCTGGAGAAGAACTAGCAAAATGAGGAGGGAAAGGCTGGGAACCTGTCGCCTTCGGAAGAGTCAGGTTAAAGTGTTATTTGAGGACCTGAGGTAACAGAAAGGTGTAAATGCTCCAGACAGGGGCGAGGCTTTATGGGTCTCTTCCCAGTACCGAAGCTGGGCGGATGTGAACTCTAGTAGCCAGGGCACTGGGGAAGGGAACTGTACTCTGGTTCTTTGGACACTGTCATTAGGCCGCGCGCGCTAGCGCTGGGACCCCGCTCCTTCTTCCAGACCCCACCCCCAACCCGGGGCCCGGCCGCGCTCTCACCTGCGCCCCCCGCGCTCGCGGTGCCACCTCCGGTCCCTGCGGGCGCTCCAGCTCCCGGCCCCCCGGAGTCCGCGGCGCACACGGAGCCGAAGACTTCGTAGGCGGGCCGTGGTGGGATGATGCCGTTGGCGGCGGCCAGCGCCAGGCCCTCGGCAGTGCCATAGAGCAGTTGCAGCTCGCGTGCCTCGTTCTCTTCCTGCGCCTGCTGCCTGCGCAACGCCACCTGTGCGGCCATGACGCGCTGGCGCTCTGCGATGAGCGTGCACTTGGCGCACAGGCAGTCCTTCCAGCGACAGTAGCGCTTGTGGCCCTTGAGCGCCGATACCACTCCGTGGTTGCGGCAGCGCGCGCACTTGGGGGTCCGCGGGTACTTCTCCGCGGCCCTCAGCAACAGCGGCGGCGCCCGCAGCAAGCCTCCAGCCACGCTCACTGGTAGCGAAGCGGCCGCAGCCGCCGCAGCCGCCACGGACGCCACCGAGGCTACGGGCGGCCCTGTGGCTGTCGCTGCAGCAGTCGCCGCGCCGGGCACGCTGGGCAGCTCCGAACGCAACTCCATGGCTGGACCTGGTGTGGAAGAAGGTGGAAAAGGGGTGGGGGGCGGGGACCGGCGTGAGGAGAGAGCACAGTGCGCTGGGCTTGAGCGCGGCCTGGAGGAAGCCAAACTTAAGAAAACTTTGGTTGCAGAAGTTTGGTTAGTGGTTGCCAAATTGCTGGGAGGGGGGTGCATTCGGAGCCTCCAGGTAAATCCGAGCTTCCCCACTGAACTCCCACCACAGCTGTCCTTATATTTGATTTCCAGGTGTAAGATTTCGTTTGAATCAGTAGTTCCTCTAGAAAGAATTAAAAAGACAAAGTTTGGAAGTTCAATTGGATGTATTTAAGATTTGAAAAAGAAAATGTCCCCAAAGCTTAGGTTACCTGGGGTGAGATGAGAAGAAGGGAATGTTTGCTTGAGTGGGACTGGGCTTACAGAGAAAGTTTTGAACCAAGAGGCTAAAGGCAAAGCAGTGAAAACCCGGAGGAAAACTGTTCAGTGTGGTGGAGGGTGTCTTCATGTGTAGGAGAGGTGGGGGCTGCGCAGGCTGGGCCAAGTCTGGCTTTTAATGTGAGTGGGAGCAGGGGAATTCGAGAAAAAAATGAAAGAGAAGAATTTCTATTCAAAGTAGAGTGAGGACTAGCAAACAAACTTGGAGGCAAGGTCAGGCTTGTGGTCCTGGGACCCCTAAAAATGAGTTCTGGAAGTACCACGGTCTGGGCCTCTAGACAGTAGGAGAGAAAACAGACGTGGAACAAAGTTTAGGGGACCCGAGGAGGATTGAAGAGAAAAGTCACGAGAAGAAACTTTCTTGTGTAGGCCTCACCAACGCAAACATGGAGAAACAGCTGATATGGGCGACCAAGACCCAGGTCCACAAGAGGGACGCCCGAAAAACTCCTTGGCCAAAGGTAGGGTGGGGACAGGGCAAAACCTGTGGCGTGGTTTTTAGCCTTTTAGCCCGGAGCAGTCTGGGAGGAAGAGTCCTGGCAAAGTTAGGCGTTCAGGAGCCAGACCCTTTTCGCTGAACACCTCCCATTCTCCTCCTCACCCCTCCCAGTTTAGGGACAGAGTCCTCAGACACGCCCTCCTCATCCTGGGACCCCTTGGGACCCTGCTTGTGAGCAGGTTCCGGCGTTTTGGACTCCAATTCTGGGCCTTACACGGCCCAGCAGGCCTCGAGGAGGCCAGGAAGTAGCCTCCGGAACTGACCGTGAATAGACGCGGGCGTCCCACCTGAGCCGCGGTCGCGGAGGCCGGAGCCGGCCCAGCTCAGCTTCCGCCTCCGCCTCCCGTTCTCGCCACCGCGCCGGGTCCCCGCCAGAGCGGAGGACCAATTACTGGGTCTCTGTAGGAATCCCAGACCTGCTCTGTGTGCGGGGTGTCTGTTCCCCGGGACCCTCCAGGCCGCGCCGTCCCCAAGGCCCACCGGCCTGGCCCTCCTGGACAGGGGGCTCGGCCCGCTCGCCTCCTGCTCTCCCTGCCGCCCTCGGCTACCTGCCTCCGGCTCCGCCGTCCTCCTCCGCTGGCGCCACCTGCGCCGCCCAGCTGTGCTCAGGACGCCCGCGCTCTCGGCCTCTTCCCCTCGCCCCCGGCCCCTGATCTGACCGCGTCACCCTTCTTCAGTCACCATGTCCGAACTTCCGGACGCCCTCAGAACAGAGCAGTCCGACCCTCCCGTCGGAAAGTAGGGCGGGGGCCCGCTCGGGGCCCGCAGCCAGGAAGCCGCCACCCCGCTCTCGCCGTGCCGCGTCCCCTCGCGGTGTGCGCCGGACGCTGCGCAAAGCCGGGGCCCAGGTGCCCGGCGCTGCCAGACTCTCAATGAGCCACTTGCCCACTCTATTGTTGCTCCTTAGGGCTCCATTAGACAGAATTGGACAACAATGTGGCGCCTGCCATTGGCCAGGGGAGGCAGCCGTCGCTCTGATTGGCCGGGCCCTCGCCCGGGGAGCCCCTCATTCTACAGTGTCCGAAAGATTCGAAACTCCAAAAGCTCCACTGTGTGCCTCCGAGAAGGGAGGGGGCGCAGGGAAGGAGGGCAAAACAGTGCTCGAGGAGGAGCGTCGAGAATATCGTGACAAGAAGTTTCCGAGCGCCCGAGAGCGTGTGAATTGCTCCTAATTACCGTGTCCGGTGTGCCTGGCTGCGTAGACGTGTGGAACCCCTTGGCTTCTGGGGCGCCGGCTCCGCTGCGCCGCTTGCGCTGGCCGGGGGCGCTTGGCAAGGCCGAGTTTCCCAAGTGGCCCCGGAAGCCTGGGGCGGGACAGGGGCAGGTGACAATTCAATTACCGCTGCGGGGGTGGGAGCGGAACGGGGGTGCTGGGGTGGCTGAGGGAGGGCGTTCACGTCAAGATGATGTTTCTTGCTTCCGGCTGTTTCGGCGTGTTCCCACGTCCGATGGCGTCCCCTCCGCCCCCCTTTAAAGCTTAGTTTGTGCACTGGTAAAGTCCTGATTCCTTAGAATTTGGCAGGGGTAAGTGTGGTCCGTTAGGATTTTCGTTTCAAAGGAGGAGTCCAAAGAAGTGAGGTCGCTCTTCCCGTCTGCGCCGCCACAGCCTTTCCTCTCTCTGTCCCGTCGGGTCCCTCGGCCCCTGTACTCTTTACTCTTTTCCCCTCATCTCGGTATCCATTCTTGTGGTGTGTGTGTGTGTGTGTGTGTGTGTGTGTGTGTGTGTGTGTGTGTGTGTGTGTGTGTGTGTGTGTATGTTTGAATGAACGAACTTTATTTTTAACTTTTTCTTAAACGAAAGTAAAATGCAGCCTCTGCGTCTTCTCAGGTCCCCCTCGCTGGCTGGACGCAGCGGCCCATCCGTTCTGCGCACCTGGAGGCCGCCCCGGGGTGGGGTGGGGTGCTGGAGCAGTTTTGACTTGGCCTTGCTCCACCTGTGTGACGTCACGGCCCCGAGGGCGCTGGTCTTCAGAGGAGGTAACAGGTTTCGAATTTTGTTTCCCTTCGTATTTATTCCTACCTGGAGTCAGGGCTGCAGGCCTTTTGGGGTCACCCTTGGCTCCTCCAGCTCTGATTCTACCTCGGCCTTTGCTCCTAGAACATTGTTTGTTACATTTCTGTTTTCTACTTTTCTCTCCTCTTCAGAGTAGGGAAAATTCGTTTAAATAACAAGAAGTGAGCTACCTGCTCATTCCAGCCCTGGTCCCTACTGTGGGTTTTCGCGTTGCTTTTTAGAACTCAGGGGTCTGGCCTGTGCTATCCCGGACGACCACCTGCTGGGTGCGCAGAACCTGCCTAAGGCGTCGGTAGAGGCTCTGGCCAGGCACAGCTGCAGGGCCACGTCCAGCCACTTTCGCAGCTTCGAGGCCCTGGTGCTAGGGACCGAGGGAGTAAGCGACATCAGCAGGACCTGGATTGCACAACTTTGCGCGGACCGGGAGTCTGGACGCGCTCCCCTCAAGAGGTCAACTGAGGATCAGACTGGAGAAGATGTGAGCGAGGGATGAGCGGGAGAATGTGATGGACAGCTTCTAGAAAGTTCTCCAGGCCTGACGCAAGAGAACCGGGATAGAACAGAAACCTGGTTTCTGGGTACCAGGAAATTTCACTCCCTGAAACAGAATGGACTTGGTAGGGAATTAAGGGTCAGCTTCTTGCGGGGACCTCGGATTGGTGAGAGTAAGGAGTGCGTGGGTACTGTACTTTGTCCTCTGCGTTAGGAGTCCAGGACCCACGCCTGTCTTGTAACACCTGGCGACCGGTCAGGCGATGGAGAAATCTGTGTGGCCTCTGAGCCCGGGCCGGGAGGGGCAGGGGGCGGGAAGGCACCAGCCGCCGCTCTAGTCCAGGCGCAGGCAGTTAAGTGCCTTTGTATAGAGCTTTTGGGGCGTTTTCCAGAAATTGTTTTAAACCCCAAACGAAATAGCCTACCCAAATCCACTTAGTTTTCTGGGAAGCTGTGTCCTAAATATCCGTCTTCAAGCTTGTGGTCAGGCCGCTGTGAGTTTCAGGTCTAGGTGAACTCACAGGAACACAGGAGCCGACAGTCTCTGGAAGCCGAGCTCTCGTGAATGAGGAGCGGGAGGTGGCGCATTCTAGAACCCAGCCCAGCCCAAACCGTAGGGATCTTCCCACCCTGGTGCCTCTTCTGTTCCTCTTTCCTCAAGTTCCTATCTCCATAGGTCTGAGACGCCAGTCATGTCACAAGCCCAAGGTTGTGGGGTGCTCAAGTCAACGAATGTGTTACAGAGGCTCGCAGTATAAGCCGCCCTGAGACAAGGTAACAGTGCCCACGCCAGGCAAGGCCGGATGCTGCCCGGAAAGGACTGGAAGCCAGGGCCAGCTGAACCGCAAGCCTTAGGGAGGGCATTTCCAGGTTGAGGCAACAGGATTCAATCCCACCCTTGCCCCCATATGGCTTCACACCCAACACAATTCCACCTGCACGACCTCACTGCACGTTGGACACACCTTCATGTACACAGGAAGTGAACGCCCATATGGGCGCGCTCACCTTTGACGCTATCCTACCCCAGGGACCCCTCAGAAGGTTTGACCTCAAAGTGCGCCCTCATAAACTTGCTCTCCGTGTGCATCCACTTAGTGAGTGACCTCAAACCCAGACGCCTGCAGAGTCCGCCTCACGAGGCTGCACACTCAGCATGCCTCCGCTGGGGCAGGGAGCCTCAGCCCCACTCCACCTGCTGGGACACTGGCAGCCCAGACTTTCACTCTAAATTCAGTAACTGACATTGAGGGCCCAACTCAAACTTTGAGACACCTCAGCTCCGAATCTTTTGAGGATGTCTGCCTGGCGTGTGTGCGTGTGTGCGTGTGTGTGTGTGTGTGGTGCACCCACCCAAGAAAATCCTCTACACTCTCATTCACAGGTGACTCCATGTGTCTGCCTGGCGTGTGTGCGTGTGTGTGTGTGGGGGGGGGTGCACCCACCCAAGAAAATCCTCTACACTCTCATTCACAGGTGACTCCATCTATCGCCGACACCCACGCCCACGCCCGGGCAGTGGTGAGGCCAAAGGGAGGACCAGGTAGGGCGTTGGATGCTGTGGGGTTGAGGCCTAGGGCGAGGATTCTGTGTGCTGACTGGGAGAAGGGCTTGGGGTATCGTTGGGGACCGGGGAGGCGTTGACTTTTGCGCTGTTTGCCCGTGGCCTCGGAGCAAGCAGACGCCATCTGTTTGCCGGCTGCGACGCGTCCCGTTTAATTACCCTCCCGGCAGCCTAATAGAGATGATATTAAACTAAATCTTTCTGACATTAAAAGTAATTATCCCCAAACCGGTGGCTCCGGGACGGAACCGCCTCTCCCGCACAGACCCCTTCCCCATCCTCCGGATTCCGTTGGTTTGGCTGAAACTCTTCACCTGAGAAGGGCTGCGGAGAGGGGGAAGGAGGCTGGGGAGGAGGCCTACACGCATTTTCCTGCATAAAACACAGTCGATTCTGTTCCTGCGCGGACTCACGCGTGTACACAAGCACACATATTTTCCTCCAGATTAACTTCCAGTCACGCGTGCCCTATGTGGACAGGCAGAGGCACAGTCTGGTTTGATCTCCCTGTCTCCATTGAAAAGGCCCCTGATCCGATCTTAAGGTAGGGCCGGAGGAAACCACAGAATTTTGGAGTTAGGAAACAACCCCCCCACACACACACAAAACAACAAACCCCACCACCCACTGTGGCTCTAGGCTTTTCTCCAGTAGTTCCTATGAGTGGCCCTGCACCTTGCTTTTCCCTTCTGTGGCTTAAGAAGTCCCATCTCCCTCTATGAGGTCCTCTGATCTCATTTGTCAGGTGGGAGACCAAGTGACTCCCACCTCTCACAAGGAGCACAAACTTTGAACCAGAGTACATCATCCATCTGCTCTGCTAAATTCCTGGGCCCCAGCTGGGCATCAGGGAGGCCAGCCAGGCACAAGACCCTCCCCGCTGGGCCAGGCTTGGACCACTGGTACTCAGCTTCTTGCTGCAGCCTGGGGCCACAGCACAGGGCCCCTTACTCAATGAGCCCAAGAAGGGCAAATGGAGCGAGAGGGACCACAGTGGTGCAGAGAGAGTAGCAGAAGCCGCTGACTGGGAGCTGCAGCCTCCAGGCGTTTTCTATCTTCCTAACCCCTGGGTGGTCGCATCTCACCTGTTCATCTATTAGATTTGCTTCTAGTCCATTGTGTGTGCAATTCTGCTGACCCTAGGTATGGCCTGTATCCCTTGGAACTCAGTGCTAGAAGGAGGAAGGTCGACCTCAGACTTAAAGTGGCCCACTGAAATTCAGAGATGCCCTTACTTGCCTGGGGCCACAGTGCTGCTTACCCTTAAGAAAGAAATCCAACCTCCACTCTTGGGCCTTTGTCTCCTCACTTTCAATTCTGGGCAAAAGATGGGGCCTACGGGTTTCCATTCTGGTTGATTTAATTAAATTCACCAGTTACTCAAGGACCACTGAGAATCTGGTTGATTATGTAACAGCATTTGTTGAGTGCCTAATATGTGCTAGGCTCTGAAGACCACAGATAAATCACTTGTGATGGGGTCTTCCAGGGTGCATTGGTCAACTACCAGTCGCCTACCAGTGAGAAGGCTGTAGTGGGAGTGGGAAGAGCTTCCTGGAGGGACTCCTGCTGTGAGACCTTAGGTTCCCCAGATGGAAGCTGCTAGTGCTTGTTCTGATGAAGTAAACATCTTAAAACATCTTAGAAAAAGTAGCAAAATACATTTGGTACATACTCTTGTAAATTTTTCCTGTATACTCACATTTACAAAAACATACCTTTTGTTTACAAATATAAGCATTTTTCATATTAATCAACACATTTACAAAATCTTTAAAAATTCTGTTGTATCTTATGTAGTCAGTTCTTTTTTTACGGTTAGTTTCCAATTTTGCTCTAATAACATTCCTACCAAGAGCATCCTTTGTGAACCTGACCAATTATTTCCTTAGGATAAATTACTAGAAATAAGATTGAATGATCAGAGGTGCTTTTTTTTTTTTAAAGGGTTTTTGATAGCTACCTGTCAAATAGCCCTCAGAAAAGGCTGTGTCAACGAAGGCATTAATCTTTGCTAATTCAAGCAAGAAAAGCAGTAGCTTCCTGGCATGGCAATATACGTTTCCTTGTTATCCCTAGCATTTTATATGTTGGTCATTGTGGTCTATTTTTAAATATTCTGCATATGTTCCACTCCTCAAAAAAATAAAAAATAAAAAAGCCACAGACTTCCTCCTTCTCTTGGTTTTAGCAATTACCCACATGCCAAACGCAGTATCGTTCTTTTTTTCCTGCCACATCAGCTGCATTTCCCTTCCCCACTCTGATTTTCATCTGGTTTCACTATAACGATGCTGGAGCTTTACGCATGTTTTTTGGTAGGTAAACTTGTTATTTTTCTTTATATTGTGTATCTCCAATACTAAAGATTTCCCAAATTTAAACTCTAAAAGCATTCACCTATATTTTACATTAGCTCTTTTCGTGAGCAACATTCATATTGTTAAGTTGAAATTAATTTTGATGGATGGTGTGCCATTTGTAACTTAATCCCCCTCTAAATGATTGGCCAGTTATCATAGGAACGTTTCATGATCTGCCCATTCCCTGACCACACACTGAAATCTGATGGCCTTGGTTGGCTTTGGCACTTTTCTTTCCCCATCCTCAGTGATCTAATTATTGCAGTTCCTTAATTCTTGGGAGGGCAGGTCATACTTTTGATTCTTGAGTCTTCCTTTTCAGAGTTCTCATGGTTGTTTTTAAAACATGAGAATCTGAATAAACATTTTATGAATTTTTAAGCTAATTTTTAAAAATGGGGTTGGAGAGATGACTCAGCAGTTAAGAGCATGGATTGCTCTTGCAGAGGACCTGGGTTCGAATCCAAGTACCCACATGGCAGCCAAAAACCATCCATAACTCCAGTTCCAGGAGCTCTGACACCCTCTTCTTGACCTCCTTGGGCATTGCAAAACATGGGTGCACTTACATGCATTCAGGCAATACACTCATACACATAAAAAAATAAAAATATTTTTAAAAAGAAAATTGGAAATCTGTCTATAAATTGAGATAGATTGTACATCTCACAATGTACAATGGGATGTTTCCACCCAGGACACAGTTTGACTTTGTTCCTAACTGTGATGTCTCTTGGTAAGAGTTGTTTTTTCCTATAGTTCTGTTTCTTAAACATATATCCTTAGTATATTCTGTAGCTATTTTGAACAGAATCTTTTCACCCATATGTGCCTATGACAGAAGCACAATTATACCGTCTTTATCTTGAGCTCAGTCTTCTTTCTGACCTCACTTCCATGTAGAGTTTCAAATTTGTCCTCAAAGTTTTCTGAGACCCTGAACTGACCAAGCAGAGGAAGAGAGGGCATCAGAGGTAGAAGAAAGGTTCAGGTAACTTGCAGGTACTCCAGGGACTTTGGGGCCCATCCTCAGACTGGTGCTCTTTAGATCATCCTTACCTGAATTTATTTCCCGAGAGGGCGTCTGAAAATTGTGACTTCAGGAATTAGCTCCCAGGTGATGTTCCAACCCCCAACTTGGAACCTTGGCTGAGATATTGAGGCAGGATAGAAAGACAGGGAGACTTAAGTGAACCTAGGAAGGGAAAGGAGTGTCTTGCCCTGGAGTTCAGTTGGTCAAAATCTCTCTCGTTGAAGTCTTTTGCCAGAGGATAGTCAAGAATTCCAGTTGTGAAGGTTGTCAACACTTCACTGCCTCTGACAAGCTTGGCCTTGGGGAGTCGCCAGCTCTGTAAGCTCGCCTCTCAGCTGCTCTGCAATCTGACTGGCTGAGGAGAAGCAGCAGCCAGGTCGCTACAAGGAGAGTGTGGAGAGGAGGCAGAGTACAGCTGGCTTCTGGGCCAGATCAACTCAGATTTGAGACCAGACCTTTCTTCAGAATGCAGCCATGAACTGCTGGTAGTCATTAACTCCTAGCTGGTAACATCTGGAACACTGACCAAAGTGAAGAAGGAGGGATGATTTGGAATGGAGAAGTCTAATCGACCCCTGCAGCCTACCTGTCTGTCTCTGTTTTCATCTCTCCCTTAATTTCTTAAATAAAAATCTTCCTTCTGTTTATAACCTCCCATAGCATGGAAGAAAATCATGAAATGGACCCTTTTTGAAGAAACTGAGGCATGGAGGCCATAGCTGTGTAAGCCAGTTCCATGCTGGTATTTGCTCTGGTTAAAGGCATAATTGGAAGCCTTCGACACTGCTCTGGGCCGCAGTTTCTTTATCTGTAGTGTGAAGCAAGGTAGTCCTGTGGAACCAAGAGTGTTTTGAAATGGGAAGAGGACTATGCTGACCTAGGATAAATGGAGACCTACTGTTGTCCTTGGCACTCATCTCTGGAAATAAAGCAAGTTCCTGGCTGCTTCTCCTGACCCTCAAAACACAGAGAAAAGTTTCAGTAAGACTACCTGTTACTAACTTCTCAGAAAAGCCTTATGCAAATGTTACGGGTGTGTGCCCATGGGGAGTCAGGTAACATTTGCAGGGCCTGGAGACCTGTGTCCAGAGGGCAGGCTCCATTCTGATGCTGTGGATGCTTGCTGATAGAACTTATTCAAGATTTTTTGAGACCAGTCTGGGGGCCTTTGGGTTCCCACAGCTCTAAACTTTCTAGCACTGAAACTGATGGCCCCACCCTGTTCTTGCTTGTGAGTTTTAAGGGTAGAGGCTGAGAATCAGGTTTAAAAGAAGGCCTCAATGATGAATGGACAAGCTAAGCTAACCTGATCTCCATAAGACAAGGGGCACTTAAATAGTACTTTAATGCTGGTTTGGTGAAACATTTTGGAACAAATGTTTGCTTTGGAGGCAAGCCAAGCACAGGTCATTGGTGTGTAGTATAGTAGCTCTGATCCTCAGTTTAACAGTGTATGAAACAGGGACTGTTACACCTCATAGAATAGTTTTGTGGTTCCTTCATAGCATTTACTGTCATTGCCCTGAGCTAGGTACCATGGGTGTGAACCTGCCATAGTCCAGTGGAGGAGACTTCTGTGTAAATAATCACAATAATGTGATAACTGCCCAGCCAGGGGAAAATACAGGGAGTAGAAGAGACCTTAGCCTTGAGCTGTGGGTTCCAAGAGCTTATAGGAGCAGTGCAGTGGATGGGTACTGGCCTGAACTGAACCAAATGGTCCATGTTTGACTTTTGGCTCCTTGGTTTATTGGTGTGTGACCCTGAGCAAATGACCTAACCTCTTGTGCCTGTTCATTTATCAATGAAAGAAAACAATGGCTCCCATGTCACAAGGTGGTTGTGAGGAACAAATGAGTTGATACTAATCTCATCATGTCTAGCATATAACAAACAATGTTAACATATTCCTTCTATTATCAACAGTTGTTTGTCAAGCACTTACATAGTAGTAGGCCTGTGCTGAGGAATAAAACAAGTTCTATTAACCCTACTGTCAGGGAGCTTATGCCTTGAACAATACCCAAGTGAGTACTGTCTCTTACCTAGGAAGTTTGATAGAGGAACAGAGGGTGAGGGAGGAACTCAGGGGCTTCTAACATTTTAAGGCACAAAGAGCAGATAAGCCCTGTGTGAGAGGCAGATACAGATATTTCAGAGACAGAAGGAAAACTAGGGAAGTACAGTGTACTAGGAGGCAAGGGAATGCATGACAAAGTTCACATCTGTCCCACCGGTGGGTCCCAAGTTCCACCTACTAAAGCAGCCCAGGGAGGGGCACCAATGAGAGAGAGCAGCAGGCATGAGTCCCACAGAAGCCCATTCCTCTCCCTATTCATTTTGTGTCTCTGGGTCATGATTCATGAACCTCCGTTTTTATAACTGTAAAAGGTGGGTAATAATAATGTTGACCTCACAGAATAATTCTGAGGAAGGTGTGGGAGGGCAGAGTGTAGTATTGTGTTGGGCTGACCTAAGGACTCAACAATAATTCCTTTACTTTTTTGTCTTTCCTCAGTGGCTCCAGTTGGTTTTGCCCCAGCTCCAATTAATTGACAGCTTCAATAATCCTTGGGTCCGTGCCTGAAACGTGCCAGACCCTGAGTTGGCTCTGGAAATAATTATTAAGATCTAGTTTCTGCCCTCTAAATGTTACTAGAGGTGGAAGTTAGAGGTGGCATGACCACCGCCTTATTAGTACTTGGATACCAGTTATCTCTTTGTTCAAATTCAGTTAATATAGTCACAGTTACGGTGTGCTTACTTAGTACACTGATTATTTTGCTAGGTCTTGAGAATATGAAATGATTCAGGTATTTTTTTGGGTGTTACAACTTGGGTGTAGGGGGAGGTTGTGAACCAATTTATGATTTGGAGAGACTCAGTGTTATGAAAAGGGAAGCACTAGGCTGAAGATTCTCAGCTCGGGCATCTGACCTATGGGTGTGAGGTGGGTGGCAGTGGTCAAGAAAACATCTAGAAAGAAGCAGTCTATGCTGAAAGTGAGGGATGGAGGCTAGTAGAAATCTATGAGGGCAGTACCGCACAAGGTCAAAGATGAGAGAAAGTTGGAACATTCCAGAAACTGCATAACTCAGAATGTGTTGAGGGTATGACTGGGAATACAGGGGGGGGGTGTTAAGGGTCAGATGACAGGAATTTAAATCTAAACCAAGAGTTTGGGTTTTATTTGGAGGATCAAAGTAGGGAGCTGATATGGTGAGACAGGTGTTTGAGAGAAGGGACTGGAGAAATGGTGGTCAATTAGGATGTAGTTTTTCAATCTTAGTGAGATGACAGAGCTCTGAAGGGAAGAAACGGCAGTGGGATAAAGGATGGAGGAGGATGAATGCATTTGGAGATGTCCACATGCACTTTAAGAAAAATGAACTGCTTAAGTCCCAGCTTCTGACACATTTCTAAGTAACAGGTACACTAAGAACTTTTGGGGAATGAGTCATTTGGAGAGCACAGCCTTCCATTAAAAACATGGTGGTCCTCCTTTTAGCATCCAACAGCATTATCTGAAACGCTTTGGGCATATGTTGTAGTTCCCTGAGGGCAGCAGTGCACTGTCACAATCATGGCAGGGGCTTTGGAGGGAGAGGGATGGTCCCAACTGCTCTTTCTTGGTTATGAAGCTTGGACAATTACTTTACCTTTGAATTTGTTTCCTATTTCAAATAGGGTTAAGAATACCCACTCACAGGGTCATTGTGAGGCTAGAGGAGGAAAGATTTGTAGAGTGCTTAGTACTTGACTCATCCTAAATGCTAGCAACCTTTCTGGAGTTCTAGAATACAGGAGCTCCTTAATTTCTTTTTATTCTGTCTTCTTGTCTTTCACCATAAACTGACAATTTTCACTGTCATCACATATTCTATTACAGTCCTATGAGTGTGTAAGACAGACAACAGCTATTCTAGCTCCTTTACAGGAACCCATTCAGTTTTCCTAAGAACTTATCAACAAGGTACTGTTACTATTTCCTTTTTTATAGCTAAAAAGCTACAGTAAAGGAAATTGAGGTGACTTCCCCAAGGCACACTGCTAATAAGTGGAGGATGGGCTTATGGCCAGGCAATATGACACCAGAGCCTGTTTAAGCACATATACTACCTGTCAAAATCAAGAACTACAACTAACAGCTGGTAAAAAATAGTTGAGACTGAAAAAAAGATCAGATCTCCTTTAGTGATAATTCCTTACAGACTAAACTTTCAAAGCCAAGTGGAAGCTGGGTATGGTGCTGCACGCTTTTAATCCCAGCACTCAGGAAGCGGAGGCAGGCAGATCTCTGTGAGTTACAGTTCAGCTTGGTCTACACAGCGAGTTCCAGGTCAGCCAGAGCTACACAGTAGAGAGCAGCAGCATGAGTGATTTGGGCTCTTAAGGGTTAGTTCATTTTCCAAAGCTGATTGAGATAAGGGAGAGATACTAAATGCAGAGGGGGGTTCAAGGCAAGAGAATCTATTAGTTATGTTTTGCCCTCTTTAGGAATTTCTTTTAGGCAATAGACTAACTGGGAATATCTATCTATCTATTTATCTATCTATCTATCTATCTATCTATCTATCTATCTATCTATCTAGCATCTAGCATCGTCTAATAAAAGAAAACTAGACAGTTTCAACTTCCCAATTAGTCTGATGTTGTGTGCATGATGCACATAGTGGTTCTTCAATTTTTTTTTGGTTAATAGATGCCACTGAGAATCTGATGAATACAAATTCTCTTTCCAGAAACTCTGTATACAGTAATTCCAAGAGCCACTCCTGGGCATGGAATTTAGATAATCTTTATAGAACAGTGGAAAATCAGAGCCAGGACTTGAGTGTCTTGATTCTTCTACTAAGTTGTTGGGGACTTCAGGCAACTCACAATCTTTTGAGTCTTTTATGCAAAAATGGGACATTCTGGCTCATTCACAGTAGACTGTGATCAGTGTAGAAGGTGAGGCAAACTGCAGAGCACTATATGAGTGTTGTCAGGATACAGAGGTTCAGAGAATTTTCTAACCTTTTGGTAACACAGCTGTCACACTGCAGAACCAGAGTTGAAAAAGAAGCCTCTGAAGTGTATGCAAGTGGGAAGAACTCCTTCCCCTAAGAGTTAAGATGATCATGTATAAAATGAGTGAAGGGTTACAGAAGACTGAAGCGTAATGCCTATGTGAGGCCCTTCTGGACTGAATTTAGGACTCTTATGTTCGATCTACTTGTGGGATATAGAACTGTGTAGCTGAATGGGATGGGCAGAAGGGTATCAATCAGTGATGTTGCTAATGGAGACTAGCAAGATTCTCTCCTGCATCCAAATGAAGAACTGTGTTAAGAGTTCTATGACCTCTGAAATCCATCCTACTAACCAGCTCACTCAAGTCAGCACACCTAGCTTTTGGGAGCAGAAGCTTTAATGCATTGCAAATGAAATTATATATATATAAATTTGAAGTCTAAATTTAATTTAAAAAAATTTTTAAATTTATTATTATTTATTATTTTATGTGTATGCGTGTATTGCCTGTATGTAGGTAAGTGCACCCATGTTGTGCAATGCCTGAGGAGGTCAGAAGATGCTGTTGGATCCCCTGGGACTGGAATTACAGACAGCTGTTAGTTGCCATGTAGGTGCTGGGATTCAAACCCAGGTCTTCTGCAAGAACAACCAGTGTTCTTAACCGCTAAGCCATCTCTCCAGCCCACCAATGTAATATTTTTGATGCTATTGGAATCTAGAGGTGAATTTAGAGGTTTAACTCTTAATCTGCTACATCAGAACGATGCCACAAAATGCTCTCATTCAACTTAGGTTGTGAATGCTTTGGATTCAGATAAACAACTCTCTGTATGTCTCATAAAACAATGTTGGATCATGGAAACATTATAAACCAGTAGCCTCCAAAAAGACTCCAACTGCTAAAAGGCAATAGGAAACTGGCAACGCTTCCTTACACTTTCAAGCAAATTCTCCAAATACACAAATGATAATCCAGAAACACAAGGGAGGAGACTAGAATGGAATGAATGGCAAGGTGTCCTGGACAAAGATATGGAGCAAATATTCTGATGACCTTACCCTCTGTGCCTGGAGGTTGGGATGTATAGCCCAATCAAGTCTAAGGGTAAGAAGACCTGTAAAAGAGACTGCCAATTTTGTGGTGATAACAAGTCATTTAATGTTGGGCTTACATGAAAGGTTAACAAAATGCTTTGTCCTCCTGTTCTGGAGCTCAGTGAGCAGACTGTCATAAATGAATAGTAACAATTAGCTCAGGTCTTTCCTAGCTACCAGGCCTATAGAATAGGAGTTCATGGGGTTGAGCAGGTCAGACTGAGAACTTACCACGGCAGAGTTGAAAAAGGGTTTGTCAGTTTCACACACATTCAAGTAACATTTAATAACTCTTATGAAATTGGTTTCAGAGAAAGTCTATATTGTTGGTATACAGAAGTAAACAGGAGTGGTAGGAAACCATTTAACGAAGTCAAACCCAAATCAGATGGAACAGGTTAAACATAAGAATGAATTCAGAGACCCTTCTCTCAAACCCCTACCCACATCCTGGCTGCTGTTCCTGAGTATGGCTTGAGTTCAGGGCTGTGGCTTTTCACAGCAGCTAAAGAACAAGGCCTAGGTGGAAAAAGAGCTGGTGCCCTATGCATCTGCAGCATTGGAAATGACCATCTTGTGGTGCCACCCGATTAGGAAGCAAGGAGCAGAGCTGGAGAGGAAGTGCTTAGATGGGACTCCTCACAGTGATTTCCCTTCTTTTCAGTCTTCTTGGGGACACCCATAGAGCCAGAGAAGGCTCACAAGTAGGCAGATGAAGTGTAGAGTTATTAGGAACAATCTCTTAGAATAGTTTCCAGGGGAAGTTCTTGGCCGAGCATCAGAGGAAAAAAGGTGGATTTTCCTGGCCAATACTTTTTGAGTAGAGGGAAAAGTGACCAGACATATCTTCAGCTTTAGTCAAAGTCTTCTGAGAACCCCATGATGAAACCAGGGAGACATGCCAAGCACTTACACTTACAAAATAACTAGACTGGGATCCCAGCTCTTAGGATAAAAGATTAGAGATGACATAAAACCACCATGGAGAACATTTCAAGACTAAAAGAAAATCATTGGCTGTGAAGATATAAATAATATTTTCATGAACTACACCGAACTCCAAATCCATAGATTACCAAATCCACATCTACTAAGTCAAACCCCAAGTTACTAGCTATCAATTCAGGCAACACATGTATTCTGAGCTAAGCTCCCAAATTTGCTCTCTTAGATATAAGTCTGAATTTTTAGCCAAAGAATGAGCTCTTTCATTTATGATGGGAATCAGATATTTAACATTAAAACATTCAAAAAATGAAGTTATAGAGCAAGTTCCTTATTGCAGGAGAGCCCACGGGGCAGCTGATCAAATTTTGGCAATGTACAGGGTGTTTAAAACAGCAAGTGATGGCCAGATATTGTGGCACATGCCTATAAATCCCAGCATCTGGGAGGCTGAAGCCACCCTGGGCTACATATTAAGACTCAGTCTTCAAAAGCCTGAAAAGAAAAACAAACACCCCACCAAGTGACAAGGTTCAGATATATGAAGTTTAGAGGGAGGGAAAGCAAGAGAATTGTGTGCAGCGTATACTGATGCACCAGCAACTTGGGAACTGGTATCTAGGAATTCTAACTGCCTGAATACAAACCCAGTAACAGCTTCCCACAGCTGGTCAATATCAAAGTCTTGGTATTAGGGCCCTTTCTATACTATTTCAATACCTATAGTTTCCCAAGCTACAATGGAACAGAAAATTCCTCCTAGATGGAATCTGGAGCTCAACACAGTACAAGTATATAAATACCTTGCATATATGTCAAATCAGTACTCAAACAAATCTTACATCTCGGTAAAGAAGTCAGAAAGTAAAATGAAATATCAAGAAAAATAATATACTTATTCCCCCTACAACAATCTCCATGCCAAGAATGTCCCATTTGACTTTTCTCCCTGCCTTTTAAAATTAGGTGACAAATAGAATCCAGTTATGGAAAGAAAAAGGCAGGTGTGAACCCTGGCTCAATGAGACATGTTAAATACATAGCATCCTGGTGCTGAGGACAGAAAGAACTGTCCTAGATACCAAAGGGAAAAGAAAAACTCTACTAGCGGTCACTCACACTTAACAGTACATTAGTCATCGAACAAGGGCAAAGTGCAGGTGTCAGGGGAGGGCAGTGGAGTTGTAGTTCTCCATAATGAGGGTTGGGAACATATACTCGTGGATGGGTTTTAAGTAGCTATGTTTATTACTTTTTTCCGGCAATCTTGCAAGAGGCAGAAGTGTGACATTGAATTGAGTGAGACGAGCGTGTGGGTGGGTTGGTGAAGAGCCCGTCTCTTGACATGTGCTGCTGGCTCGTCAGGAGTGGCTGGTTCCACCGCTGAGTCGTGCTTATTCTTTTGCTTCAAGGAAAAGGGTTTCTTGCGGGAACAACTTTACCTCCAATAATGATTTATTGGGGTCTAGCTGAGTTACCTGAAAGAAAGAAAACACATACAAAAGTCTAGAACAAGCACACTGATTTTTCAGCCTTCTATGCACTAGCATGAACAGTATATGCTGATTAGCTATTCAAAAATAATTCTGTGAGGCTGGGCACGGTGGCTCACACCTTTAATACCAGCACTCAGGAGGTACATACAGGCGGATCTCTGAGCTCAAGGCCAGCCTAGTCTACATAGTGAGTTCCAGGCCAGTTGGAGCTACTGGGGACTCTGTCTCAAAATGACCAATAATAATAATAATAATAATTCTGTGAGATGATAGTGTTATTCTTAAATGAGGAAACCAGGGCTCTCAGCAAGTTCATGTTTTATAGTCAGTTTAATAGAGAAATTAGTACTGTCCTCAAGGCATGGATTCTAGAGGCTCGGTCACTTTCTGGATACATCCCTTGCCTTCTGTACCCTTGGGAAAGACACAGGAGGAAAGATACATTCAACTGGCCAAACAGCTGAATACATGCCTTAGATCTCTGCTTGGTTAGCTCCTCCTAGCAGATAGGTGTGCTCTGCTTGTTGGGACAACTAAGCCTTCAGCGGGACAAGGGCCAGGCCCTCCCATTAATTATATGGGGCAAACTACAGAATGGCTGGCCATTCCACTGTACCCAGAGATGACTATACCTTTGGTGAAAGGATACAGATGACAATATCCTTGGCTATGGAGATATAACACAATCTCCTTGTTGGGGGTATATTTACTTTGAAAAAAATGAGTCAACATCATAATGTAACTTTATATTTTGGAAATGAAAAAAAAAAGAAATTGACTACTGAAAGCAAAGCTAAACAAAATTTTTGTACTATGGGATAGACTACATCAGGGATCCTAGATTAGATTTTTGCCCTCCTAAGCCAGGGCAGAGATAGCATGTCAAAGTTTTATAAATTTAAAAGTAAGAGAAAACAAAAACTTCCTGTTTATCAAAAGGGGCTATGAGTACTAAAAGGTTGAATGATACTAGTTTAGTGGAAAGGATACAGGCTTTGGAAATAGGAAGACTAGTTGAAGTCACAGCTGTGTTGTCTATCAGCTTTGTGGCTCTTGCCTTTAGGACTGATTTAAGTATTAAATGAGGAAAAACAATTAGCACAGTGTGCATCATAGAACAGACCAACAAAGGCTGCTATACATAAGAGCAACTGTAAAAGTAGATGGGTATGTGGACAATGAGTGGTCCTGAGTGTGTGTGATGAATGGCCAGGCAAACTCTAGCCACACCCAAGGCTGCTGCTCTGCTAGTTACAGGTCCTCTGGGCCCTTGGGCAAATACTATAGCATCTGATGCAGGCAATTTGTCTTCTGCTCAACTCAAGCCACTCATGAGATCATTCTGCTGCCTGCTTCCAGCTTGAGAGAAGGAGAGCCCCTAGGGGCCAGGACTGAGCATCAAAGACTGACTGGCAAGCTGAAAGGGGAACATTACCTTTGACTGTGTCTAGTTGGAAACCTGGTATGCTCAGGAGGGTCATTAAGGAGATATATTCACCCCTAGAATCGTTTCTGCTAATAAGGAATCCAGGGCAAATCTCACCCTACTAGTATCTCTTGGGTTCTGGGCAGATGGGCAGGCAAGGTGGTAGGGAAGGCCCAGCCCATTCTCTTGTCTTCCAAAGCACCAGGGGAAAGCTGCTGGTAAATGTTTACCTACTTCCCCAATTAACGTACAATACTGCATTGGCTTCTGTCAATAAACAGAACTACGCTGCCTCTGCTTTCGACTCTTTGGCATTTTCTGCCCAGCTGCTTCTGCTATTGTTCTTAATTAACATGCCAGAGCTCTTCCAGCATTTTTTACTTTGTTATTTGTGGTTTCTAAACATGATGTTTACTGGGAAAAGCCAAAAACATACTAGTGCCAGAGTAGAGGACAGACAGGAAGAAGTGCTGGGAAGACAGGTTGGGAGGCTTGAGTACTAGGTCAACGTGGCCCCTACTGGGGTTGTGAAATGCAAGGTAACAGATTCATAAACTGCACCTAGTTGTCGCATGAGAAAATAGTGTTCAAGAAAAATTAAATGATTTTCTTCAGTCATTTTATGTGAGAGAGCTTGGATTTGGGAAGAAACAAAAACTTAGTCCATTATAACAACCACCCAAGGTTGTGGAAATAAGACAATTGAGTTTCAAGGTAGTTGATACTTGTTTAAGGCCTTAAGATTAGAAAGTATCTGTCTATACAGTGTCATGGTTAAAAGAATGAAACCAGATTCGATCTACATGACCTTCAAGAAGTTATACAACCTGAAAGCCTGTTTCCTTACCTTATCCTTTGTAGATATTGTGAAAGCTAAGTGTAATAATGTTGGTGAAGCCTCTGGTACAGTCTCAAGCCAGTAAGTGCTCAGGATGGGAACCCTGATCAACATCTAGGCTGTTCTGCTGTCTTTGTTTCCATTCCACTGCCCAGCTGAAGTGCTATCCTTTCCCTGGTTAGGTAACACCTTCAAACCTGGATATCTCCTTCTCTAGCTTCAGTGAGGCCTTGCCACCAACAGACTGTTTCAAGGTAAACATAGCCCTGCTGGGACATATCATCTGATACCCCTCTCTGGTCCCTATTTTAGATAGGAATTTCAAAGTAAACGGGAAAAATTCTGCTTCCACTGTAATTTGCCGGGCTTGGACAAAGTACATAAGAGGAAACTAGGGGATGCCCCTGGGTAGTAGCTAGTGGCCATACTGTGAAAGAATCCTGCAGTGCTCTGGCACCATTCTGGTAAGGCATGGAGCATATCAGGAGGGCTCTCCTGGAAGGGAGGAACCTAAAGTCTATATCCCCTGAGAAACAGTAGAGGACAGGAGAACTGTGTGTGGAAAGATGGTACAAGAAAATGGTGCTGCTGTTGCTGTAGGGCAGGGACACTCTGTCCTGGCCCTAGGTCTCTAAGGCTGACAAAGAGGAGACAAAGCAGATGTGTTTGGTGCAGCTTCAGTAGGGAGAGCTAGGGCAGGGAAGAAGAACTCCCCTACTCAGAACTCTTCAACAAGCAGCAAGTGCTAATGTGGCTGGTAATGCTTCTCTTCTTTTTCTCACTTTTTAATGCCTTTCTTTCTCTTTCTGGTATCTATTTTCTCCTCACAATCATAATTATACAACATGTATCATCATTTAGTGAGCATCTCCCATAAGCTGGAACCACGGCTGACTGCTTTCTATTCTTTGTATGTAGTCCCTTAACCAGTCCTCACAATGGCCTACTGAATTGTTTTATTGCCATTTTACAGATGAACACAACCTTTGTTGTAAGAAAGTAAGGTTTCAAAGTCAGGTTTGTCTGATTCCAAAACTCATGATTACCAGAATGTTCTGACCAACAAATACATGGACAGGCTGACTTGGGGAAGCCAAATGGGTAGTGGATGGTTGGGGGAACTTTCTGCTGAACCTAGAGGCATTCAAACACAGGCATATTTGTAGATGATGATGATGATCTAAAACTTACTGAACATTTATTTTGTACCTGGAAATTCTGGATATACTCTGTATCTATAAAAATAATTTTCATAAGCTGGGTGTGGTGGTACACAGGTGGATCTCTGTGAGTTTGAGGCCAGCCTGGTCTACATAGTGAATCCAGGCCAGCTGGGGCTACAGGGAGACCCTGTCTCAAAATGACTAAAAAAAACTTTTTTTTTTTTCATAATAGTCCTCTGAGGTTGGTAAGGTGATAATCCTTATTTTATAGCTGAGGAGACTGAGTCGTAGAGCAGATGATTGATTAGTTTATCTAAAGTCTCAAAGCTGCTAAGGCAAAGTCAGAGTGTATATCAAGGCAATCTAGCTTTGGAATCAACTTACTTATTAGATTATATTGCTAGAGACATTGCTGAGTAGGAGACATATGGAAAAAGAAGCTGCATGAAACGATCCTGATTTTGTTTCAAACCAAGATCTTCACTTTAAGAATGGCAAAAGGTCAAGGGTCCTTAAAAAATCCTGAAATGTTTATAAAATACGAATACAAAAACCCAATCTGAGCTTGTCTTTTGCCATTTACTTGGGACTTTACTGAATTATTGACTCTCTAAACAACAGAGAAATGAACCCTTTGGGATTCCTTGGTGGGAGGCGGTGTTCTCAGATAAGAGGTATAGTTTGACTTTGTCTATCGTTGGAAGAGGAAAGTCAACCATTCTGACATTTTCTTCACTGTTCTTGGAAGAATGGGCACATCTTCTTATTACAATAATATTTTCAGTAAACTGGCTTTATGAAACCTGTTTAGGTTAGCAAAAAAATGGGACACATTCTTTCTCAGAACTATTCTTTGCTGGATCACTTTTCTCAGCAATTTGAAATTCTGTATGTACTTTTTCTATAACCTCCCAGGACTTCATTCAGTGCCTTGTCTAAAAGCATAATTCACTCTTATGAAACATCTGAACAAACGTGACAGTGTCTTACCCTGGCCACACTGGGAATCTTAAGAGTGTTATGGTGAGAAGATATCTTAACTACCCAGCAGTTCAAGGCTTCATGTCACAGGTAGGCAAGTTGAGTCTCAGAGAGGTCGAGACTTGGCCCAGGTCAAATGGCTGATTAAGGGTTGCCATATGCTATCTTAGGGTTCCTGACATGTTATGGGATTCTTTTTTTTTTTTTTTTTTTCCCTTCATTGAGTCTGTATGTAGCTCTGGTTGGCCTGGAATTTGCTATGTAGACCAGGCTAACCTCAAACTCATAGAGATCTCCCTGTGTCTGCCTCTGAGTGCTGGAATTAATGGCATGTGCTACCTTACCCCCACCTGTTGTCAGATTCTTTATAGTTACAGCATTCTGCCTCCCAACTTTTACAAATACTACAACATAAATATAATATCACTACTAGGGTAGGAGCTACTTGAGGGCAGAAGTTAAATAATACTAAAAATAATAGCAGTGATATTTACATGATACTTTACAGTATGCAAGAAATTTACACAAATACTTCATATATATATATATATATATGATCAACTTTTTCCTGTTTCATTTGATTTTGCTAAGTTTTGCTTTCATTTTAGAACCAAATAAAAGAAAGTCTGTATATCTAATATCTTACACTTAGGAAAAATGTATGTTGGATTTTGTCTCTTTTTTATAAAGTTTTCTTAAAAATATTTTATTATATTTATTTTATGTGTATGAGTGTACTGCCGGATTTTGTCTCTTTTTCAGTTCTCAGTGCAACTTAACAACTGACAGGGAAAAGCACAAATCTAAACCCAGGCCTCTAGACTGGTTTCCTCCTAATTTTCACAGTAACTCCCCACAAGACTTATTTCTCACTCTGTGAATTATAGTACAGCCTTGGGGCTTACTCAGCAGGACTGGGAAGCAATACTTCCCAAAATATTCCTTCTTGCTCTTAGACTAAAGTATTGACTTCAGAAAACTACAGCCACTTCATGACAGAAAAGCACCACTGTCTAATTTGCTTGCCTCTCATGTTCTGTGCAGCCTGAGTTCCAGAAGCAACTCTTTACTAACTGGTAGAATATGTGTGCCTCTTCTAGTCCCATGGAGAACCAGCACCAGAGCCTCATCCATCCTCTTCTTCCTCTCTCACCAGTATGAAAGACAGGCAGGTCCCTCCCATCTGACACAGACAGACCACAATAAACATCCAAGCTCAAGGACTTTTACCCTTTCAGTTATGAACTACCTACTTCTGGATGTTCTCCCTCACCTTTCAGCCCTCAGCAACCCTAGCAAATTCCTATGTGCTCTGAGCTCCTATGTATTGACTACCAAGGTTGTATGCTCCCTAATGCTGCGAAGAGTACACAAGAAAAAACACAGGATCCAGTCCTGGTTCTAACAGTGTGACTTCAGACAAACCACTCCTCTCTAGGTTTTAATTTTGAACCTAAAAATGTGTGGATTTGTAATTAAACTGGAAATCAAGTGCACTGCAGTTGAGCTTTGGGGATCCAAACACTTGGCTCAAGACCCAGTACCAGCCACATCAACAAAATGCTTAGGGATCCCGTTTCCTTCTCTATTTGGTGAAAGGGTTGTTGCAGGAATGAAAATAGCCATCACTGAGTGACATGTGGAAGTTTAAATGATTCAATGCCTTTTCTATGTAAGGAGGTGTCACCTGCCTGGTATGAGCTACCCAATGGTTAGAATGATTGATGAATCACCAAGAGGTTTAATATCCATTGCAGTAACCTCCCTTTTGTTTGATGACCATGGCAAGTTACTAGACTTTCTAATTAATTATTTTTTTATTTATAAAACTGAGACTTTTTTCTTTTCTGAGTTGTGAGGATTCAATAATATAAAGCTTGAGGTGGAAGAAGGCATTTATTTTATGCCTATTGTTTCCACATAGAGGGACTACTGGGTATTCCTCTTGTTCCTCACGAGATAAGACTAATCAGTTTAATGATTCAGGAAAGGGATCCGAGCTCAGCCCTATCTTCCCCCCTTTTTAGAATCAACCCACTCACATTTACTATAAGGCTCAAAGGTCTGTAGCATCAATTACAGGAGGGAGGGTAAGTCTATCTAATTTAGGGGCAAGGAATATCAGCAAGTCCTTGAAGCAGAACCCAAAGAAAAATCTGATCATATTTTTGGTAATACAATGATAGGTTTATCTTTCAGTTAGTCTTATGTCTTCTCGCTGTCTAGAAATACTCAAGGGAAAGGGTTATTATTTAATGTTCCCTGGCTCCCAAGTACCCTACAGCACTAGGCAAGTGTTTAACAACTAAACTTGACGTAACATGATACAAGGGTCACAGTCCCATCCCCCCTTTTGTCCTCAGTTTGGTCTTGATTAAAATATGAGAAAGTTGAGCCAGGTGTGGTGGCACCTTTAGTCCCAGCCTTGGGGCGGGGGGTGGTGGTGGTGGTGGTGGTGGCAGAGGCAGGTGGATCTCTGTGAGTTCCAGGCCAGCTGGGGCTACAGGGAAACCCTATCTCAAAAAGACCGAAAAAAAAAAAAAAAAAAAAAAAAAGCACCATGCTGGTGCATAACTGAGCTCAGCACTGGTGATGCTGAGGCAGAACTGTGAGTTTGAGGCTAGCCTAGATTACATAGTGAGTTTCAGACCAGCCTGGGCTACAGTGTGAGACTCTGTCTCAAGAAATGAACAAAACCTAAACAAACTCCCCTCAACCCCAAACCTATTTAATATCAGTAACACAAAGCCACAGCAAAATCCCCTCTTATAGAGGCGCTTCATCTCTTTTTCCCTTCTGAGACAGGGTCTCTCTTTTAGCCCAAGCTAGCTTGGAGGTTATGGTGATCCTACTGCTTCAGTCTCCCAAGTGCTGGGACTCCAGGTGTGAACCACCACATCTGGATATATGAGATGCTTCTTTAAACCTGGCTTACTTAAAGAGTGTTACTTAAAATGGAGTGAGTGAGTATGGTAATAAATTTCCTTCTGAAAAATGTATACATAATTATTTTATAGCTCTTAATGCATCTTCACATATATTATCTAAATATGCTAGGAGAGTGGATGCATTAATTCTCTCTCTCTCTCTCTCTCTTTTTTTTTTTTACAGGCGAGAACACCAAAGCTCAGAGAAGGGTATTATTTATGTATGGTCACAGAAGTAGACATTGGTGAGAGCTCACATTTGAACCCAGGTCTTCCCAATTCAAATCCTGAGCTCCTTTTACTCTGTGAGGCAATACAAGGGCTGCATATGTAAGTTCCTAGATCACAGGGAAGCCTGTGTTCAAGTTGGCATTTACTTTGAGCTTGAGAACAAGTAATCTTTTGGTATGGTCTAAGTAATCTATTCTACTTGGTACTCTTAGAAAATCATAAATATCAGAAGCACAGTCATTACAAAAGTTATTCATAAAAGTTGCATTTATTTGTTATTTTTTTATGGAGATAAGGTATTGCCTAAACTGGCTTTGAACTCATGGGCTCAAGTGATGCTCCAGCCTTAGCTTTCTGAGTTGCTGGAGTACAGGCTTGCAACACCACACCTAGCTTGTTTCTTCCTGCCCTTCTTTCCTCTCAGGTGCTGGGGACTGAACCCAGAGCCTCATATATGACTGCTCTTGACTTGGTATTGCCCATGCACTATGCTAATTATCATCTATGCGATCTGATGAAATAGTTATCAAAATTATGTAAGTACGTCTCTTACTCCATTTTATAGATGAGTTCTCAGGAGTAAAGACTGGCCACGGAGCTTGCCCAAATTAGGAAAGACCAGAATTTATTCCCAAGTTCGTGAGCGTCTATCCTGTACCCAGTGCATTTTCAGTCTCTGATCCTGGCTCTAAACATGTTAACAGGACTTAACTGGCCTTCCCTTACGCATGAATAAGGCTGCACTCTGTAACCATGGCATGGCTCATGTTCCTACTGTGGCATGAAGCTTTGTGTCTCATCACAGGAACTCAAGTTGTCTTCTTCCTGTCAATTTAGTCCTATCAACAACTTTTTTTTGATAAACTAGGCATTCCTAAAGAGGGTAGTTATATTTATAAATTGTGTGAGGAGAATCTAAGAGCTGATCTTCTGGTTATGGGTATGAGACTACAGCTTTGGTAACTATAAAGTCCTTTGCAAAGATAAGGGACTGCTATTATTATTAACAGCAATAATAATAAGATGATGATAAAAATCAACCAGCATAGTTGTAGTTCTTAGCAACTTCTGTCTGTGGTGCAGGTGGTAACATAATTCCCAAAGGAACTTCCAGTCTGTCTCAATGAAGCACAAGAAAGAAGTGGAATTGGGTGAGAGGGACATTAGGAAACTGTGATAGATCTGGGGTGCTACAGAATAAAGATGGGTGGGCTTCTGTGGCTATGAAGATCACAGTATCTAGAACATGTTCTTTCTTTGATGATTTATTTTTAGGTAGGGAAAAATGAAAAGAAAAAGGAAAAACAGAGGGACAGAAGACTGACATGGTGACTGTGTCTTGTTGGTGTCCCTGTGTACTCTCTGCTTCTGTCACATTACAGTAATGGTAATGGAAATTAACATTGGCTGGATGCTGAGTATACACCGAACTTTTATGAACACTTTATCAATCCTTTGAGGGTTAGAGGCTTGAAAATATATATTATGTAACTTCAATGATGACACAGGCAGGAAGTGGAAGAACAAGGATTTAAAATGGGGTTTAGTTCCAGATCCTATCTAATCACCACACTCATTTTATTTAATTTTAGAATTAACATTTTATTCCTCTCTCTCTCTCTCTTTCTCTGTATCAATGTATGTAGGTGCACATATATGTGTACAATATGGCACGTATGTGGAGGTCAAAGGAGAACTTGCATGGGGTTGTTTCTCTCCTTCTACCATGTGGGTCTCAGGGGTTAAATTCAGGTTATCAGGCTTGGCAGCAGATGCCTTTATTCACTGAGCCATCTTGTTGGCCCCAATGATTTTAGTGTTATAGACATCCACTGCACTATTTAAGTCCCTTGTTTGGAAGGACTATTCCGTTCAAGCAACTGAAGCACACATTTTCTTATCTGTTATTCATAACACATATCGTTATCATATATATATATATGATAATAAGTAAAATGTAAATTTTACTTATTTTGCTCCTCAATCATCAGAGTTGGATACGTTCTTAGTGGTCATCTCTATAACACAGGGACAGAAAAGGCCAGTATATGGGAAGAACATACCTAAGATTATTCATTATTCATGGCAAATCAGGAACCAAATCTAGATTCTTTACTTCCATACTATGCCTTTATTTATTCAGTACACAACTCTCAACTGTTATTAATGTTAAAACAGCCTTGCTGAGAGTGCCTGAAGCTGGCCTCCATGTGGTGGTGAGCCCCCAGATCTTGCAGTACCCATCCCCTACACTGGGACCATCTGCAGCCCCTCCCACTGCTGCAGGGCTAGGCTCTTCTGCCCTTTACTAGGGGCCCAGACCTTTGCAGATTGGCTTGGACCCAGCCTCTGCCTAGCACACCTCCCAAACTGTGCTGTGCCTGCTGCTGAGCACGGGCCCAGACTTTAGGAGGAAGCCTGAGAGAATCTGATTGGTGCCTGACTTGGGCCTCCGTGGGAATTCCTGAGTAGCTGGTCCCGCCAATATAAAATCAAAAAAGAGAGCCTGAGGCCTAAACCAACCAGCTTTACATACTCAATTAGAAAACAACCAAGAAGGCTGGGTGTGGTGGCGCAGTCCTTTAATCCCAGCACTCGGGAGGCAGAGACAGATGGATCTCTGTGAGTTCAAGGCCAGGCTGGTCTACGTAGTGAGTTCCAGGTCACTTGGGGCTAGAGAGACACCCTGTCTCAAAAGACCAAAAAAAAAAAAAAAAAAAAGAAAACTAAGAAAAAAAAAAAACAGAATCAGACTTCAGCTTAACAAAGGAAGGCTTGAGTTTCATACCAGAATCACACACACACACAAAAACAAAAAGAAATTCACATGTGAAAATCACAATGAAAAAATATTAAAAACCTAAATATGGCCCCACCAAGCACCACCAGTCCTATAAAAGAGCTCTACAATGAGAACCCCCTAGAAATAACTCAGGACACAGAATTTAAAAGAACAATGTTATAACATGATCAAAGAATTCAACGAATTTAAAGAACACACAAACAAATCAAAGAAAAGAAGACAGGAAAAACTTCTGACTGACTTCACAAAAGAAATAGAAATACTGAAGAAAACTCAGACTCAAATGAAGAAGGACGTGAAAAGCTCAGTAAGCCAATTTGAAACGTCAGGAGAAAGCCTCACCACTAGAATGAATGAAATGGAAAACAGACAAGACAATAAAGTTGAAGAATTGGACTGCTCAAGTAAAATTTATCAAAAGTTAAAAAAAAGTAATGGAATATGCAGGAAATGTGGGACACCACGAAAAGGCCAAATTTACAAATCACAGGCATAGAAGAAGGAGAAGAATCTCAGATTAATGGTATTGACCAGATCTTAAACAGCACTGTAGAAGACGATTTCCCAAAATTAAGGAAAGACATGTCCATACAAATACAAGAGGCACAAAGAACACCAAATAGACAGGACCAGAAAAGAAACTCCCCATGGCACATCATAGGAAAAACACTAAATGTACATAACAAAGAGAGAATACTGAAAGCTGCAAAAGAAAAATACCACAGTTATTAAAGGAAAACCCATCAGAATTACAGCTGACATTTCAATGCAAACTATAAAATCCAGAAGACCCTGGACCAAAGTATTCCCAGCTCTAAATAACCATAGATGCCAACCCAGCAAAAATGTCTATTATAGTTTAAGGGGAAAGAAATATCTTCTATGACACAAATACACAGAAAGAATTCATGTCCACAAAACCAGCCTTTCAGAGAATACTTGAAGCAATACAAAGAGCTGAAGGAAGGAATGATTATACCCAAGGACAACAACAACAACAACAAAAACTAAATGAAAGTATAATTGTGGAAAAGGTTAGATCAAGAATGCAAACAGAAATTAAAATGACAACCAATACACATCTTTCAATAATAACTTTAAATACCAATGGACTGAACTCCCCAGTCAAAAGACACAGGACAGCTGAATGGCTCAAGAAACAAAACCCATGTTTTTCTAAATTTTAGATATTACTTTTATTTTATGTTTGAGTATTATGCCTGCATGTGTATAAATGCACCCATGTTGTGCAATGCTCATGGAGGTCAGAAGGGGACATCAGATCCCCTGGGACTGGAGTTACAGACAGTTGTCAGCCACAGTGTGGGTGCTGGGAATGAACCCAGGTCCTCTGCAAGAGCAGCGAATGGTCTTAACTGCCAACCCATCTCTCCAGTCCCCAAATCCCATCTTTTTGTTGCCTGCAAGAAACCCATCTCCACTTCAAGGACAGGCACTACCTTTAGGTGAAAGGATGGGGAAAAAATATTCTAAGCAAATGACACTAAGAAACAAGCAGGGATTGCAATTCCAATATTTGACAAAATAGATTTACTAAAACTAATCAGAAGAGATAAAGAGGGCCACTTCATTCTGATCAAAAGAACAAATGACCAAGAAGATATTAAAATCATGAACATGTATGCACCAAACTCTGATGCACTCAATTTCATAAACGGTACTACAAGACTTCAAGACACAGATTAACCCCAACTCAGTAATAGTAGGGGACTTCAATGCCCCACTGTCTCCATTAGACAGGTCAACCAGACAAAGAATAAACAGAGAGACATCTGAATTGAATGATACCATTCCTCAAATGGACCTAACGGACATATACCAAATATTCCACCCAAGCACCAAACAATACATTTTACATTCAGCACCCTATGGAACTTTCTCCAAAACTGACCACATATTGGAGCACAAAACAAACTTCAACAAATACAAAAAAATTGAAATAATTCCATGCATTCTATCAGATCACTATGCAATAAATATCATAGCTTAAAGCTTAAATAAATAAAGCTTAAAATCAACACTGGAAGAAGCCCTAGTCACTACATGAAATCATGGGAGATTAAACAACACACTCCTGAATGATGAATGGGTCAAAGTAGAAATGAAGAAAGAAATAAAAGTATTCTTGGAATTAAATGAAAAGTATAATATGACACAAAATAAAACCTCTGGGACACTTTAAAAGCAGTCCTAAGGAGGAAATTTATAAGTGCCTACATTAAAAAAACAGAGCACAGGAGACGGGCATGGTGGTACACACCTTTAATCCCAGCACTCGGGAGGCAGAGGCAGGTGGGTCTCTGTGAGTTCAAGGCCAGCTGGGTCTACAAAGCAAGTTCCAGGCCAGCTGGGGCTACAGGGAGACCGTGTCTCAAAAAAGACCAAAAAACAAAACAAAACAAAAACAGAGCACAAATAAATGACAACATGCAACTCAAGACTCTTGAAAGGCAACAACAAATGAAACCCAAACCCAGCAGACAAGAAGAAATAACAAAAATCAGAGCAGAAATTAATGAAATAGAAACAAAGAAAACGATTCACTCAATGAATCCAAGAGCTGGTTCCTTGAAAAGATAAACACAGACAGAACCTTAGCCCAGTTAACCAAAAGAAAGAGCAAATCCATATCAACAAAATCAGAGATGAAAGGGGAAACATCACAACAGTCACCAGAAAGATCCAGAACAGGAATACTTTAAAAACCTATACTCTTATTAAATTTGAAAACCTAAAAGAAATGGATAAATATCTAAAATCATGGGAATCACCAACGCTAAACCAAGAAGAGGTCAATAGCTTAAACAGACCCATAACAAGTAAGGAGATTGAAACAAACACAAAATCTCCCGACTAAAAGAAGCCCAGGCCCAGAATTCCACCTGACATGTAAAGAAGTTCTACAACCAATATTACTTAAATTAAAAAAAGATAGAAACAGAGGGAGAATTTCCAAATCCCTTCTATGAAGCTAGCATCACTTTACTACCAAAACCAGGAAAAAATATAACTGAAAAAGGAAACTATAGACCCACATCCTTAATGAACATAGATGCAAAAATTCTCAACAAAATACTTGCAAACCACATACAGACACACATCAAAAAGATCATTCACTATGATCAAGTCAGCTTTATTCTAGAGATGCCAGGATGGTTCAATATATGTAAGTCAATAAATGTCATAAATCATAAATGGACTCAAAGATAAAACATATATGGTCATCTCAATAGATGCCGAAAAGCCCTTTGACAAAATTCAACATGCATTTATGTTAAAAGTCCTAGAGGGAACTGGACTGGAGGGAACATGCTTCAACATAATTAAAACTATATAGAACAAACTCACAGCCAACTTCATTCCAAATGGAGAAAAACTGGAAGCATTTCCAATAAAATCAAGAACCAGACAAGATTGTCCACTATCTCCACTCCTTGTTTATATAGTACCTGAAACTCTTGCTAGAGCAATAAGACAAGAGAAGGAAGTTAAAAGAGAACTAATCAGAAAAGGTCAAATTATCCCTTTTTGCAGATGATATTATATCTAACAGATCCCAAAAATTCCTAGAAATGATTAACTTTCAGCAAAGTGGCAGGTTACAAAATTAACCTATACAAATCATTAGCCTTTCTGTATACCAATAACAAGAGTTGGAGCAAGAGTACATGGAGACCCTCCCATTCACAAAAGCATCAAAAAAAAAAAAAAAACAAAAAAAAAAAAAAACTCAGAAAAAACCTGATCAAACACATTAAAGAGCTCTACAATAAATTTTTTAAATATTTAAAGAAAGAAAATAGGGAAAGAACCAAAAAAGGGAAGGAGTGCCCCATGCC
>NW_008337285.1:2137704-2163812 GCF_000622305.1 Nannospalax galili
AAAAAAAACAAACTCAGAATAAACCTGATCAAACACATTAAAGAGCTCTACAATGAATATTTTAAATCATTAAAGAAAGAGACTGAGGAAGAGACCAGAAGATGGAAGGACTGCCCCATGCTCATGGATTAGAAGAACTAATATTCTGAAATGGACCATCCTACAATAGCAATATACAGATTCAATGGAAGTCCAAACAAAATTCCCATGACATTCTTCACAGAATTAGAAAAAACTATCATAAAATTCATATGGAAGAACAAAAGACCCCTGATAACCAAAGCAACCCTGAGCACAAAGAGCAATGCTGGGGATCACTATACCAGACCTCAAACTATATTTCAGAGTTATCATCATGAAAACAGCATGGCACTGGTACAAAAATAGACACACAGATCAATAAACATCATTGAAGACCCAAACAAAAGTGCAAGCAATTTCAGTCACCAAATATTTGACAAAGGTGCCAAGAACACACAATGGAGGAAAGACAACATCTTAGAACAAATAGTGCTTGCAAAACTGGATCTCCACCTGTAGAAGAATGAAACGAGACCCTTATCTTTCACCTTGCACAAAAGTCCACCCCAAATGGATCGAAGACCTCAATGTGAAACCTGAAATTCTGAAACTGTTAGAAGAAAACATGAAACAAAGATGGCTAAGAAACATCTTAAAAAATGTTCAATATCATTAAAACCACTTTAAGATTTCATGTTACTCTAGTCAGACTGATTAAGATCATGAGAACAAATGATACCAAATGCTAGAGTGGATGTGGAGAAAGGGGAATGCTCATTCACTGCTGGTGGGGCTGCAAACTTGTGCGACCCCCATGGAAAGCAGTGTGGAGAACTCTTTAAAAAACTAAAAATGAACCTGTCATTTGACTCGGTTATACTACTACTTTGGCATATACCCAAAGGACTCATCCTACTGTGGAGATACTTGTTACATCCATGTTTTTGCCACTCTTTTCACACAGTAACTAAGAGATGGAAGCAATCTAAGTGTCCCTCAAGTGATGAGTGGATATTGAAAATGTGGTATATTTACACAGAGTTAAAGAAAGATGAAGTTATGAAATCTGCAGGTAAATGGATGAAATAAGAAATTGCTATACTAAGTGAAGGAACACAGACTCAGAAAAACAAATGATGCATGTTCTCTCTCATTTGTGGATCCTAGTACCAAATCCTTATATGTGAGTACATGTGTACCTATCCTGATGTAACTGCAGGAACCAGGAAGGTGGGAGGGCACCAGGGAAGTAAAGGGAAAGAAGGAACCTGAGAGAGAACAGTAGGAGACACATGTTACTAAGGGAGAAATGGGTAAAATGGGGGTATTTAAATGGGAGGGAGGATTATACAAGGAACTAAGGGGGTAAATGGGAAGAAAGAGCTCAAGAGAGGTGGGATGACAGGATACTGGTATTATCAAGAGAGAAATGGGGAAAAGGAATACTTTAAAGGGGAGGGCGTGGAGGGTTAGGGTTAGACAGGGAGAGAGAGGAAAGATAAAGTCTAGCTAGTGTAAAAATACACAAAGAATCATATTAGTCCAAAAACCTGTTGAAAAATTACACATACAATATCTCTACATGTATATAGTTGAAGGCTACATAACAAGAAACAGTGTCAAACAGGAGAAACCTTCCTTTGAGTTGTTGGCCGGGGTGGTCCAAGAGACTCCCAAAATTACATGGGCTATTGTCACAGTCCTTGATTGCCTCCCTGAACTTGAAGGTAAGATCCTACTGCTGAAGATTGGACATACTTCAGACACAGGATTTGGAGTAATGGAGCTGGAACTGACCTGGAAGCCACCTCCCCTGAAGGCAGCGCTCATAGCTTCGGAGAGCACCATGCAAGTTGCTAAGGGAGACCATCAATCAATGGTCCAACCCCAGCTTCAAGGCCCAATAACCACATCAATGGGTAGCACAGCAAATGACATTGGTGAAGTAGTGGCACTTTTTCCTTGGGGGTAGCGCTCATAGCTTCGGAGAGCACTATGCAAGCTGGTAAGGGAGAAGATCAATCAATGGTCCAACCCAGCTTCAAGGCCCAATAACCACATCAATGGGTAGCACAGCAAATGACACTGGTGCAGGAGTGGCACTTGTATCTTGGGGATAATCAACAGCTACCTAAATGGACAATTAAAGCCCACTCAGTGGGAAGAAACTCATGTGGTACTGAAAACGTAGCCAAATACACATGGCTGGAGAAGTCTTAGATCTTAGAGAAAACTCTAAGGCTGTCACATCCCTAGACAAACGTAATTTGTTACTATGTGCAAAAATATGGATCCTTATATTTACAGACAAGTATCCTAGTCACCACTCATCAAAGAAGCTTCTTTTGTACCAGATGGAGACTATTACAGAGTTCCACAACTGGTGACACACAGACATTGTCTGAGAATTGCCCAAGCCCAAGTGGCACATCTACAATGCAACCTACACACCTAAGGATAACAGAAGGATCATAGAGCAAGGGGTAGAGAGAACACTAATGCATCTCTCAATTCTCAATTAAGCTCCCTTATGCAACAGAGGGCCAGGAACACAAAGGTCACAAATGGCCAAAGCATGGAGAATAAGAGTTTTCAGAGTGTGGGTCCTTGGCTAGGACTTTTATATTAAACTCCACCCACCTAGGGCTCAGCAACCATTGCAGAAGAGGAGCAGAACAATTCTAAGATCCAGGGAGGAAGTGCACAACCATATGGCAATAGAGTCCTACAAGCTCTTGCGACCTTGTTCATACAAACCTACAGCAACGGTGTCAGCATGCACAAGAAAGACCTATGCAAATTCAAGCAGACAAAACCCCAGCACAGCACTGTAGAAATGGACAGCAGGCCCCAATCTAAGAACTATTGGCAGCTGATTACTTCTGGGTGAGGAAAAGCTGATCTTCTTAAAGGGAGGGACTTTAGATAGGCTGCCTAGACCCCAGTGGATGAAATTGCACTGAGGAATGTCTGGGGACACTAACATGACATGATAGGTATTAACACAAATGACAGGGTGTATGAATTCCAGTGGGGCGTGGGGCTATGGGAGGTGCCAACGGGGAAGGGAGTCTAAAGATGATTAAGACTGACTACGATGGTCAGTATGAAATATATAAAAATTCAATAAAAATTTACAAAACAAACAAAACTGGCTTCAAAGTTGGCGTGTCGTTAGGGATGTCTTGGACACCAAAGAGATGCAACCTCTCCATCTGCACTGGTGGCTTTGGTCTCTATACTATTCAGTGACGATGTTAAAGGAAGTGGGAGGTAAAAGAGGGCATTTTAACAAGGGTGGGTGAGAGGAGGAAACCCTCTTTCACCTAAAGAGAGAAGGTCCAAGTATGCAGAAATAAAATTAAAAAGAAGAAAATAATAAAGATAAAGAGAACACAGAGTATAAGAAGAAAGAGAATAGTCAACTGTCCTTATCCTGAGAGGTCCCAACATTTGTCCCTCATGGGATCTAGAAGACACAATTTCAAGTAAATAGAAGTCCTGCTTTACAGAGCAGTTTGTAAGGTTGTGGTCCCTGGAAGCATAAAAAACACAGGCAAATTCATGGATGAAGATTCTATAGTATGACAATAAAAATCTAGTGCAGATTTGCCCCAAAGATATATTCAGGTTACAGAGATGCCAAGTACTGGTGGTGGTCTCACCCACTAGGGCACCTAGAAGCCCCAGGGCTGGACTGATTGCTCAATCTAGTGTAGTTACCTCAATGAGGCAAACAAGTGCATCTTAGATGTATGTGGTGGTTTGAAAAAGGCAAGGAAGCACTAACGTAGGGACAGAACCCACTTTCAGAGGCCAAGAGCACACAGGTCCTCATAACAGGCTTCTAAAATGACAATGGTAGGACTGGCTCACAACACTAATGGCTGTTTGTGGCAGGCTACTAAAAAACAGGTGAAAGGAGAGATAACTGCCTACTGGTTAGATTTAGAAACTGTTAACTTGGCCTAAATGCCTTCTGAGAAATTCTGATCATTGTTTGTCTAGTGTCTCACCACTAGGCACAAATGAAGGGCTAACTAAGGAGACAGTAAGAAACAGAACTGGTGGGTTTTAAGTTTTGGCACTGTATGCATCCTTTGTACAAATCATTCTAACCACAACCCACATTTCTCATCTGTCAGCTGGTGACAACATTGTCCAACACTCCAACAGTCTCTTAAACCATTTCTTTCTGGGTTCTTCTCCTTCACACTTCGACTTGAGAGAGACAGAGTTGCACAGAGGTCCCATCCTGTTGCTCTCATACTTAGAGATCTTAAATGATTTCTTACTTATCCCTTTTTGCTCTAGTCTCTCATTTTCCCAATTTGTAATTTGGGTGGAGGTGTTTCTGACAAGGTTTATCAGGGCCTATAGTGGTTGGCATGGCTGGAAAGACAGTTTAGAGATAAAACATGAAGAGCTCATATGTCTTTCACATAGCATAAACTTCAGAAAAAATATCTTCTCCCTAGCTTCAGAGAGATCTTTTAGTGGTGTGCTCAATGTGTCTTCAGACAGAGTGGCTGGGGAGAAAGTGAGCATTTTGAATGCATTTTAATATCCAAGTAGGGCCATGGAAGCCAGTGTGTGTGTAGTTCTGCACACAAACACTGCAAAGAGCTAGAGCTTTGAACGAGAGTTAAAAGAGTTGAGTCCCTAACGACATACAAAAGACTTGCTGGTGTGATTTATTCTGATGTATTTACTTATCCAATTACCAAAACAGCAGGAGATCATTAAAATTTCTAGTTACCAGATGCAGCACGTTCAATATCTTAAATGTTACCAAGGCACTCTCTGAGCTATTTTGATATTACACTTCATCTGCCTAAAAGCTTATGAAACTGGAAGAACCACGAACAGGGCAGGAATGTTCTTTGAAGGCTGGTTCAGAAGGTGTCTGTACATACCAAACCTATACCAGAAGCCCCCAAATTCCTGGGCTCAAAGGAGAAGTATTATAATGAGGAGTGAAAGCACTTGGGAAGAGAGGATACTAAGAAAATGGTGACTGATAGTGGCTGGAGGTATACTTTATCCAGCCAGCCCTTACCTTATGTTCACTTCATATCAGGACATTCCCTATGTCCACAGAAGGTGAAGCCTCACAGTAGAGGACAGTCAGGGAACAAGCACCTTTTGGGCTTGTTCCTGCAAACCTGTCTCTGTAAGGGTGCTGATACCTGTTGTACCGCTTCATAGACCTGCTGTGAGCACCATCAGTTTGTCTTCAGCTGTACTTTATACAAATGCTTCATAGAGAAGACAGAATAACTTAAGGCAGGAACTGAGTGCTTACTGTGTCTGTACTGCCAGAACTTATGAAGAGCTCTTTGTATAGTCTATGCTGCCAATAAGCCAGCATGCTGAGTAAGTACCAAACTAGAGAACATTGTAGAGCATTGAAAAACAGAGAGCAAACTCACATCAATAATATTTTCAGAGCGTCTAGCAAAATACTTATTTTCTCTTGGGAAATATGTCAAATAAGTAAAATCTAGATGTAAACTTTATGAAAGGGTGGTCCCAATATTATTATTATCCGCTCTACACTCTGGTCAACTAAAGGTGTTTGCTAGTTATCAAATATGTATGTTTTTTTTTTTTCCTGAGCCTTCGGCTCTGTTGTTTCTTCTACCTAGATTGTCCTTCGTAACTAAGGTCAAATATTCTAACTTATATATCCTTCAAGGCTCAGCTTAAATACTACTTCCTCTATAAAACCAGGTCTGTGACAGAGCCTAATCCCTTTTTCCTGTTTCTGTAACACAGCTAATCATACCTGGCTTCTGGTCCATTGACTAGGTCAGAGGTTTGTGACACACAGAAACCATACATGGTCATTGTTTCTCTCTCTCTCTCTCTCTCTCTCTCTCTCTCTCTCTCTCCATGTGATCAAGCCATAGTTGCTGAACCAATAGCTTTGTTTTACCTTAGGTCCCTCAGATAACGTGGCTTCCAGAGTCTGTTGGCCAACACAAGGTTGGAATTTGGTCTGAAACGCAGATACTGGTAATGCCAATGCTGTTCTTGGCGCAAATAGCACCTTATACTTTGATCAGGTAAGGATTCTACAGGACACAACTCAGAGGATCTGCTAGTGTCTCACAATGAGTTGTGTTTATGGCTCTCAGGCTATTTTACAAATGTTTGGGACTCTGTCTCTTCAGTTAAGCTGAATTCTGACACACAGTTTTATTAGCTATGTACCCCCAGTGCTTAGTATATGGCGAAGCTAGAAACTGTATCAGTTCCATAAATGCTTGCTGAAAGGTTGGCTTATAGAACATCTGGGTGGAGTCTCTCCACTCTTCCTAAAAGCCTGAATCAATTCAAAAAATGGAAGGTCTGGAGGAGCTGCAACCCCATACCTTGCTCCCCTTACTTCACTCCCTCAGCAAGAAGAGCTTATAGTGACATCACTGGGAGCTAACCCCAGCAGGGCCCTTAACTCTGGATACTCTGCTCTAGGCTCAGTCAATACCAGGGACACTGGCTAAGTTTGCATCAGTTGCCCTTTCAGAAGGGGCAGCTTTTTCCTTGTTCATTTAAACTGTTGGAATTGGCTAATTAGAAGGAGTTAAAAAATCTTAATACTCTAAACAGAGAAAACTGGATCTGAATTATTAAGCAACATTTTCAATGCACTTGAATAACCTTAAGTAACTTAGCTGCCACCTGATCTTAAGTTCTGGCTCAGATAAATAAATGTGAAGTATTGTCAAAGCCTCAGCTCCAGCTACAGTAAACAGAAGCTTAAGTTGCTATAAACTGCCTGGGATGGAGATATTCTCATATAAAAGGAGAGAAAATGATGTTAAATAAAGCTGGTGGGACCAGAAGTCAATGCTTTTGCCTTACTTTTCAGAAGATAGCTGCTAAGAGAGTGGGTATTATCAATATGTAAGCAATCATAGAATCACATAGTATCAGATTCTAAAGATAATTAAGAAAGAACCTATTTTAATTTCCTTATATTTCAGAATAGGAAAATATGACCCAGAAAAGTACATGGTTTGATCGAGATAACACAAGTGGCTGGAAAAGTAAAAATTTTGCTTTGAGATGCCTGATTCTAGCTTAGTCCTATTTCCCTGTAGGCCATGCTCAGAATGCCCTACCAGAGGTGTCATTATGAGACTGACAACTGCCTGTTAAAAGACATCTGAACATTTTTACCAGATGAGTCACTTTCAGCATTTGAGCTCTAGACTCCATGCTTTTCTCTGCAGGTCTGAAAGTCTACTTCCATGGTTAGGTTGGGAGGGAAAGAAACCAGGGACCAGTGAGGGTGACTGCTACTACATGTAGTCTCTAAGTTGTCTAACCTCAAGCCATGAGGGCATCATGAGATCATGAGTTTCTGCCTGGTGAGATGCACAATACAAAAAGAGTGTCTAGATGAGTATGAGTAGGAACATAGTATTTTTTCTTATTTATTAACAAAAGGTTTCTTTAGCATTTATGAATACATCAGTGAACAAAACATGATCTCTGTCTTTAAGAAGTGAGGAATCCAGGGGCTGGAGAGATGGCTTAGCAGTTAAGAGCACTGACTGCTCCTGCAGAAGACTCGGGTTTGATTCCCAGCACCCACATGGCAGCTACAAACCGTCCTTAACTCCAGTTCCAGGGGAATCTGAAGCCCTCTTCTGACCTCTGCGGCATTGCACAACATGGGTGCAGTCACATACATGCAGGTAATACAGTCATAGACATAAAATATAAAGAAAATAAAAAGAAGTGAGGAATCTAAAGGCTGGGCATGGTGGCACACTCCTGTAGTCCCAGCACTTGGGAGGCAGAAGCAGGCGGATCTCTGTGAGATTGAGGCCAGCCTGGTCTACATAGTGAGTTCTGGGGCTACAGGGAGACCTTGCTTCAAAGACCAAAGAAAAAAAAAGGAGTGAGACATCTAGAGCAACATATACACAAGAAAAAGGTCCACTGTAGTTCATGGTAATCCAATGCTACAAAAGGAAAAGAGTCCCAAGGGAGTACACGAAAGATAAATACCTCATTCCTAGCAGGTCATCTTATTTCTCTTCCTCTTTGTTGTATTCTAATATATACAGCTATTTCCTACACTCTAATTTATACATTTAATTTATATATTTATATACAACAAATCAATATTAGCTGTTCACTATGTCAGGTGCTGTGCTAGGAACAATAAAGTGAATCCAAGCAACTTCAAATTTAATGTGCATCTTTTTTTTGTTGTTTAAAACTTCATTTTGTAATTGACTGTAAACTTAAGTATATCAATTCTGCTTTTAGAGTCTTGGTTTTTCTAGGATTTGAGAAAATTACTTTCCTTCTCTGCATCTTTTTAATCTATAAGGGCCTTTTGCAGATCTTCACAGTCCAAAAAGCATGTAAGACCTTACAGAGGGGCAACTAGAATAAAGGAAGCAAAATAAACTTGGAAATAGCCAAATAATGTTCAGGCTTGACATTCACATATTCAGCTAAAGCTGTGAGGCCCAGATTTGGGGAGATGCACAGGGTGTGGTTTGGGTGAAGGAGGTTCAGGCATGTGTTAATGCACTCTGGAACTCCAACACTGATTTCAAAAATTACAATGAGCATCTAGAAAAAGGTTAATCTGAGCATATCTATGTTAGCAGTTGTTTGTGTTTACAAAGGCGTTATACAAACTTTAGGTGAGCAAGGCATGTCTGCAGAAACACCTGCACACTGAGCACAGAACTAATGATTTTTTATTTATGGCTCACTGGAGGCAGACTGGATTACATATATAGCTTTCAAAATTTTATTTCTGACATACCAGTTTTGAAAGCATTGTGTTTTACAAACACCTTACAAAATTAAGTTTTGAGGCAGAATAAACAATTTTGGAAATGTTTAAATACACAACATACTTAGATGTAATCATTAATAGTCATTGCACTTTATAGTGTATTATAAGGGAAGGATGTGTGTTTTGAGAATCAAATACTGGTCTTAGTGTTTGTTGTGCAACCTAGGAAATTTTAGCTCTCCAAGCTCCTATGTCTTCATCTATAAAATGGGGACAACACCTTTTTTTAAAGAACCAATACAGTTGAAGTACCTGGCACATAACAGGCACACAGGGTATATTGGGTATATTTATATTTACTGCCACCATCCTCCATCATTCCAATTGTTCTTTCTATGACTTATTTTCATTTATGTGTATTGCATGTGTGTCTGTGTGAGTATATGCTATGTTTATGTGGATGCCCATGGGGGCCAGAAAGGGCGTTGGATCCATTGTAGCTAGCTAGTTACAGGTTGTTGTAAGCTGCCTGACTTGGTTGCTGGGAACTGAACTTGGATCCTTTGGAAGAGCAGCAAATAGTTTTAACTGCTGACCCATCTCCCCAGACCCTAATTTTTTTTTTTCTTAAAGAGTTAGGAGAAGCAAAAGCAGATTTTACTGAGACTCAGTATTTCTACTCAGTTTGACTGAAATGGCTATCCATACCTCGAACACATTTTTAAGAGCTCTTTTGATAGTCTTTGGATGGCCAGAAGCATACCTAGAGAGGTTTTCTTACATGACACTGCTGATTTCATTCCCTCAACACCTAGGTGGGTTGGCAAGATTCTTTTCTTGCCATCAGCTTCATTATGATAGTGTAGGTATATTGAGCATTTACTATGTTTTAGTTCTTTATAAACATTATTCTTGCAACAGCTACATGACCTAGATACTTTTACTATTTTACAGATCAGCAAACTGAGCTACATAGAAGCTAAATAATTTACTCAACATCAAACAGCTAGGAAATAGCAGAGCTGTGATTTGATTAGGAATTCCAGTCCTACAACCTATACTGTCTCTGTCTTCATCAACCTTTAATCTGCTCTGGTCACCGCCAGGGACATTTTCTGCTGTTGGGCCAGTCTCACAGTTTAAATCTCCTTATATTCTGCTGGGAAGAACCTACACTTCTTGCCCCTCAGACACAACAAAACCAAAGCGAACTTGCTTCCCTATCTGCTTTCTTGAACTCTGCCCGTGTGATACTACTCTTCTGGTCAGTCAGATCGAGAGCCCCAGATTAACCTCTGACAACCATTTCTTTCCATCCTTTCCTTATTCTGACCAGGTTAAACAGTCACCAAACCCCACTGATCTTCCTCTTGATTTCGCTGCCTGTTCTTTATTCCTCACTGCTGCCGGCTTAGTAGCCTCCCACATTCCACTGTCTTGTCTAATACATAAATCAAGATTGAGTAGCAAATGGTTGATGACAATGTGATCAGAAGGACCGGGGACAGAGCTCAGTGGGACATAGAGTACCTGCCTAACATGAGGCCCTGAATTCAATCTTCATTACAACAAAGAAAAAAAAAGTAGAAAGAAAATGTGATTAGAGGCTTGTAGCAACTTACCCTATATTTCCTCTAGGTATAATGATTGGTCATTTGCTAATTCAGGGAGTCTCTACTCTATGGCAGGCCTGTGTAAACCCTGTGTTGGAAACTGAGGGCCTAACAACAACCAACAGTGTAGATGAGCTTTCACAGGGCAGTCCCCAAAGCACTCTGATACGAATGTAGCAAAAATCTCTATGAAGAAACAAGCCTGTCTCATAACAGGAAAAAGGTCACAAAGTAGTACAGGAAATTTCTAACTATGAGAAATCTGCTGACTTTATAAAATAGAAGACAGGTATCAAATTCTAGACACTTCTACTTAAACACTATTTTTAATCTTCTGTTATAAGACATATAAGGCACATTTTGGCATTTTTATTTTAAAGCTGATCATTTCCAAATAGCTAATATTGGACAAAGACTCTTTTTCTTCTTGAAGGCAAAAACACAATAGGAAATGGGCTAGGAAAGAGAATGAAGTTGGGCTACCGTCACATCGGCTACCGTTATTAGACTTATTCTATGTTAACTGTTACAAATGGACATGTAAAACTTTATCTTCATCCTTTACTTTTCACAACCTTCTGAAGTAGTTGTGGTTTCTCCCATTTTACCAAGAAATTAAATAACCTAAGATCCCCCAGTGAAGACCTGTTCCAAAATTTAAGACCAGGTCTATTTGGTTCCCTGAACTTGGTTCAGTTTATAATACCTCTGAAATGTGATCAAAAAAAAAAAAAAAAAAAAAAAAAAAAAAAAAAAAAAAAGGGGGGCGGAGGAGGTGGTGCAGCAGGAAAAGCACTTACTATGAAAGCACGAGGATCGTCCTCTTTTGATAAAACCAACGAAAAATATAAAAAAAAAAAAAAAAAAAAAAAAAAAAAAAAAAAAGAAAGAAAAGGGGGGCTGAGGAGATGGTGCAGCAGGTAAAGCACTTACTATGCAAGCATGAGGATCTGACTTTGGCTCCTCAGTACCCATGTAAAACGCTTGGAATGGCCACCACCATCTGTAATCCAAGCGTAGGGGTGAGGGAAGAGGATCTCTGGAGCTTACTAGCTAGCTAATCTAGGTAAATTTTCAAGCTCCATGTTCTGGGAGAGACCCTGTCTCAAAAGTAAGGTGGAGTGCAGTGAGATGGCTCAGTGGATAAAGGCACTTGCTACCAAGTCTAACAACCCAAGTTTGATCCCTGGAACCCACATGGTGGAAGCAGAGAACCGACTCCCAAGTTATTCACTGACCTCTACACACGAGAGTGCCATGGAACATGCATGCCCCCCCAATAAATAAATGTAAAACAAAGGAGGTGAAGAGTGACTGTGAACCCCTGGCCTCCACAGGTGCATGCATAAGCATATGCTCCTGAACATACATGTACAGAGACACAAACATGTACATACACATATACCACATGTTCATACGCACACCAAAAAAGGAATGTTAAATGAAGTATCCTTTCAGTATTAATATATATACATATGTATGTATGTACATATATATATATATAAAGAGAGAGAGAGAGAGAGAGAGAGAGAGAGAGAGAGAGCGTGTTTCTGTAACAAGCAAGGAAAAATAATCAACAATTCCTCCCCTTTATTTTAAGTAGCTAATTTGAAGGAAATGTTAATTGCAGCCTCAAGAACAACTGTTGGGGTTCTGAATAAAGTTTGGGGCAAATGTATACTGAAAATGCAGGTACACTACAAACTAAGTGATGGCCATTTCTTAGTTGAAAATCTCTTGTGCTTCCCTTTGATTGTCTTAAAATTCTCTCATGTGTGGTACTATAAACATATCCAAATATACAGGGCTGGAGAGGTCACAAATCCTAGAGAAAAACCTACATCTGTCACATCCCTAGACAAACATAGTTTCCCTACTGTATGTATCCTTATATTTACAGACAAGTATACCTCTCACCACTCATCAAAAAAGCTTCTTTTTGCAACTGATGGAGACTATTACAGAGTTCCACAACTGGTCAAACACAGACAATTTAAGTGTCTGTGAGATGCCCAGCCCAGCCCTAAGTGACGCGTCTACAGTGGAACCTCTACACCTCAGGCTCATGGAATATAGTGGAACAGTGGGTAGAGAGAATACTATTAAGGTCTTTCAACTCTCACCAGCAAAGCTTCCTCATGCAACAGAGGGTGATTAACACAGAAAGCCACAACTGCCCAAAATGTAGAGAATAAGATACTGCAGAGTGAATGTCCCTGGATAGGACTCCTTATTAAACTTCTGCCTCCCAGGATGCAGGAACCACTGTGGAAGAGGGAGTGGAAAGAGTCTAAGAGCCAGGGGTGGTCCATGACTACAAGAAAGGAGTTTTCTAGATAGCTGGGAACTTGCTCATATGAATTTATGGCAATGGTGAGGGCATGCACAAGACCCATGCAAATTCAACCAGACAAAAATACAGCATAGAACTGGGGAAATGGGTAAGAAGCCTTAACCTTAGCTGAGGAACTATTGGCAATGGTCACTGCTGGGTGAGGGAGAGTTGGTCTTAAGGGAGTGATGCTAGATAGTTGACCAGGCTCCAGTGGATGAACTCACACTGAGGGATATCTAGGGACACAAACTTAATTTGATAGACTTTAACATATATGACAGAATGAAATCCAGTTGGGGACGGTACAGGGATGCAGATAGGGGATCAGGCTAAATATAATTAAGATTTATTGTATGGGCTGGGCGTGGTGGCGCAGGCTTTTAATCCCAGCACTCGGGAGGCAGGAGCAGGCGGATCTCTGTGAGTTCAAGGCCAGCCTGGTCTGGTCTACATAGTGAGTTCCAGGACAGCTGGGGCTACAGGGAGACCCTGTCTCAAAAAAATAAAAATAAAAAACAAAAAACAACAACAACAAAAAATGATTTATTGTATGAAATGCACAAAAATTCAGTAAAAAATTATATAGTTATAAAAATAAAGAAAAAAATACAGTTGATTAGTGCTTGTTAGTATTCTGTAACTATTTTAAAACTTTGCTGTGGGCTGTTATATTAAGTTGGAGGCAAAGTTAAATGTTTAGAAGTTTGTCTGGTGAGAATTCTTATACAACTAGCAGTTGATTCCAGAAAAGAATTTGAGATGCATCTTCAAAAAGAAAACTGTATTGCAAAGGATTCAAAGAACAGGCATAACAAATAATCTTTGAAATACTACCTACAAGGCTGGTCCTTGGTTGGCTTTGCAGAAAGTTTTATCTATGAGTGTGACAACATGCTGAGTCCTGTGAGTTTTGCTAGGGCATCACTGAACCTTAGGGAGTCTCAAACACAGCTGGTATTAGAAACGATTCAGTAGACTAATCTTAGCTGAGAAATGGTAAAAGCATTGTTTTGGAAAGAAAAGACTGAAGAGGTTTGGTGTTTTGGTTAATATGAAGTTATCCATCAGTAGTATGAAACAACAGCTGAGTTGTGTTTATTGAGAAATAAAAATTATCTGTAGAATGCTGGGCATGGTGCTGGCATACACCTTCAGTCCCTGCATTCAGGAGGTAGAGGCAAGTGTACCACTGTGAGTTTAGGGCCAGCCTGGTTTACGTAGCAAGTTCCAGGCCAGCTGGAGCTACAGTGAGACCCTGTCTCAAAACAAACAAAACAAAACAAAACATTACTTGTAGCGTTTTAAACCATACATCCAATTGCAGGAAGGCTGACTTTGTTAGACTCTACAGATAGTTTTGGCTGTGCTAGCTAAAGTGAGGGGCTATAAAACCCCTGGGCAAAAGGAGCCATCAAGTTTCCTTGATTGGCAACACTTTACACATGTTGTCTCCAATTGTTGCTGGGGGAATTAAGTCCCACATCATTTACTAACCCCTGGGAGAGGACTCTGGGAAGGCTGCATCTAGTTTCCCCTAGGCCTTGCTCTCTTTGCTGATTTTATTTTGTATCCTTTTACTGTAACAAATCATAGCTATGAGTATAATAATATGGCGAGTCCTATGAGTCCTTAGGAAATCAGTGAACCTAGAGTAGCCTTGGTGACTCCTAATATATTGAAGAAAATATTTCCTCTTTAGGATGAAGAACATACGCTTTAAAGGTTGGACTTTCAGTTTTGCCAGTTGGTACAGACAAGGGGAACCCATTTCTCTCTGGGAGGACTGGGTAGATGTTAAGCACGGGTAAAGTCTCTTCAAATCACGGTTAATCTTAATAAATTCTTTTTTTTTTGAGACAGGGTGTCCCTGTAGCCCCAGCTGTCCTGGAACTCACTATGTAGACCAGGCTGGCCTTGAACTCACAGAGATCTGCCTGCCTCTGCCTCCCAAGTGCTGGGACTACAGGCATGCGCCACCACACCCGGCAATAAATTCTTTAAGTTCTTACTGTAAGCACTCCTGATGTTCACTTTCCTATGAACATGTAATGACACTGGGGATGGGGCGATTCGATTCCCTAACTAATTCCTTGGGTGCCTTGAGCAAAACAACTAGCAGTCTAATAGATGGTGGGACTATACTTATGCCAGCACCAGCCTTCTGGAACAGTCCCCAGAAACGTGGAGAAAACTGATAGTGGTTGTCTGCTCTGGCTCCTTAGGGGATGGTGTAGCCAGGGCTATTTGAGGCTGTCTGTACTACTTTTTGCTAACAAAGGCAAGGGCCAAAGAGTTAAAGAGAGAGCTAGAAAGAGACTTCAAAGTACACTATATTTTTATGAAAATGTCCTTGTGAAAGCTAGTACTATGTATAACGAATAGAACAGCAGCAAAACAAAACAAACTCTTCTATGGACTCTAGATGGCCCTGCAACCATTTCCACCTTGGTCAGAGGAGGAGCTAGTTAGAGGGACTGTTGTGACTGGTTCAACCAAATGTCTATGATTAGCCCAAACATCCCTTCATGGACTCTGTATGCAGGCTGCCTCAGACTCATTTAGTGAGTTGGTTGGGAGACACTCCAGTGCTGCCCCCTCTGGTGTTGCAACATCAGACCTAATAAAAGATTTGACTCAATTGAAAAAAAGATGGGCTATGGATCTGAACAGAGGGTTCTCAAAAAAGAAATAAAAATGACCAAGAAACATCTTACAAAGTCTTCAACATCCTTAGTAATTAGGGAAATACAAATCAAAAATACTTTCCGATTTCTTCTTACTCCAGTCAGACTGGCTAAAATCAAGAAAACAAATAATACCAAATGCTGGAGAGGATGTGGGGAAACGGAAATGCTCATTCACTGCTTGTGGAATTATAAACTCATGCAACCACTATGGAAAGTAGTGTGGAGAACTCCTAAAAAATTAAAAATGAATCTACCATATGATGTGGCCCTTCCACTCCTTGGCATGTACCCAAAGGACTCATTCTACTGCAGAGATACTTGTACATCTATGTTTGTTGCTGCTCTTTTCATAATAGCTAAGAAATAGAAGCAACCTAAGTGTCCCTCAACTGACGAAAAAATAATGAAAATGTGGTATAATGTGACCACTTTTAGAGGTACAGGCTGGGCTGTTAACAGAAGGAAACAGCACAACAGAGCAGAGATGAGGCAAAGGCAGTGACTGCAGTCAGCAAGTCTAGCTGCTAGTTGTGGAAGGACAAGGTTGTCTGACAGCTGAAGAAGCAATTGAAAATAATTTGAGTACAGTCAGGGCAGCGGAAGAACGGTGGCAGGAGCAAAGGGATGGCAAGGAAGGATGGGGATAAAAGGCTGAAGGAGCCTAAGAAGAGAAATTGCAGGCCTTGGTTACAGGAACTGTTCCAGAGAACTGCCAAGTCTTTAGGCCAAAGGTCTCAGGACCCTGGCCAAGAGCTATGATACTTACTGGCATAAAGGACTAAGGAATCCTGACTTCCTAGGCTTATGCAAGAGCTGCAATCTACTGCCTGGAAGCTGCAATACCAGCCTCAACCAAGGGCTGAGGAATACCAACTTTGTAGGCCCACAACAGCTGTAACACTTGTAGGGCTGGGCCTCTAGGAGACCTATAATGCTAGAGGGCACTACTTGCTGCTGCTTCCACCTGCCTACTGCTGTAGCTAACCAGTGTCCTGCCAAAGGCCAGCATACCCATGATTTCTATCTGAGTAGAGCAAAAGGCCTCCAGCCAGCTGACTGGCAACAGTACTTAAGACCTCTCAGCTCCTCTTGTCTTACCTGCAAAATGGAGTTACTATGAATGTGTTAAGGTCTGTATAGAGTACATATGAAATAATATTTTCTAAAGTCTGGAGAGGGACTAGCACACAGTATTAAGGCTGAAGAGGCCGCCAAGTTAGCTATGAAGATTTCAAAGAAAACTTTTTTTTTTTTTTTTTTTGGTTTTTTTGAGAAAGGGTCAATCTTTCTGCCACCCTTCTGAATGTAGGAGAGGTTGTGAAAGAGATGTCCCATCGAGGGTTGTACGACCCAGAGTTTAGAGGTAGAAGGGCCCCCAATTTGGTTAGGAAAATTTAAAAAAAAATTTTTTTTTTTTTTTTTTGGTTTTTTTGAGAAAGGGTCTCCTTGTAGCCCAAGTAGCCCCAGCTGGCCTAGAACTCACTTTGTAGACCAGGCTGTCCTCAAACTCACAGAGGTCCGCCTGCCTCTGTCTCCCAAGTGCTGGGACTAAAGGTGTGCGCTACCATGCCTGGCCAGAAAACTTTTAAATCAGATATCTAACCCTCTGAGATGCTCAGACCCAACTCATCTTGAAACTAAGCCCCAAAATGGACCAACATACTTCACTGAAAATTACTCTTGTGTTTGATCACCATACAACCCTAACTCAGATTTCACTACGTAGAGAAGAAAGAATATGCTTCCAGAAAGCAAAGGAAGACTCAAAGCAAGATGCTATGGTTTCATTCTCTGCATAGTGCCCTATGTGGGGGCAGGACCAATGGTGATTTGTGTGCTATTCCTTCCTAGCACAAGGTCTATGTGTCTAAGACCCTCACATGTCCAAAGTTCTACCATATATCATGTCCCTGTCCTCACTTAATTCCTGCAACCCCTCATAGGTGAAAGCATCAACTTAGAGGGTTTACTATGACTTACCCAGGGACCTCTGTACATGGTTATTTATGTTCTAACATCATGCTGTCTCCTTACTGACTTCCAAGGCTCAGAATATATTTTCTCTGTAGTAAAGGGCCTATTATAATGCGAGTGACAAAGTGCATGGCATGCTTATATTAAGAATGAGGAATGTGTCTAAAAACTTATTTTTTAAAGGCTAGAGACAGGTCAAAAGAAGTGACTTTCTGGAGACAGATCAAAGCAGCTCAGCATTACCAACTCAAACAGCATGGCCCACTGCTGTTTACCAAGGGTTTTCATTATCACATTTGATCTTATCATTACAATATATCTGTGAGGACCTGTGACACTATTGCCACTTGAAAGATGAAATAACTAAAATGCAGACAAGAGAAAAGATGTACTCAACATAACTCAGCAAGTAGGTGGGAGTGCCAGGATGAAGACAAAGATCTGTCTGACTCCAAGTATAGAAGGGCAGGAAAAACTATGGAACCATGAATTCAAATAGTCCAGACACTGGTATTCTTTCTATATACCCATTTCTCCAACATTCCCCTGGCTGGCTGCATTTATCCTCTCATTTAAAAGGCATCTCTGACTAGTCTTTTGGTCATTCTCCATGTTAATTCATCTTTCCAAGTTGCCAGTGAGATATGGTGGCTAACAACTGTTTGTAATTCCAGTTCCAGGGGATCTGACGCCCTCTTCTGACCTCTGTGGGCATGGCACAACATGGGTGTACTACAGGTGCAGGCATTATACTCATACACATAAAATAAAAATAATAAACAAAATATTTAAAAGAAGATTTTAATGTATAGTTTCAGTTTCCATACCTACAAATTGGAGACAGTATTTGCCTTGTATTACAAATTTTGGATGCAGCTTTAAAATTAGCTGCTCTGGGCTCTTTATTCTTAATTGCAAGTTAAAGATAATACTCATTTCATTGGGTTATTTTAAGATGCCTACAAAGTACCCAGCAGATAATGGGACCTCAATAAATGGTAGACAGCATAATTACTACTTCGAGCTGCTTGTGCATTTATACCATTCATTCCTTTACTGAAAGATGTTTACTGAGCACTGATTAGATGCCTGGTCCATAAATTTAGCAATAAACCAAGTTCCTTCCTTCAAAAAGCATTCATCCAGTAAGAAGGAGAAATAACTAAATCTCTTTTGTACTGACTCATTTATAAAGCTTTTCCTGAACAGTCAAGTCAGCAGAGATATAAGCCAACTCTGACTTCTGTCTCTTTTGTCTGACTTCCTTTGGACTTCTGCATGAACTACACATGAAGATAATTTGAGAAGCTAGAATATTCTTAAATGTGGGGAATGTGCTTTATCCCTTAACACAGTTCCTAGCAAAATAAGATTGTTGGATAAATATGCATGAACTACAACTAGATATGTATTTTACCTATATCTGTCTGTGAGCCATGAGTAAGAATTAGAAGATGAAACGAGGAAATAGAAATGATGAACTCTTCCCCAGTATATAACCCTGATTATTGTTCACATATTGAAAGTATTGTTCTACATGATAACTCACCTCATAAGTTTATTCCTTTTTAAATTTATTTTTTGGTCTTTTTGAGACAGGGCTTCCCTGTAGCCCCAGCTGGCCTTGAACTCACAGAGATCTGCCTGCCTCTGCCTCCCAAGTGCTGGGACTAAAGGCATGTACCACCACACCTGGCTTATAAATTTACTCCTTAACTAGTTCAGGAGGCATGAGATCACAGGGAATGGCTCTGGTATACACACCTAGGTTTGTATCTGGCTCTAATATTTCTATAATACCAGACAAGTTACTGATCCTCTTTTGTGTTTAAGTTTACCTATTTCAAAGTCAGAACAGAATACTTTTTATGACTAAATGAGACATGCATACAGGGCAACTAGAATAATACAGTATCCTAAGAATACAGTATTCTAGTATATTAAATTCTTATTAAGTACTATTTTTAAAAGTTGCTCTCACAATCATCATCATTTTCATATGTGAACAGTACCTTGAAGCTTACAATGGACTTTTATGCCCATTACCTTACTTAACAATGCTGTTGTCTTTGGAGATAAGGGGAACTTGTTTCTATTTTATAGACTAGAACTTGAAATTTAGTGAGTTGGGTATGATCATTCAAGGCTGAACAGCTCCTAAGTGATGTGATTCCAGAGTTCCTTCCTCTATACATTGCTCTCTTTAGTCCCCAATCTTTCCAATGGTAAAGCAGAAGCATCCCCGAAACTGAGTTTTCAGGTTAATTCCCTATATAAGGCATTGCTGCTAGGGAACTGGAAAGGGTAGATTGTGGTAATGGGTACAAAGTTCCAGTTAGGATAAAACAGTTTTAGAACTCTATCATAGGGCATGGTAACCACAGTCATTAACAATGTATCAGGTATTTTAAAATTACTAAGAAAAGTGGACTTTAAAATCACTACAAAAATGTTAAGTAGGTGAGGTAGTAGATATGTCAATTAGCTTTATTTGATTAGTTTGGTTTAACCTTTTTTTCTTTTTTTCTTGAAGTGCTCAGACCCAGGGCTGTGTGTATGCAAGGGTTAGGTCTTTGATTTAATGTTTCTATAATATACACATCCATGAACTATCACCTTGAACCCTAATGATAAATCAAACTTTCTGATAACTGAAAGTTTTTCTTAAATAGAGCTACCATGCATAGCAATCTCACTAATGCATATATAGCCAAAGGAAATTATTATGCCACAAGAGAAATTCACGCTGCCATGTTCATTGCAGCACTATTTACAATCGGCCAAAACAGAACTACTAAGTGTCCATCAACTGAGGATATGGCACATATTCATAAATGGAATACTACTGAGTCATAAAAGAAACTATCATTTGCAACAATGTGAGTAGAGCTATTTATACTGTTCAATTTTTGTTTTGCTTTGATTTGATTGTAATTGTGCCCTGGTTTTTCCCTTTTGGAGTGAAAACATATACAACTTATTTTGAATTTTTCAGGTTCTCATAGTTAAGAGACTTTGAATTTTTAAAAAGAGAACTTGGATGTTTACATCATTAGAATAAAAAAAATCATTTTTATTTTATTTTTATATAAATTATCATATTTATTTATTTATTTGGTCTTTTTTTGTTTGAGACAGTGTTTCCCTGTAGCCCCAACTGGCCTGGAACCCGCTATGTAAACTAGGCTGGCCTCAAACTCACAGAGATCCGATCTGCCTGTCTCTGCCTTCCAAGTGTATTTTTAAATTTTTTGAGTTTTTGTGCATTTCATATAATAGACCTTAAATAAATTTAGACCCCCTCCCCACCCTCTCCACATTGCCCCCCACCACAAGATTTCAGGTATTCTAAAGGCTGTGGGACTTTTAAAAGTTGGAACGTTTTATATTATGATATTAACATGAAATCTTGGAGGTGAATAAGAAAGGAAAGGCTAAGGTTTAACAGTGATGGGTTTGTGTGTCACCAGGGTTCAACTGTGCTGGTTTAGCTTCTGTCAACTTGACACAAACTGGAGTCACCTGGGAAAAAGGAGCCTCAACTGAGGAACTTCTTCCATCATACTGACCCATGGGCATTTTCGTGAGGAAATTTATTGTTAATTGATGAAGAAGGGCCCAACCTGCTGTGGATGGTGCCATCTCTGAGCAGGTGGGCCTGGGTGTATAAGAAAGCAGGCTGAGGCCAGGGGAGAAGCCAGTGAGCAGCGCTCTTCCACGGTCTCTGCTTCAGTTCCTGCCTCCAGGTTCCTGCCTTGAGGTTCTGCTCTAACTTCCCTCAGAGACAGACTGTGCTTTGGAAGTACAAGATGAAATAGATCCTTTCTTCTGAAACTTGCTTTTGGTCATTGTGTTTATCACAGCAACAGAAAGTAAATGGGTGATGATTTTACTTTACAGGTTACATTTTATCACCAGGGGAAGCTAAGGCAGAAACTCAAGGCAGTAACCTGGAGGCAAGAACTTAAGCACAGACCACAGAGGAATGCTGTTTACTGGCTTGCTCAGCTACCTTTTTATATAGACCAGGACCACTTGCCCAAGTATGGTACCCCTACAGTGGGCTGGGTCCTTCCACAATGCTCAGCAATCAAGAAAATATCCCATAGACATACCCAACAGGTCAATCTGATAGAGGAAATTCCTCAACTGAAATTCTTTGGCCCCAGATATGTTTGGTTTGTGTCAAGTTGATAAAAACCAACTATAACAACTGTATTGACTCTCAAGTTTTAAATGTTGGCACACAACCTATCTAATACCAAATGGTCTCTCTTGGGGTGAGATGACAAAAATTCAAAACAATGTGTGATCAGGAGGACACCATAATCTGGAAGCAAAATGCTGAGAACAGAAACTCAAAATGGTGGTGACTGAAAGTAGCACTAGTGCCCTCAGTTATTTGGTCACAGTGTCACACAGGAGAAGGCCTACCGAAAGATGGTAACTGAAAGTAGCACTAGTGCCCTCAGTTATTTGGTCACAGTGTCACACAGGAGAAGGCCTACCGAAAGATGGTGACTGACAAACTGCTAAACCAGAACTGCTGGGGGCTATTACTTCACACTGGGCTTATGCATAGCACAGCAAACTGTGCTGGAGTCACTCATGCCACATGCCACACACTCAAACTAAAATTTTAAGGAAGCAAAAAGAGATCCCCAAACTTTTGCTGTCCCTAAAACAGGAGAGTCCAATTTAACTGAGTCAGTATAAAAGTAGTACTCTCTACTTAGCCCTGAGAAAAAAGTAACCCAGTGAAGCAGTTTCCCCTCCCTCTTCCAATTATCCTGTTTCTTCATTCCTACTTTATGAAACTCATTGCTTTGTTACTGCTCAGTGGGAACTCTTACTTTCTTTGTAGAACGGAGACTGCCCCACTTAGATCTATAATTAAATTTGTCATAAATTTGTCTTTTTTTGTTGAGACAGTCTCACCATGCAGCCCTGGCTGGCCTTGAACTCACAGAAATTCACCTGCCTCTACCTTTTGAATGCGGGGAAGAAAGACTTGCACAACCATGCCCTGCTACAATTTCATCTTTTGACAGAATGTAAGCCACAGGTCTCTGGAGCTTAATTTGCTAGTCCCCACCTTTTTTTCCTAGAAATCTCATCTAGTAGCGCATGCCTTTAATCCCAGCACTTGGCAGGCAGAGGCAGGCGGATCTCTGTGAGTTCAAGCCCAGCCTGGTCTATGTAGTGAGTTCCAGGACAGCTGGGGCTGCAGGAAGACCCTGTCTCAAAAACACCAAAAAAAAAAAAGAAAAAAAAAAGAAAGAAAAAAAAAAAAAAAAAAAAAAAAAAAAAAAAAAAGTAAGAAAGAAAGAAAAAGAAAAAGAAAAAAAAGGAAACTCATCCCCTCCCAAGGCCCCAGGGCAGATCTGGCTTTGGTAGGCTAAGGCTGAGATCATAGCAGACAGCCTGAGACGGTGGGTTCTGACCTCCATTGGTGTAGCTGCTCTAATCTCAGCAGACTGCCAGAGAGTTCTGGCCTCCCACTGGCAGAGGACCTGAGAATTCAGGGAACGGCCTGAGAGTACTGGGATCCTGCCTCCACGTGGTGAAGGAAGTCTGAGTGTACCTGACTGGAACCTGAATTGGGCTTCTGTGAGCACTCCTGAATAGCTGATCTGAAGCCATCAGTTCCCTCCAAATTACACCTGAGAGATCCTGAACCCTGAACCAACCAGCTTTACATTATCAATAAAGAAAGGATCTAGGCACTTGATAATACAAACAGAAGAATACTTCAACTTAATTCTCCTATCAGAATCATAAAAAACAAAATAAATTCACATGCCAAAAATCACAATGAAAATAAAATGGAAAGCCAAAACACTATGTCCCCACCAAACTCCACCAATACTGTAGAAAAGTTCTACAAAGAGAACCCCCTAGAGGTAACCCAGGACACTGAATTTAAAGAACAATCATAAACATGATCAAGGAATTCAAAGAATTTAAAGAACACATGAACAAACAAATCAAAGAACTAAAACTTCGAAGATAGGGATAAACTTCTGAATGAATTCACAAAAGAGATAGAAACACTGAAGAAAACTGAGGCAGAAATGAAGAAGGAAGTACAAAACTCAATAAAGCCACCTTGGAAACAAGAGGGGAAAGCCTCACCACTGGAATGAATGAAACGGAAAAGAGAATTTAAAAACTGGAGGATAAAGTTGAAGAACTGGACCACTCGAGCAAAGATTATGGGAAATTTTTTAAAAACACAGGAATGGAATGTGCAAGAGATGTGGAACACCATGAAAAGACCAAATCTACGGATCATAGGAATAGAGGAAAAACAATTTCGGGATAATGGTATTGACCAGAGGCCTTAAACAGGATTGTAGAAGAGAATTTCCCAAAATTAAGGAAAGACATCTCCCTACAAATACAGGAAGCACATAGAACACCAAATAGGATCAGAAAAGAAACGCCCCATGTTTTACATCATAGTAAAAACAATAAATGTACAGAACAAAGAGAGAAAGGAAGCACACAGAACACCATATAGATAGGATCAGAAAAGAAACTCCCCATTTTACATCATAGTAAAAACAATAAATGTACAGAACAAAGAGAGAATACTGAAAGCAGCAAAAGAAAAACAAGTCACATACAAAGGAAAGCCCATCAGAAATACAGCTGACTTATCAATGCAAACCATGAGAGCCAGAAGAGCCTGGACCAAGGTATTTCCAGTTCTACATGACAATAGATGCCAGCCCAGAATACTTTACCCAGCAAAAATATCTACTACAGTTGAGGGGGAAAGAAAAATCTTCCATGACACGAATAGCCTGAAAGAATATATGTTCACAAAAGCAGCCCTTCAAAGAATACTTGAAACAATACAGAGAGGAGAGAGAAACAACTACACCCCAGGGGCAACAAAAGAAAATAAATAAAGGTATAATTGAGGAAACACAAAATTAGACAGAGAACACAAACAGCAATCAAAATAATGGCGACCAATACACATCTTTCAATAATAACCTTAAATATCAATAGACTGAACTCCCCAGTCAAAAGACACAGGCTAACTGAATGAATTAAGAAACAAAATTCATCTCTTTGCTATCTGCAAGAAACCCATCTCACCTTCAAGGACAGGCCCTACCTTAAGGTAAAAGGATGGAAAAGAATATTCCAAGCAAATGGCACTAAGAAACAAGAAGGGGTTGCAATTCTAGTATCTGACAAAATAGACTTTCAAGTAAAACTAATCAGAAGAGATACAGAGGGGCACTTCATTCTGACCAAAGGAACAGTTAACCAAGAAGATATTACAATCCTTAACATATATGCACCAAACTCTGGTGCACCCAAATTAATAAAAACAACACTACAGTACGTTAAGACACAGATTAACCCCAACTCAGTAATAGGAGGGGACTTCAATACCCCATTGTCTCCATTAGGCAGGTCAACTGAACAAAGATTGAACAGAGAGACGTCTGAATTAAATGATACCATACATCAAATGGACCTAACACACATGTTTCGATTATTCCACCCAAATACCAAAGAATAGACTTTCTACTCAGCACCTCATGGAACTTTTTCAAAAACTGACCCCATACTGGGCCACAAAACAAACCTCAACAAATACAAAAAAAAATTGAAATAATTCTATGCATTCTATTGGACCACAGTGCAATAAAGCTCAAAATCAAGACTGGATGAAGCCCTAGTCACTACACAAACATGTGGAGATTTAACAATCAGTGAGTCCAAGGAGAAATTAAGAAATAAAAGAATTCCTGGAATTCAACAAAAAGGACAATACAACACAACACAACCTCTGGGACACTTTAAAAGCAGTACTAAGAGGGGAAGTTTATAGCTCTAAGGGCCTACATTAAAAAATGAGGAAGAGCCCAAATAAATGACCTAACACTACAACCCAAGGCACTGGAAAGGCAAGAACAAATGAAACCCAAACCCAGTAGAAGAGAAGAAATAACAAAAATCAAAGCAGAAATTAATGGACTAGAAACAAAGAAAACAATACAAAGAATGAATGAATCTAAGAGCTGGTTCTTTGAAAAGCTAAACAAGATACACAGACCCTTAGCCCAGTTAACCAAAAGAAAGAGCAAATCCAAATCAACAAAATCAGAGATGAAAGGGGAAATGTCACAACAGACACCCAAAAGATCCAGACCATCGTAAGAGAATATTTAAAAAACATATATGCTACTAAATTTGAAAATCTATAAGAAATGGATGGGTATCTAAAATCATGGAGACCACCAAAGTTAAACCAAGAAGAGATCAACAGCTTAAACAGACCCATAACATGTAAGGAAATTGAAACAGTAATACAAAGCCTCCCAACTAAAAAAGCCCAGGCCCAGATGGATTTCCAGCAGAATTCTGTCAGACATTTAAAGACCTCCAACCAATACTACTTAAATTATTCAAAACAATAGAAACAGAGGGAGAACTCCCAAATTCCTTCTACAAAGCCAGCATCACTTTAATACCCAAACCGGGTAAAAACACAACCAGAAAAGAAAAATATAGACCCATATCTTTAATGAATATGGACGCAAAAAGTCTCAGCAAAATATTTGCAAACTGCATACAAACACACATCAAAAAGATCATTCACCATGATCAAGTAGGCCTTATCCCAGAGATGCAGGGATGGTTCAATATACATAAGTCAATAAACATCATAAATCATATAAATG
>NW_008337285.1:2164288-2165683 GCF_000622305.1 Nannospalax galili
ACACAATAGCTGCAATATATACATATAAATCTGACCAAAGACACCAAAGATCTCTACAATGAAAATTTTAAATTGTTAAATAAAGAGATGGAGGAAGACACCAGGAGATGGAAAGACCTCCCATGCTCATGGATTGGAAGAATTAATATTGTGAAAATGACCATCCTACCAAAAGCAATATATAGATTCAATGAAATCCCAGTCAAAATCCCCATGACACACTGTACAGAATTAGATAAAAACATCCTTAAATATGTATGGAAGCACAAAAGACCCCAGATAGCCAAAGCACCCCTGAGCTCAAAGAGTAACACTGGGGGGATTACTATTCCAGATCTCAAAGTATACTACAGAGCTATAGTCATAAAAACAGCATGGTACTGGCACAAAAATAGACACATAGATCAAAGGGATATCACAGAAGATCCAAATCCAAGTACATGCAATTTCAGCCACTTGATATTTGACAAAAGTGAGAAGAACACACAATGGAGGAAAGACAGCGTCTTCAACAAATGGTGCCGGCAAAACTGGATCTCCACCTGTAGAAGGATGAAACTAGGTCCTTATCTTTCACTTTGCATAAAAATCAAATTCAAATGGATCAAAGACCTCAATGTCAAACTCAAAAACTCTGAAACTATTAGAGAAAATATTGGCAGTAACTTACAAGATACAGGTGTAGGAAAGGATTTTCTAAATCTGACAGAGTTGCTCAAGAATTAAGGTTATCAATCAACAAGTGGGACCTCATTAAACTAAAAAGCTTCTGTACAGAAAAAGAAACAATCAAAAAAGTGAAGGAAAACCCACAGAATGGAAAAAAATCTTCAGCAGTGACACATCTAACAAAGGTTTAACAACCAGAATATATAAGGAACTCAAAAAACAAGTGAGAAACCAAATGATCCAATTAAAAGATGGCTAAAGATCTAAACAGAGTTCTCAAAGGAAGAAATAAAGATGACTAAGAAACATCTAAAAAGTGTTTAACATCATTAGTAATTAGGGAAATGCAAATTAAAACCACCCTACAGTGGCTAGGATCAAGAGAACAAATGATACCAAATGATGGTAAAGATATGGAGAAAGGGGAAGGCTCATTCACTGCTGGTGGGATTGCAAACTCATGCAGCCTCTACGGAAAAGAGTGAGGAGAATGCTTAAAAAGTTAAAAATGAATCAACCATATGACTCGACTATAGCACTCCTTGGCATACACCCAAAGGACTCATCCAATTGTAGAGACACTTGTACAACCATGTTTGTTGTTGCTCTTTCACAGTAGCTAAGAGATAGAAGCAACCTAAGTGCCCCTCAACTGACAAGAGGTTAAGAAAAATGTGGTATATTTGCACAATGGAGTTCTATTCAGCAGTAAAGAAAGATGAAATA
>NW_008337285.1:2165794-2199055 GCF_000622305.1 Nannospalax galili
CCTAGGACCAAATTCTTTTAAATTCCAGGTCCTTTTAATAAGATGATACTATACAGCAGTCCCTTCTGCATGAAATAACCAGCATCATAATGACCTCAGCTGAGCATGATCGCTAAATTTGTCACAATTGGGCTTTTTGATGGTTTTGCTCATTCATTAAAGGAGGGCCAAGCAGGGTCATTGGACCCTCACTGATTCACCAGCCACTCTTCCCAGCCAACTGTATGTAATCTGGCCCCAATCACAAATGGCCTCCTGGATTTGTATACAATACAGGGCTAAAGTATGCAACCAGGGGAAGGCTAGGAAGAGCCTAAAGTATCCAATCTGGGGAAGGTATGACCCATGCTGGGTAAAGGTTTTCCAGTGTACATACCCTCTGGTCATACATACACCTCAGCAACCCCTCAGCTATCTCAGTAAGTAAGCTCAATAAATTCATTGGTACCCTAGTAAAACTCTAATCAAACATTGGCTTGACACTAGAACTTTAAAAGGGAATAAGTATAGCTTAGCATCCCCAGGAGATATAATGCTATTATATCTCATAATTTAAAAAGAAAAAAAAGAAAATGATAATGTAAAAGATGTTAAAAGGATGTGGGAATGGAAGATTTTCCAAAATAGAAAAAATTAGAAAGCCTCAGCAAGTGATGAGGGTCTGTGTAGATTTGTTATGGTATATAAAGGGTGAAACAAAAATAATACACACATAATCTTAAATTTTCTTAGGTCGTAGTTTAGTCAACTAGTTTAAGGAACAAAATATATGTCTAGTCAAGGTTCATCTGAGAACATTTGATTTTTTACCCAAGCTTTATCTACACAGCACATGGTAATTATAAGTATCAGACTGGTGGAACTAACCTTATTGGATGTTTAACAGCCATAGTTTGAGGCCTATACTAGTGTGGTCAGAGGCACTTAAAAGACAGTTTTTATCCCTTGTAATCCAAGGTCAAAAAGTTCCAGGGACTATGGACCATCTCTCAAAATGTCCTGAAAATGTGGTGAGTCTCATGAGATGGACTTGAACCAGTTTACAGTCTATAAAGAGGAGGGTCAACTCAGAGGAAACATCTCATTCATGCTTCCAAGTGAAGCCAGACATCATCGAGCAGGACCTTTGACATCTTCACATAGATGGAACTGGTAAAAGAAAGTTTATCCCAAGCCCATGTGACCCCCGAGGAACAGATCCTCAAATGACCTTAAGTGTAAAAATAAATTGATTTATTTGGGCCAAATGTATGGTCTTAAACACCCAAAAGGAAAGTATAACCAAAAAGTAGTCATCAGTATATTTCTTTAAGAGTTCAAGGGATTACACTTCCCAGACATTAGGCTTAAGTCTATATAAAACAATTATTTCTCATTGATGATTTTGCTCCTAACCAGAAAGTGTTGCTCAGATGTAAGACCTCAAACCTTGGTCTCCAATACTGTAGTGCCCACCTGTAGCTAAGGGAGACAACCAGCTATTGTTCTAAAATGGTGGATAAATTTGTTTTCTCCCCGTATCTAGAAGCCTTTGAGAGGGAATTGGCATTGATTCTAACCACTCCAACAGCTATCAAAATACCTGAAAGCAAATCCGAATCCATCACTCTCGAGTCCAGCTTTGGAAGACAAAAGAAAAATGAGGAGGAACCCAATAGAGAGATGCTTTTGGAAGCCCTTGTCAAGAAATTCCAATGGACTCTGATGACGAACATTTGAAAATTGCCGTTTTGACTTTTTTCTAGTTCCCTGTCTAGAACTTGTAATTCTAATTACTCTTGCCTTTACTTCTCTTTCACATCTCCTACTCACGATTCAAGGACTTTCTTTTCCCCCTAGAGATAAGAGTTATGCAGTTTTGGAGTCTTTTAGATAGACCCACTGAAGGTGCACTCCAATTGTCTCACTCTGCATCCCTGTTCAACATGGAAGAAGACAAAGCAGTCTGTGTCTCGCCTCCCTATTGGCAATTTGGGTAATCTCTTCAGAGGATGGTGTGATAAGAATAGGAGGTTGGAATTGGCTAGGCAGTTAGGGTAAAAAGCCCCAAAGAAAAGTAGCCAGTTTCTTGGCTAAAACTCACAATGTCCTTGGGACTCTTAGCAACAAACTCCATTCCAAAGGCCAAAAATGTCGAAAATATTTGGGACCTTTTATCTAATCCTCAAAGATTTTAAGTTAGGGCTAGAGAGATGGCTCAGCAGTTAGGAGCACTGACTGCTCTTGCAGAGGACCCGGGTTCGATTCCCAGCACCCACATGATGGCTATGAACCATCTTTAACTCCTGTTCCAGGGGAATCCGAAGCCCTCTTCTGACCTCCGCAGCATTGCATGACACGGGTGCACTCATATACACGCAGGCAATACATTCATGCACATAAAATAAAAATAAAATATTAAAAAAAAGATTTTAGGGTCACCTCTTCAGAGGGGGCAATGTAGCCAAAAGCCACATAAGAAAAAAAAATAAATAAATAAAAAAAGATGTCTAGATAGACTGAATAGACTCCAGTGGATGAACTTGCACTAAAAGATATCTGGGTGCCAACACTTGGCTGAATAGAATTTAACATGTATGGTGGACTGCCAGAAAGCATGTAGTACAGTGGGGGAGGGGTTATGTGGGGACATTCATGGAGGAGATGGCATCTAAATTTGATTAAGAATTGTTGTGTGAAATGTACAAAAGCTCAATAAAAAATTTTTAATTAAAAAATAAAAACAAAAAACAACTCAGGGGCTGGAGAGATGGCTCAGCAGTTAAGAGCACTTGTTCTTCCAGAGGACCTGAGCTCATTTCCTAGCAGCCACATCAGGCAGTTCATAACTGTCTGCAACTCCCACTGTATGGGACCGTGGGCCTCTGAGATCGCCTCACATGCACACACAGATACAGACACACACACACACACACACACACACACAATTAAAAAGAAAACTAACAGAAAAGCACTTTCCATTTGTAAGTAGAAGTCCTCTGAGTGATGTGGAAGAAAAACAGAGAAGATAGAGTCAAGAGTCATGGAATAAAGAGATAAAAGAGTTAAGCATGGAAAGAAGGTTGAGAAGATATCAAGGGAAAACCAGGGACTAAAGGGTGAGTGTGGGAAAGGAAGGAAGAAAGAAGAAGGAACTGGGAAGAATAAGGAAGTGGCAGAGAAGAGGAAGCAGCAAAGGTCCAGAGGGGACTAGGGGCGGTACTGACTCAGTGCTGTGACTCCTCTTTCAGGACTTATTCCCAGGACAATGCCCAGATAAGGCAAATGAGCCAGTGATGGCTCTGTGGTTCTAACATGTGTAAGAGATGGAGTTTAATGACCCAAGCTCTGGAAGTAAATAGTAGTCCTTCTCCTGTTAACTTTTACTAACAAAATGGAAACAAACAAAAAGCACTCTGAAACCATTTTAACAATCAGCTTTTCTGGGGAAGGTGCCTGCTGCTGCTTTGGTTATCCCACAGTGCTCAGTTCAGTGAAGGATAATAGCCGGCAGACATTCAGTAAATAGTTGGACAGCTGGGAAATCTTAATATGAAGTAATGTTTTGCTTGTGGGGGGAGGCAGGGACACAGAAGAACATTTAATAGATCCTCTGGTGAGAAACCAGCCTCTGCTTTGTGGAAAAAAGGCTCAAGACATAATAAGACTCCTATAGTTAAGTCTTATATTATTTGTTATTAAAGAGGCAAGGATTTAAGATGTGCTTTTTAACAGTCTTTAGTTTGGCTGTAATTTAAGATGACTTTTACAAATTAGATCCTAATCCTTGTAGACACAGATGGCTATTACAGAACAGCTTTGCAAAAACACTAGTCATTCTACTTGAAAGAGCATTCAGAGAAGGATGAAGTGCCATTAACTCTCACCCAATCTCTGGCTCTAGGAGGCCTAGAGTCCTGGGCTTTCAGGGTTTAGGAATGGAATCTGGGTGGGCCTAGGGCATCTGTTCTGAACTGGAATAGCCTCTGCTTCACTAAGGAACCAGAGATTTAGATTTAGGGGAGCCTGATGTTATTAACATTTGAGAACAGTTACTGCACACTTATAGATGAGGCACCATGGTGAGAACTGCAAGGGAGATAGATGTGAGCATATATGGTATGGACTCTCTATAAATCATTACAGGACAACAGAACAAGTGCCAGGAGAGAAGGGTATATAATACAAGCTGCAATGGTACAGAGTTTGGGAGAAGAGGGAGGACTTCACAGAGAGGTTGACATTTGAGCTCCACATTAAAACATAACTTCAAACAGGACAGAAACTGGGGAAGGTGGATATTGAAAGAGGAAATAAGAGTATATGAAAGCAAAAAGGCACAAGAGTTTCTGTACCTTTAATGAATAGTGAGTGATCTCTAATCTGCTGACAGAAATAATGACAGGCAGGATATGGTGGGAAATGTCACAATGGACCAGACCTTAGAGTTTTCAAAAGCACCCTCAGAGTCTATACTTCTCCTAGGGTAGTAGAACTACTTAACAAATTGTTAAGCAAGAAAGGAAAAGATCAGTGATTTGGAAAAAATCACTCTGTGGCAGATAATCTCAGGCTGACCAAGGATCTCTAGGCTAACATTTTCTCTGAGAAACGGGACCAAATTTGTATGAAAGAAACATTGCAAGAAGAGAATGCATGAATATTTTTCTTCGACAAAGGGGAGCTAGGTCAGGAGTAAATTCTCCCTGGCTAAGTAATGGGCTCCTCTCTGTTTAAGGCTGGTCCATGTTAACACAGTAGTTTGCATGGAAAGGTCTGAAAGCTTGGCCAGGAAGCTTGAGGCAAGTGGGTAGTGGGTCCAAGAAGGCTCTGCATTTCATGTCCGTTCCCCTGCGGCTTTTTGCTAGTAATATTTCAATCTGTATCTTGACCCTGTGAAAAAAAGGCTGTTAATGCATTAGAGAAAAACCCAGCTTCTAAAAAAAAAAAAAATCCTCTCTCAGGTCCTGTCAAAAATTAACTTTAAAAAATTAATTTTAGGGACTGGAGAAATGGCTCAGTGATTAACAGCACTGGCTGCTCTGGCAGAGGGCCTGGGTTCAATTCTGATCACCCACATGGCAGATAACAACCATCTGTAACTCCAGTTCCAGGGAACCTGACACCCTCTTCTGACGTTTGTGGGCACTGCACAACACAGATGCACTTACATACATGCAGGCAATACACTCATACACATAGAAAAAAAGTAAATAAAAATAATAAAAATATTTTTAAAATTTCAAAGAAAATAAAGTTTTATTTTAAAAGCTAAGAAGGTCCTTGCAGTATTTTCATTTTACAGATGAGGCTGAGGAGGATGACTTAAAACCAAGAATTTTGAAAGAGTAATTTATCTTCCAAGTTCTACAATTTCTCTAATTGAGAAGTTCCTCACAGAATATAAAGTATGAACACCAGCATGATCTTGAGGCTTCTTCACTGACAGGATTTAAGGTAGCTTCACGGCTGGCTGTGTGGTAAAAACATATGCATGCATATGTATGTGATTCATAAACGAAGAGAAGAGCTTGAGGCAGTAAGTGAGACTGGTGAGTAGGACCAATAACCATCACCTAGGGTTCACTAGTTTCCCGGGCTTAGACAGAAGGATCCTAGGATTCAGATTTATTATCTGTCTGAGAGTTGAACTAGTCTCATTTCATATGAAGCAGGAACATTATGCAAAAAATAGTTCTTGCTGTTTCCAAAGACAGGAAAATTAGTACTTCACACATGAGATATTCCTGTCCTAGAAAATGTTTTCGTACATCAGGTCAAATTTGCCTCCTCTAACTTTCACTCACTGGTTCCAGTTCTGGTTATGGACTCTCACAAAGTCAGGTCCCTTTTTTCATAGCAAGCCTTCAAATAGATGAAAACAACACACATTGTCTCCCAAGGCCTTTCCTTCTCCAAGAGAACATTTCCTCAGAAGACATGATCCCCAGTCCCCTCTCTCCTACAACCCTATGCTCCAGAATGCTTTTATTTCTTCAGGGTTCCCATCTGAGCATGAATCCTAAGACTCAGAGTTACATAGGATGATTTAGCTATTCCCTTGTGGGGCTTGAACCTCTGAAAATGTAGCTACCTTTTCTGTTGGCAGTCACAATACATTGTTAATATATACTTAGCTTAATTCAACCACAGTCTCTGCTAAAGGTATGCATCTCTATGTATTTCTATAAAATTCAGCAATTTCACTTTTAAAGTTTTTTCTGAATAATTTTTATTAATCCAGAAATCTGGTAAAGTGTTAATTTGGATTGCCAATAAATATGTGGTGTAGTAAAAGACTGACTATGGAGCCTGTCAGTTTTGTCAGTTCATGGAGCTGATAGGCACTATTTCGTGAACACAACCACCTAATCACCAACGAATCTGCCTAACTGTGCATTTTTACTTTGCCCTAGAATACTATGAAAGATTATTAAACATCTTACTATAATATGGATACACAATGAATGCAGGCTATCATTCCTGATTCCTTAAGATTAGCAAGATATCAAACTACAGAGTAATCTTTTTAAACACAATGCAATCAATCCTTAGTGAACCTGTAATTGTTAACCTTGTTCTAGTTATTAAATGGTTAATCACCATTATACAAAGATGAGAGCTCAGGAAGGCCTGTATGAATGTTAGGACGAGTATATAGATAAGAAATAATGATAGAAGAAAGATCCAGTATCTAATTTCTTACATAGGTGTCTGGACACTTCTGCTGGCCTGGGAAGCCTAACCTTTACAAGCTGAGGAGAACGGTGTGCAGAACAAAGACAGACTTCTGGGTATTTTATAGCAGCCTATACCACCTGACTTTTCATGGATGACTTTTTCTAGCCATAATGAGCTGGGAATACTTCCTGAGACAGGTAGAGGAACTTACATCTCTCCTAGGAAAGGTGCTCAGTAACTTGAACTCATCCCATGGAAATCCTTTGGAAGCTACGAAATCAAAGACAATCTGGAGTTTATTGCTGGCCAGGAAACGTCGCTCCAAGAACTCGCCGCTGGGGGTTCGAATCCGAAGTTTGCTCACAGGCTCAGCATTTTCTTCCTTTGGCTCTGGAGGCAGGGCTTGTTCTAAGGAGAGCCGGATGGCCTAAGTTGGGCAAAACCAAGTGTTAAAATGTGAGACAGATGGGACTGTTGAGGAACGGGTAAAAGAGAGTGGAAAAACAATGTTTAAAAAAACATGATACATAAGTGGTTATGTCCATTAATTAAAAAAATACTTAGTGCTGATATGTGGCCAGCACTTAATTGGTGATAAGTGCCTAGCACTTATCCTCATGTTAACATAATACTGTGAACAACTGAGGACAGTTGTTACTATTATCATTATGATTATTCCTTTGTGCCTACTTCAAATCAGAACTTAATTCAGTATTTCCTGGTTTCCTCTTGCTTTCCTGTTAATCCACCTATCGGCTTGCTTTCTATTTTGACATTTCCCTATAGACTATAACAGATGCTACGTTATTGTCTGAATGGAACTGATTATATTATAGAAGGATAAACAGTAGTAGCCCATTACTCCATTCACTGTGCAGACAATATCTGCTCCTCAATGTAAGCATTCTCCAAGGGTTTTCCTGCAGGATGAAAACAAACCTCAGATATCCCATACTAGTGGACCAATGTGGAAAGCAATCAAGAGATATAAGTCTGCAACCTCGGGATCTAAATACCCAACCATTTACTGGCAAAGTGAACAAAAATACAGCAGTAGCCTCGTTTCAAATGTACTGGCTAAAAGCAAAGAGCCCACGTAAGCAAACACTGCTGTAAAACAATGACATAAAGGACACCTAAACTCAAACAGCAGTCACTGTAAACATCATTGTTAAACTTCATTTGGTTTGCTCAACAAATATAGTTTTTTACTTGTATTATTTTAGGTTTGTGATAAAAGAAAGCTGGTAAAAGAAATTTTTTAATAAAAAATTTCTGCATATTTAAAGCCTTCACATCTGCACAATAATAGGGACATTTTGTGAATTGAAATTTGCCACTGAAAACTATAAAAGGCTGCTTCTATACAATCTGATTTTTTTTAAAACACAATAGATAATATATACTTACACCAATCTTTTACAATCATACTCAGAGACTGGCTTAATTTACATGCATATACGTATATAAATATATGTGTACATTATACTCTAGGTTTCCATCAATACACAGCAGGTAACAGTTTACAGTGATAAACAGTAAAGCTAACATAATTCCATGAATTCTTACTGAGTATTTTCCTTGTGTTAGGCACTGTTCTAGATGATAGAGTTAGTGTTAGGGTTAGGGTTAATAGTCTAGCAGGCGAAAAGAAAGACAACAAACACACACAGGAAAATATATACCCATCATATAGTGCTGAGTGCTATGGAGGGGAGCAGGGAACTCTGGTAGAATGGAGGGAAGAGAACAATATCCAATGTTGTAAGCCTCAGAAAACAAAGGTCTAAATGGGAGAGGCCGCTACATGAACATTTAGATCCAGAAGAACTATAGGCACGAGTCACAATGACATCAAGGCCGTGGCCTGGTGTGACTGAAGACTAGCATGGCAACCAACGTGAGTAGACCAAAATGAGTAAGAGGAAAGGGAAATATATTAAATTCAGAGAAGAAGCCAAAAGGGGCATTTAGAACATACATGCCTTTATGAAGTCATTTAGGGGGCTCAGCAGTTAAGAACATTGGCTGCTCTTCCAGAGGACCTGGCTCACTTGGCCACTCACAACTACCTGCATGTACCTGGTGCACATACATACACTTAGGCATACACATACACAAAAACTGAAGCTAAATAAAATTTAAAAAGACATTTAATGATTTTCCCCGTTTTGAAATTAATGTATGATTGTCATAAATAAAATCTATCTTTTTTTGGGTGGGGTGGTGGTGCTGGGCATTGAAGCCAGGGCTTTGTACATGTGAAGCAAGCACTCTATTACTGAGCTCTATCCCCAATGCATGCATAGAATTCTTAATATTTAGGATTACATTAAGTCCTGAACTTTGGTAATGTGAGTCATCCAACTTTGTTCTGGTTTTTTAAAATTGTTTTGAGTATTTATTTCTTTTTCATATAAATTTTGCAATCAACTTGTCAGTTCCTACATAAAACTGTACAGAGACTTCAGATGAATATAAGATTTTAGCTTTTATTTTGGGGTCTGAAGTTATTGTAAATTTTTGAAAAGATACGATGCAAGAATTGTTTTTTTAAAGGAGTCATCAAAAGACTGTAGAAAAGGCTGGGCATGGCAGTGCATGCCTTTAATCCCAGCCCTGGGGGGCAAAGGCAGGCAGATCTCTGTGAGTTTGAGGCCAGCCTGGTGTACATAGCAAGTTCCAGGCCAGATGGGGCTACAGGGAGACCCTGTCTCAAAAAGAGCCCCCCCCCACCCCCGAAAAGACTATAGAAAAGTAAAAATAGAAACATAGAGTCAAGTTAGGTTGTTAACTAAAGTAATCCACGAAACAGATACCAGTGGTGTTTGGATAAATATGGTAGTAATTAGTTAGTGGAGAAACATATGCGTTTTGTAAATATTTTGAAAGTGGAGCCAAAAATATACTTATGACATACAGATGTGAAAGACACAAGTCAGGGATAACACCAAGGCTTGGGCTCAAACTATTAGAAAGATTTTTCATGTTCTAAGTAAGGTAGGTCTGGGTGGGAAGGTTCATTGTTCATTGTTCAGTTCAAGTTTGTGATGTATATTAGCCATAGTGGAGATGATAGGCTTCAGTAGGCATGAAAGCTTAAAAGGAAATAATTTTGGGTAGAGAGAAGGGCAAAAGTATAACTTTTATTTGTGTGTGTGTGTGTGTGTGTGTGTGTGTGTGTGTGTGTGGGAAAAATTAGTAAAAGGGAATAATTTTGTACCCATTCTTTCCCATCAATAATTCTCCAAAATTTGGCCCTTCCAATCATAGCTCTAATTATTGAACAGCATTCTAAATTTGTCCATGTACTGTGCTCTGAGTAAACTCTGTGCTTTCTCCATTTGTTTTTGACTAAGACCTTTCCCTAAGCCCTCCATCCAACCATGAATCCAATAAAATGCTACTCTGCTCCATTTAACCATCAAATGCCAGGCCATCTTTCTCTCTGTGAAGTCCTTCTTGTTACCTTTGTACCTTCAGAAGCCATCTCCTTCCCCTACATATTTTCAGCACCCTGCTACTTTAATAATTATTATAGTACACATATAGTATCTTTCCTATAGTTGCTTTACATTGATCTCTTGCACTAGTGAGCTCCCTGAAGGCTGGACCGTATCTTACATGTATAACATTGTATAAGTTAATACCCATAGCAAATGACTTAATGATTTGCACATAAAAAGTGTTATCTGCTGAACATAAAGTAAAATTTTAGTTGAAACTTTCTCTACTTGCCAATAATTTGGTGGCAAAAAAACATTCAGGAAAGATTTCCTGGATGATAAATACTTCACACATTCTACTAGGCACCATAAAATCCATCCCTTAAAACTGGATTACTAGAAAAATGTGTAATGTACTAAAATGTGCTGTGGCTTTCTGAATTTAAATTACATGTAAGGTGTTGGAGAGACGACTCAGAGTTTAAGAGCACCGGCTGTTCTTGCAGAGGATGTAGGTTTGGTTTCCAGCACCCATATGGAGCTAACAACCATCTGTAACTCCAGTTCCAGAGGATCTGATACCTTCTTCTGGCCCTTCTGGGTACTTCATGCATGTGGTACACCTATATACATGCAGGCACTGTACTCATACATATAAATACAATAAATAAAAAAGCTTACATGGAAAAGAAGCTGTCACGCATGACCTGTTATTATAGCAATGGTTGGCAGCAGTGTTCACATCATCAAGACTCCTCTTAAAGAACCAGAGGAAACACTGCTTGAAGATCTCAGTGACAGAAAAATCTAGGTTATCTTTTGAGAGACTAGCTATTACCTGATGCTACTCACAAAGTCAAACTTTGAAACTATCATATTTTCCCTTGCTTTGGCCCAAGAGAAACATACAACATATTTGTGTGGCCCATGCTGAGCAAATGCACAGCATCTGGTTATGTGTATCTGGTGCCTCATTGGATTATCTGTTATCAATATGCTAATATCACTGTTTTCTTACCTTCTTTTATTGTCCTTGATTCACTATGTATTATTCCTTTTTAAATTCCTTTTAATTGCATGCATTTATACATATCACTTGTAATTGATTTCGTGAAGAAGGAACTATATAAATTATAAAAATTAGGAGAGGTGTGCTATAATTTTTTCTTCATCTTCAGAATAATCATAACATTTTTCTTTATTATGGTCAACCATCAGTAGGCCTTTGCATATTTTATTGATTTCATTCTAGCAGTGGCCATATAGAAAACTGAGGTTAACTGCTAAGGAATTTCCTTGTGAACAAGGTGATTTGATTGTTCAGTAATCCATTTTTCTAAGGATCTTGAAATACTGGAGGTAACAAAAATAATAAAATGAGCAGGACATGTTGGCTCATGCTTTTAATCCCAGCACTTGGGAGGCACAAGCTGATGGATCTCTGTGAGTTTAAGATCAGCCTGGTCTACATAGTGAGTTCTAGGCCAGCTATGGCTACACAGTGAGACCTTGTCTCAACAAAAACAAAAACAAAACAAAACAAAAATAAACAAACAAAACCATTCTTGTTTCTCAATGTAATTATATGTGTTAGAATTTCCACTCAGAAGGGAGGCAGTGTTGTTGTGGAAAGTCAGGTGATCTGGCTTCTGATCCAGATTAAGTGTTCAACCAGTTTGATGGTATCAGGCAAATCATGATCTTTCTGGGTCTCAGTTTCCTCAGAGGTTGCACAATACCAGCTATTCCCTAGTATTGTGGTTTGTAGTACACTAGTGTGCTGCTGAAATATGTTAATTGGCATAACACTGAAAAACAAACAAATCAAAAAACCAGTAAGACTGGAATAAAAATAGTTTTCTAATGATGGTTCTGTGCCAGTCTTTTTGAGACAGGATCTCCCTGTAGCCCCAGCTGGCCTTGAACTCACAGAGTGCTGGGATTAAAGACCCGCAGCACTATGCCCGGCCTTAAACTTGCATTTCTTTAAAAAGTTTATTTTTATTTTATGTAAATGAGTGTTTTCCCTGCATGCATGTAAGTGCAACTGTCATGTAATGCCCATGGAAGCCAGAAAAGGATGTCATATTCCCCTAGAAGTGTAGTTGTTAGCTGCCATGTGGGTGCTGGGAGCTGAATCCAGATCAGCCAGTGTTCTTACCTGCTGAACCATCTCTCCAGCCCCAATCCTTATTTTTTTTAAATTTTGGGGTAAGGAAGCTAGCTCTGTCAGTTAGTTGGTTATCTTGCATACACAAGGATTTGAGTTCAATTCCCAGTACCCATATTAAAAAAATGCTGGGTATAGCTGGGCATGATGATGCATGCCTTTAATCCCAGCACTCACGAGGCAGAGGCAGGCAGATCTCTGTGAGTTCAAGGCCAGCCTGGTCTACATAGCGAGTTCCAGGTCAGCTGGGACTACAGGGAGACCCTGTCTCAAAAAGAAAAAAAGAAAATGCTGGGCATGGTTGTGTATGCTTGTAATCTCAGTAATGGGGAGGCTGAAATAGTAAGATCTCTGAGCTCACTGGCCAGCCAGCTTAGTCTGCTTTGTGAGCTCCAGGCCAGTGAGAGACCCTCTCTGAGGAAGGATAGCCAAGGTTGTCCTTTGGCCTCTTCCAGCCCATGCACGTGTGCACACAAATAGACACACAGACACACACAGAGACAGAGACAGAGACAGACAGACAGACAGACAGACAGACACACACACGAAATAGGTGAAAGACGTGAATAAATGAATGTATGACATCTTCAAGGTTGATGACTAATACATTTTCCCCAGTCTCAGTTAGGGTGCTCTGGGCTTTTCATCATTTGTCAGAGGGCTTAATTTGTTAATAAGTGAATCATCCCATTAACCACATGCCTAGAGAAATATTGTAAAAATCCTTTTTTGTGAAGCTATCCTATTTGATGCTTTTTAAAAAATTCCTACTACACTTAGGGATACATTATTCACAATGTTTACTAGTCTAGTACCATAATTTTACATTTTAAAGACTATGAAGCTCCTAGCACTCGGGAGGCAGAGGCAGGTGGATCTCCGTGATTTCAAGGCCAGCCTGGTCTACACAGTGAGTTCCAAGCCAGCTGGGGCTATGGGGAAACCCTATCTCAAAAAGACCAAAAAATAAATAAATAAAATAAAATAAAAAATAAAAGATCATGAAGCATGGCAGAGGCAGATCCCACATCTGGATCACTATCTCCTAAGATTGTGAGGTATAGGGTATTTAAAAAAACATTTACAAAGTGAGTTAATATAAATTTCTCTATATTGATAGAGCTATAAACTCAAGAGAAAAATATCAGCTAAGTAAATGTGGGTGCTCAATATAGACACTGTAGAGTGGCACAATATCCTTTGATGGTGAAGTTTGGGGAAAGGATGGAAAATACAATAATCATATTTCTGGGGTCATAATTACAGTATCGAGGGAGGATAGGAAGCATCTTAAGGCAACAAATGGAGAACAGAAATAAAGGTAAAAGAAAATCATCAGTCTAGTAGGTGATCATGTTTTCTAAAAGTTCCATACAACAGATGAGGAATAATTCTTTCAAAGAGAGGTTGGGTTTAACAGCCTCACTATCAAATACAATAGAGTAACCTTCTTAAAATGATTCCCCACCTCACGTTCTTCTTCTTGCTCTTTGCGAATTTGCTCCAAACGAAACTGTTCTGCCATCTCTCTCTCGTGAGCTTCTCTCTGTTGATAAAACAGAAGAATAAGCATTTAAGAAATGTCTTCCTCCAAGAAATGCAACAAAGAAATCAAGTTCGTATAGGATTAGGAATCAAATTCATATAGGGTCAAATTCTGCTATGAGGAATTTATTTTGTTTTACTATTTTATTGTAATACATGAGCAATTGGATTATGTCAAATCTAGGAGGAAAAAAGGAGGAAAAAGGAACAAATTATATCTCAAGGGCTTATTCAGCATAATCTACAGGGACACTGTGGTAATAGCAATGTTTCTTTCTGAAACAAGACTAGAAATGAAACCAACAAAAAGTATAGTTCTCTGATCACATTGGCTTCTTATGCAAAAACTGTTGTTAGATCTGAGTACAGTGGTGTTCAAGCTCCTTCAGAGGCTATAGCTGAGTTGGTAGCATGCACGAAGCTCTGAGTTTGATCCTCAGTGCCAACAGCATGAATTGAGCATGGTGGCACATACCTGCAATCCTAGCACTTGGGAGATAGCGGCAGGAGTTATTTTGTTAAAAGGAATCATGATTTGAGAATTATGGATAGGGTTGCTTTCTGTTAATCGAATCTACCTTTTTCTAATGCAGAGCTAACATTTTTAGGATCCCAAGTGATAAAAAAAAAAAAGAGATGGTACTCAGAAAACCAAAGACTATTTAGGATTGAGTTTTATATTCCAGAAGAAACTTGACCAAACCTACCTTTGCTCTGTCAGCTTCAAGAGAAAGGCGGTAGGCCTCATCTTGCTCTCTTTTTACATTTTCTCTAGCTTCACGTTCATCCTTAAAAAAAGAAAGACTCAAATAAATTTTCACCATTTTTTAAGAAAAAAAGAGAATCTTTCTGTTTTATTCCTATATGAATTTATCACAAATAAGGGACTTAAAATTATTATTTCTATTTTTTATGTGTATGTGTGCATTGCCTGCATGTAATGTACCCATGCTTTGCAATGTCTGTGGAGGTCAGAAGAGGGCGTTGGATCCCCTGAAACTGGAGTTACAGATGGTTGTTAGCCACCACGTGGGTGCCTGGATTTGAAACCAGGTCTTGTGCAAGAATAGCCAGTGTTCTTAACTGCTGAGCCTTCTCTCCAGTCCCCAGACAATTAAATAAGGAACTTAAAAAAATTATTATTTTTATTTTACATGTGTGAGTGTCCTGCCTGCATGTAAGTGTACCGTGTCATGCAATGCCTATGAAGGTGAAAAGAGGTCATCAGATCCCCTGGGTGTTGGGAATTGGTAAATAAGGAACTTTTAAAGTATGCAAATAAGCAAACAAACAAGATGAGCAACATGATAAGAAGCTTTGAATCCTAGCTCTACTACGGAAAAAGATCTGACCTCTCCAGATCTCAGTTTCCTTCTAATAATAAATTGAAACGGTATTTGTCTTATATGGTTATTATGGAAATTAAATACAGTATCATTTTAACTGCAGCAAAGCATGTAGCACTTAATTTATTTGCAAAATTACGAGTTCCTTTTCCCCTTCCTCCTGATTTGGAGATTGTTAGCACTGGGACTAAAGAGAGGGAGGGAACGCAAAAGTTTTAGGCTGAAAGCATAACATCTTTGTTAACTTCATTTCACACTATACCACTAAAGCTTCAGTTATTTAAACTATCTCCCCTTCTTTAGTTATCAGATATTTTCCCATAAATTCATACTCAAAAAGCATGTGTACAACAGATATTATCAGTATCGAAAATCTTTTAGAATTTCTGTGTGTACGACATTCATGTGGGTGTGTGCATGTGTGTGGGGATGCATGTGCTCATTTGTAATTAAGGCTAGAAATCAACATTGGGTGTTTTTTCTCAATTTAGTGTCACCTTTTTTTTTTTTTTTTTTTTTGGAGACAAGGTCTCCCTGTTAGCCCCAGCTGGCCTAGAACTCACTAAGTAGACCAGGCTGGTTTAGAACTCACAGAGATCCGCCTGTCTCTGCCTCCCCTAGTGTACCACCACACCTACCTGAAGAGGTAGGGTTTCTTTTTAAAAAATAATTTGTTAAAACATTTATCTTGTGTATGCATGGGTGTGGGCATGTATGCCATGGCATATGTGTGGAAGTCACAGAACAATTTGTGGGGGTCAGTTCTCATCTTTCCATTATATAGATCTCAGGGACAAAACTCAAGTTTATCAGGGTTGGAAGTAAGTGCCTTTTACCTGCAGAGCCATCTCACCTGCCTTCAGATAAGGGTTTCTCATTGAATCTAGAGATCATTGGTGATGCTAGCTAGCCAATGAGCTCCAGAGACTCTCCTGCCTCTGCACTCCCAGCACTGGGGTTATATAGTCTGCACTGCTGAGTCCAGCTTTTAGTGGGGACCTGAACTCAGGTCTTCAATCTTGTGCGGCAGGCACAGAACCATCTCTCTAGCTTCTCTTTTAGAATATTTTCAGCTTCCAAAGTGAGTATACCATCTGTATACAGTGATATGATTTTATATGGAATAAAAATTAATTTTCTACCAGAATTTTTCACATGTAAAGTTCAGGAGAATAACCATTATATACATTCTTAAATTTAATAAATAACTGTACCTATAAGAAGTTTCCTCTTCAGTTATTATTGTATTAGGCTGAATGATATATAGTCACAAATACTTGACCATTTTGAACTTGTAATTGGAAGTTTCATTAAGGCTTAATACTTTCTTTCTCTTGCCAATTCCCTCTATGTTTACTGAAGCCTAACGAGATGTTCAGCATTCTCTTTGGTGCTCTCTCTTATACTTACTCAAGACTGGCCTTCTCTTGAAGTCCAATACTCCTTCTAGCTCCAGTAGTTTGATTCCAAAACCTCTGATTTGAATAGTAACATTCCATTGATTCTCAATTTTTCAAGCAAAAAACAGATGTATAATACAAGATAATTATAAATGAAATGTGTCTTATTTATTTATTTATTTAGTCTTATTGAGAAGAGTCTCCCCGTACCCCTAGCTAGCCTGGAACTTGCTATTAGACCAGGCTGGCCTTGAACTCACGGAGATATGCCTGCCTCTGCCTCCCAAGTGCTGGGATTAAAGGCATGTGCCACCAAACCCAGCTTTAATGAGGTTTTATGATGACTAGATACAACCAACTAGACAAAGCATATTTTGTGTTTCTGTTTATATGATCATTCACTTAAATAATTATTCCATAAACTCTTTCCCTTAACCCAAATGCAAGCTTATACAGTGTGGGCACCTATATTTTGTTTGCTCATAGGTAATTAATTTATATTTGACTCACAGTTTATTATAATTGAGGAGAGGTAATGGAAGGATCAGAATACTGTGTACATGTCATGGCTTTCCAATAGCAACCTACACGTCTTTGGGTAAATAATGTTTCCCTTTTCAGACATCAATTAAAATACTGAACTTCTAAGAATTCTGTGTACCTGTGGATAAATTTGCAAATTTATTTTTCTCTAGAATGGGTTCAACAAATTATGAGAATAATCTTGTCTTTCTATATTTGAACTATGGAAATATTTAAGATGTTTAAATTTTAATTTGACCTTATTTTCTTGACCTCACTCACCCCTTTGAAATTAGTGTAGGTTTCTCTCAGAACATTCTGTGTCTCCCTTTAAAGCATTTATTACAATTGCGAGACAGGAAAGATAAAGCTTAGGTGGTGTGAAAAACCAGAGGGAAATATATTAGCTCAAAAAAAAAAGACCCACTGAAAAATACACATAAAATATCTGAACATGAGTGTGTGTGCATACCTGAAAGGTAAATAACAAGAATCACAGTGCCAGACAGGAGAAGCCTCCCATCGAGTTGTTAGTCAGGGCAGTCCAAGAAACTCCGACTATAACACAGGCTATTGCCTCCCAGAACCTGAAGGTAAGACCCTATTACTGAGGACAGGTCATATTTTGGACACAGAACTTGGAGCAATGGAGCTGGAAGTGACTCAGAAGCTCCTTCCTGAAGACCATCTCTCATAGTTCTAGAAGATACTATGCAAGCTGCTAGGGAGAAAATTAATCAATGGTCCAAACCCAGCTTTAAAGGCTAATAACCACAACAACGACCAGCACAACAAACTATAGCAATGCAGTAGTGGCATTTTTATCTTGGGGGTACAACAGCTATCTAATAGGACTTAAAGCTCTCTCAGTGAGAGGGAACTTATGGCATTGTAAACATAGCCAAAATACATACGGCTGGTTAGGTCAAAGATCCTATCTCTGTCATATCTCTAGATATTGCATGCTAAATATGGATCCTTATGTGTACAGACAAGTATACCATTCACCAATCATCAAAGATGCTTCTTTTTGCAACAGATAGAGGCTATTACAGAATTCCACAACTGGTCACACAGAGAATATGTGTCTGAGAGATGCCTAGCCCTAAGTGACACATCTACAGTGGAAGCTCTACACCTAAGGTTCATGGAACATAGTGGAACATGGAGTAGAAAGAATACTAATGCATCTCTTAACTCCCATCAGAGAAGCTTCCTCATGCAACAGAGGGTGTTAAACACAAAAGGCCACAAATGGCCAAAGTATAGAGAATAAAAGTCTGCAGAGTGTGGATCCCTGCACAGGACTCCTATATTAAACTTCACCCACCTATGGCTCAGGAACCATTGTGGGAGAGGGGGTAGAAAAGTTGTAAGAACCAGGGTTGGTGCATGAGCATAAGGAAACAGAGTCTTCCAGGCTTCTGGGTACTTGCTCATATGATCTTGCAATGGTTGACAGCATGCACAAGACCCTTGCTGACTCAATCAGACAAAAACCCAAACTAGGGCAATGGGCAAGTTCCAACTATAGCTGAGGAACTGATTGCTGCTAGGTAAGGGAAAGTTATTCTCTAAAGGAGTGGCTGTAGACAAGCTGACTAGACCCCAGCGGATAAACTTGCACTGAGGGACTTCTGGGTACAAAAGCTTAACTCAATAGGCCTTAACATATATGACAAATGCATGAAATCCAATGGGGGGAGGCCATGAGGGGTGCAGATGGAGGAGGGTGTCTAAATACGATTAAGATATATTGTATGAAAGGCACAAAAATTCAAAATAAAAATATACTTAAAAAACAACTGCCCTGACTGGTTGTGGTGGCGCACACCTTTAATCCCAGCACTTGGGAGGCAGAGGCAGCCAGATCTCTGTGAGTTCAAGGCCAGCCTAGTCTACATAGTGAGTTCCAGGTCAGCTAGGGCTACAGACAGACAAACAAACAAACAAACAGACAGACAAACAAATAATAAATAAATAAATTGCAGTTAATTATCAATTACTTATTCAATATAGGATTCCTCCCATGACACTGTATGCTCCACAAAGCAGAGAACTTGTCTATATTATATACTGCTGCATTTTATGTGCTGTTACCCAGAGTCATTTCTCTGACCCCTTCTTTTCTTTTGAGACAGAATCTCACTATGTAGCCCTGGCTCACCTGGAACTTACTATGTAAACCAATCTGACCTTGAACTCATAGAGATCTACCTGCCTCTGCTTCCCGACTGCTGGGATTAAAAATGTACCTTTTTATGTTTTGATTTGGTTTTTGATATATGTAGACCAGGATGGACTTGAACAGCTGGTCTTTCTGCCTCTACCTCCTGAGTGCTGAGATTACAGGCATGTGCCACCAGGTCTGGCTTCTACTTTTATTTTTAATTACTTTTGATGTTGAGAATTAAACCAGGGTTGTGCACATACTAAGCATATGCTCTACCACTGAGGTACACCCTCAGCTCCAAGTATATGCTGGATAAATGAATCATCTTTCTAGGCATAAAATACTAATTGTTTGCAGTAAAAATTGAGGAAAAAAGGTATAGCTCATTCACAAAGGAGCCTCACCTGGATCAAGATAATTTACTGGCTAGGCAGGACTGACTTGTTATGGTACTGTGTACATTCAACAAAGGGATAAGCTATCACAGCTGGAATCCATTTAAGGACAACTACAGATTATAATACAAGCATTCTAAGCAAATAGCTCCGTTTTAAAACAGACTGTTGCAAATGTGAAAGCTATTAAATACAGGATCAGTGCTCCAGAATGTGGCACCTGTTGTAGAGGACCAACTGAACCAGCTACCTACCTTCCTTTCTTGAAATTTTCCTTTATTTTTCTCTCCCTTGCACAATTATTCAGTAAGCATCAATTTTATATTCACCATGACATCAGCACTGGGGATACCGAGAAGGCCAGACAATCCTACCTGGACTATCATCATCATTTTGTTAAGAAGTGTGTTAATCTATCCTTAAGTGTTCAGATTACAGGTTACTTTCCTTTCTTCTTTTAATAACTATTCCACTATTCCCCCTAGTCTCAAAATTCTACCTGTCTTTCATAGGAGGACCAATATGTTCAAAGGAGACACTTTAGAGATAAAAAGAAATCATATACAGGTATTGAGGTGTATATACTACCTAATAAAGCCAGCAGTAGAGCTTAGATTGGGTCCCAGGTCTCCTGAATGGTCTCCTCCCTCCCTTGCTCATGCCTCTTCCTGACATTATGTCAGGACTGCCTCAAGGCATGTGGTTCAGAATAAAATTTCCCAAATTTATTATGGTCAAAGCTTCTTGTAGTGTCTGTCAATGGCTATTGTTTCCTCTTGTCTTTTCTGTAGATTTAATCTGTCTCTCTCACTGTCCTATTCACAGTTATCTCCAATTTTGGGGAACTGGAAGTAAAGCTTTTTGAGTGTCTCCCCCATATTATACTATCTTATTAGACTTATTAAAAAAAAAAACCTAGGTGTTAAGGTTAACATTTAATCTACAAACCTGTTCTTAAAAACTGTAGTATACCAGGTGTGGTGGTGAATGCCTTTAATTCCAACACTCTGGAGGCAGAGGCAGGAAGATCTCTGCAAGTTCAAGGCTAGCCTGGTCTACATAGTGAGTTCCAGACCAGTTGGGGCTACAGGGAGACCCTGTCGAAAGAAAGAAAGAAAGAAAGAAAGAAAGAAAGAAAGAAAGAAAGAAAGAAAGAAAGAAAGAAAGAAAGAAAGAAAGAGAGAGAGAGAGAGAAAGAGAAAGAAAGAAAGAAAGAAAGAAAGAAAGAAAGAAAGAAAGAAGGAAGGAGAGAAGGAAGGAGAGAAGGAAAGAAGGAAAGAGAGAGAGAGAGAAAGCAAGCAAGCAAGCCTGTAGTATGCCTCTTGGAATCTCTTCTGTATCCTACTGTCCTGTAGAAGGTGTCCTCAATAACTCTAAAGGACACACAAAAGTAAGAAGAAACACACTGTCAGTGTAGAAATGGAACAGAGGATAATGAGACGCAAGGATAGATCTTAGGTGTTGTCTGAGTTAAGGCAAAAGCTACCTACTTAGTATTAAAACACTCTTTGTGGGCCAGTGAGATAGTTCAGTAGGTAAAGGTGTTTGCTACCAAGCCTGATGACCTGGGTTCAATCACTGCAATCCATGTGTGCATGCACACACTAAATAAATAAATAAACAAATAAATAAATAAATAAAATAACTAAATAAAGGAATGAAAGAAGAAAGAAAGAAAGAAAGAAAGAAAGAAAGAAAGAAAGAAAACAAAAACAAAACTGAAGCAAGAGGCTAGGTTGCTCAGAAATAAATGGCATCCCCAGACAGTCTTTTATTTGTGGCATAGTTGTCGCTGCTCTTACCCAGGCCAGAACTGGACACTTCTTCATATGAAGCCATAAACCTATCTGCCTTTTAGTCTTTGTTTAAGTTGACCAACCCAAAATTAGGGAAGAGGAAACCACTAAAACCCTTAAAATCCAGGTCCTCCCTAGGGTTTGGGGGACTTTGAATTTCAGCTTCAGAATTCCCCTCTCTCGTAGACAGCTTTATTTCTCTGTGTATGTAGGGATGTGTGGTTCTTTATCTTTAAAAAAAAATTTGTTTGCTTCTTGCTCACTGCTAGTCTGAGATTTTTCTTGTCTTTTAATTCTTTAATTGGCTGAGAAAACAAACCCCTAGAGGGTGACCATCCAAGACCCCTAGACTGATAGTGTGGCCACAACCATTTCAGAGTGATATGATTATGATTATAGGCACATGTACTCACAATCTGGTGAGACCTTATTTTGAACCCAAATAAGGGAGGGAGTTGGAACATTCTTCCTGGGATAACTTTTGCAGTTTATTGTAAATGTGACTGGAGATTGGGAATGGGATTTAAAGGAGGAGGGAAATTTTCAGTTTAAGAAACAATGGCCAATTTAAAAAAAACCAAACTTAATGAAAACTATAAAACCAGACATCCAAGAACATAAAGAAACATAAGCAAAAGGAGGATAAAGAAATTACATAAAGGCATATTGTAGTCTAGACATTTGCTCCAGATTTGAAATGTTCCCTCCTGAAGGGAGGATGGAGGCTCACAAGTCACAGGAAGCACAAGAAAGCTGCAGGCCTCTCCCAGGGATTGTATAAGTAGTAGACCACTGCTGGGAAGGCGGGAAATCTGTTAGAATTCCTTGCAAGTCGTGCAGGCAACTCCAGGGATGCAGCTTTTGTGTGTTGCATCACCTATGCCAAGGTGGGCTTTTCTGTGATACAGTTGCCCAAGAATCCATGATATTTTAAATAACCTAATAAGCTCGTTGGTTCACTAATAAATTTCTGGTCTGTAATTGGTACCTTACACGGGGTAAACAGACATTGTTCACATTTTTCAGAGAAAAATCATACAACACACATTATATTTAAGTAGCTTAAAATTAACAATGGAAGTAAAAAAATCTTAAGGGTAATCAAAGAAGATACAACATATACAGAGGAACAAAACTGGCATGAAATCAGGCTTCTCATCAGAAACAGTACACGTAATACAGCACACAACAGCAAAATCTCTAAAGCCTAACTCTCCTCAACCTAGTATTTTATACTTAATGAAAATATCTTTCCAGGGCTGGAGAGATGGCTCAGCAGTTAAGAGCACTGGCTGCTCTTGTGGAGGACCCTGGTTCAATTCCCAGCACCCACACAGTGGCTAACCACCATCTGTAACTCCAATTCCAGGGGATCTGATGCCCTCTTCTGATCTTCATGAGCATTGCATGGCACAGGCTCATTTATGCACATGCAGGCAAAGCAATCATACACATAAAATAAAAAAAAATCAATAAAATATTAAAAAAAGAAAATATCTTTCAAAAGAGGGTAAAGGCTTTTCAAAAATGGAAGTCCTTTAGGCAGGAAGAAAACGTTATCAAATAGAAATTTGGATTTATACAAAAGGAAAAAGAGAAAACAGAAACTTTGTGGATAAATTAATAGATATTTTTCTTATTATTTAAATCTCATTAAGAAATAATTGACTGGCCGGGTGTGGTGGCGCACGCCTTTAGTCCCAGCACTCAGGAGGCAGAGGCAGGCGGATCTCTGTGAGTTCAAGGCCAGCCTGGTCTACATAGTGAGTTCCAGGACAGCTGGGGCTACAGGGAGACCCTGTCTCAAAAAGACACGTAGCATTTTTTTTTTCAGAAACATTAAAATACATCTAAAATTCCTATGGAATCCCAAGTAATTCCCAATAGTCAAAATGATCTTGGAAAAGAACAAAGTTGGAGAGCTCACCTTTCCTGATTTTTAACACTTAAAATAGTAGTGTGGTAATAGAATAAAATGGAAAACCCAGGCTGATTAGGGGGAATCAAGACCATGAAATGGGGTAAAGTTAAACACAAGAAATGATGTTAGAAAGCTGAATATTCAGGCATAAAAGAATGTAGCTAGCACATACCATAACCATACCATATTTATTAAAAAAAAAACAAAACAAACTCAAAACAGATCAAATACCTGCATTTATAAATGGAAATTGTAAAATTCTTACAAAAAAACCTAGGTGAAAAACTTTAATCAACAATAATTTCTTTGGTATGATAGTAAATGTAGAGACATTAAAATGAAAAAAAAAAAAAAGAATGGTGTGGTAGTTGGCTCCTGTAATCTCGGCACTCAGAAGGATGAGGTGGGGGAGTGACATATCTGAGGTTAGCCTGGGCCACAGAGTGAGATCCTGTCTCCAAAAATTAGACTTCATCAAAATTAACACTTCTGTGCATCAAAGGATATCACCAAGAGAAAGACAACCTACAAAATGGAATAAATTACTTGTAAGTCATATATTTGACAAGAAAAAAGGGCAAAGGACTCAAATATGCATCATAAGTAATGTCTGATAAGCACAAGTTCATAGTAGTATTATTGACAATAGCCCAACGGTAGAAACAACCTGTGCCTACCAACAGAAAGATGAATACATAAATGTAGCATATACATACAGCAAAATACTATCCAGCTATAAGAAGAAAGAACACTACAATCTACATGAACCATAAGGACACTACACTAATGAAAGATAAATGTGAAAGGAAGTACCCTCAGTTCTATTAAGGTGAGGCAAACTCAGAGAAAGAGAGAAAGTAGATGAGAGGTGACCAGAGGCTATGGGGAAGGAGAGCTGATAGTTATTAGAGTAGCTAGAAATGCCAGTTCAGTGGTGAATGAAGTGATCTGAACAGACATCCTCGTCTGTTTCCTAATGTTACCAGGAAAACATCTAGTCTTTCACCAGTAAGTAAAGATGTCAGCGGTAAGTTTTTATCCATAGGCACTGTTGAAAAGGCTAAGGAAATTCTACTCTAAATCCTATCATGCTGAAAGTATTTAAAAAACATTTTTTATTATTTTATGTGTATGTATGTATTGCCTGCACCCGTGTCGTGCAATGCCCATGGAGGTCAGAAGAGGCTGTCGGATCACCTGGGACTGGAGTTATGGACAGTTGTTAGCTGCCATGTGGGTGCTGGGATTCGAACCCAGGTCTTCTGCAAGAACAACTAGTGTTCTTAGCCTCTGAGCCATCTCTCCAGCCCTGTGATTAACTCTTAAAAATATTTTATTTTTTTATTTTATGTGTATGAGCATTTTGTCTGCATGCATGTAAGTGTACCCGTGCAGTGCAATGCCCACAGAAGTCAGAAGAGGGCACTGGAGTCCCTGAAACTGTAGTTACAGGCTGCCATGTGGATGCTGGGAACAGAACCTGGGTCCTCTTCAAGAGCAGCCAGTGCTCATAACCACTGAGTGACCTCTCCAGCCCCTGGAGATTAGCTTTAAAATATGCTAAAAGACAGAAACAAACCATAATGGAAAGTAAGAAGTAGAATTCTCCTTATTCAGAGAGGAAATCCTTAGAGAAATGGAAAGTAATTACAACTAATAAGTGAGTTAGTGAGGCTGCAGGACAGAAAAAGAGAAAGCAAACAATTGCATTTCCATACACAAGCAGCAGATGATCAGAACCTACATCATTTATGAAAGCATAAAATATATGAAATACTTGGGGCAAACGTGAAAAACACATAAATGATCTGTGCATTGAAGATTACAAAACACAGCTAAGAGACTAAAGAGCTAAATAAATGGAAAGACGCATCATTTTCATAAATTAGAAGGGTCAGGTTTTTTTATGCTAATTATCTCCAAAAGATCTATGGACTCAATATAAATCTAACCGAACACCAGAAGAAGCTGACAGGTTGGTTATAAAACTCATATGAAAATGCGAAGGATCTAGAACAGCCCAAATAGCTCTGAAAAGAATGTTAAGGATTTATATGACTATTTTCAGATTTGCATTAAGCTAAAGTAACTGTGGGATCAGTGTAAAGACATTAGAATGGAACAAAATAGATTTCAGATATGGACCCATGTTCTAAGGGTAACAGATCTTTGACAAAGAAACAGAATTAAGTGCAAAAAGGATGATCTTCAAAAAAATAGCACTGGAACTACTGGATAGCCAATTAGTGGATAGCTCAAGAATTTAGATGCATATATCTACCTACATATTAGGTTTAACTCAAATGGATCACAGACGTCAATGTGAAACGTACAGCAACACAGCTACAGAGACACAGGAAAAATGGTGAGCATGTGTGAAACATTTCTTAGATGTGACTCAAAAGCATGGATATGAGAGAAAAACCATTTAAATTGAATTTAAATATGAAAACTGCAAACATCTGTCAGGCATGGTGGCGCATGCCTTTAATCCCAGTACTTAGAAGGCAGAGGCAGGTGGATCTCTGTGAGTTGGAGATTAGCCTGATCTACACAGTGAGTATCAGGCCAGCTCGGGCTACAGGGAGACCCTGTCTCAAAAAGACAAACAAACAAACAAAAAATCTGCTCCCTTAAAGACAATGAAAACTTATTTTATAGCAGAGAATAAAAGACAAGCCACAGCCAGGAAGAAAAGTCTTTATATCACATGTCAGACAAAGGACTCTGTATTTCAGATTTATAAGGAGCTCTAACGATGGGAAAGGAAAAGGAACAAAATCTTAAAATGGGCAAGATTTGCAAATATTTCATCAAGGAAGGCATATGTACATCAAGTAAGCACATGAAAAGATGTCTGATCTCATTACTCAATAGGAGAATGCAAACTTTAATCACCAGACATCAATGTATACCTATTCAAATGTCTGAAATTGAAAACACTTCACCGAGTGCTAACAAGGATGTGGGAGCACTGAAACTCCTGTATACTGCTGGTAGGAATTTAAAAAAAAAAAAAAAAGGTCTATCTATTTTAGAAACGACTTTGGTAGTTTCTTAAAATGTTCTGCATAGATATACATGACTCAGTCCTTCTAGCCCTAAGTACTTATCCAAGACAAATGAAATCAGTTGCCCATACAAAAACATGCACAGAAACATTTATAGAAATTTTATTCATAATAGCCTCCAAACAAGAAAAAAAAACAAAATTCTATTGTTAAAAGTTTCAGAATAAAAATATAAACTCTAGCCGGGCATGGTAGCACAGGCCTGTAGTCCCAGCATTTGGGAGGCAGAGGCAGGTGGATCTCTGTGAGTTCAAGGCCAACCTGGTCTACATAGTGAGTTCAAAAAGACCAAAAAAAGCAAACAAACAAACAAACAAAAAAACCCTCTAACATTAAATAAATAGATAGATAAATAAATAAATAAATAAATAATAAAGCTGGGAGATTATAAATGAAAGATTCTTATACAATTGTCTGACAGCAACTATCATGAAAGAATGCTAGAACCACAACTTTGCACAAAGGCTGTTGCGACTGTACACAAGAAAACACCCCTGCAAGTCTGGTCGGTAGTACTTGATACAACTTTAGCACCTGGGAGGGAGAAGCAGGAGGATTGTGAGTTCAAAGCCATCCTGGGCTACATAGCAAGTGACCCTATCTACAAAAGCAAAACAAAATCAAACAACAAACCCTGTAAAGATAGCCAACCAGCAACTGCCTGCTCAACACAGGACTGGTATCATTCCTGTTATTAGTCCTTGTGGCCAAAGAGTACTGTTTCAAAATAACTTATATAATCCTTCACTTTTGCCTTTAAAAATTACCCAAGATTACCCAAAATTACCTTGACCTCTTTGAAGACACTCATGGTTTATCATGGTATGCTCACTGATATTCTACTTCCAAACAAACTTAATTAATCTTTAGAGAATCTCTCACTGTTACTGAAGTTGACAACATCAATTGGTGAACATAAAAGAAAACTGTGAAAAACACAAACTCTATTAAAAGCAGCCATAGGGGCTTTGTCAAACCATTTCTTATTCAGAGCAGACAGTTACTGGAACCTATGTCAATATACTACATAATCTCTTAAGATTTCAGAGAATGGGCACAAATTAGTGACATTACACAGATTTTAAGCCAACAATGAGTGGGTCCTTGTGTTCTCTAAGTTACTCATTTACTTGTTTTTGTTCTTTTTGAGGCAGAGTCTCCCTATAGCCACAGCTGACTATGGAGACCAGGCTGGCCTCACAGAGATTTGCCTGCCTCTGCCTCCTCAATGCTGGGATTAAAGGCATGCGCCACCACGCCTGGCTCCTAACAGGATTTAAAGTTTACAAAAACCTAAAATTTCAGGAAGATGAAAGGTTAAATGGAAAAAGTAACTTTTTTATTACCCAAATCTCCTAGAACTGATAGCTTAGTTCCAACATTAGTGTGAACAAACTAAAAGCCAAGGGTCTCACAGCAGCACATTTCAGATTTTACCTGGACTATCAATTTCACTGGATCGTGAAGTACCCAGGAGATGACTGCAGCTCACATCTGGATTGTGTCTGTGAAGGAACTTCCAGACAGGGTTAACTGAGAGGGGGAATGTGGGCCACCTTTATCTGATAGGTTGGGAAACCTGACAGAATAAAAAGGGACTAAATCACTTAACACTGCATTTTTTTCCTTGCTTCTCTGCTGCCATATGAGCTGCTCTACGCCACAAACTTTCCCAGTTGTGACAGATGAAACCTCTGAAATGCTGAGCCAAAATAAAAGATCTTGAAAGAGGATCACACTAGACAAAATAATTTTACTAAATCTATGAATGCAAGAGAAGAAAGCACAGGTTTTCAAGAATCTGGACGAGCAGGAGTAATTTCCCACTGGAATCATAGCTACAGAGTTGTTGATTCTGAATCTGTTGTAGAGACTTCTTTGTTGTTGTTTTTTGAGACTTTGAGACAGGGTCTGCTTGTAGCCCCAACTGGGCTGGAACTTGCTATGTAGACCAAGCTGGCCTCAATCTCACAGAGATCCTCCTGCCTCTGCCTCCTGAGTGCCAGGATTAAAGGCATGTGCCACCATGGCTGGTCTAGAGACATCATTTTTATCTCTAACATGGAAAGATTACCTCATTGGATTACTGGAAGGAAACGGTAGGTAAGGAACACATATCATACAATATAGTATCTGGGCTGTGACATGCATCTGGTAAATATCCTAATTCTAAACCCAACAATATTGATTATCTGTCTTCTAATTACTATACCTGTAACCATAGGGCAAGTAGATAAATATCTAAAGATTGCCTGGGAGGTCGGTCCTGGGGCAAATCACTCATCACTACCGGCATTATTTTTCTGTAAACATGGCATTGCTGGAGGAGAGGAAGAGGAGGAAGGTCCAAGAACAATTATGTGGCTTTTAGCCTATGGGCTCCAGAGGATCATCGTCCCATTGTTCCCTGGCTGACTGGTACATGCCACCTAACCACCTATATGCCAGGTTCCTGGTATCCAAGGACAAAAATAAGAATATTAGCAGTCCCAGGGCTGGAGAGATGGCCCAGCAGTTAAGAATACTTGCTGTTTTTCCAGAGGACCTGGATTCAATTCCCAGCACTCACATGGCAGCTAACAACTAAGAATAGATTACATACCTACCATGTGTAATGCAGAAGTAATATTATACTATAAATAAATTTCAGAAGTTGGGTGAAATTTTTAGTTTTCTCATAGTGACTTTGATTTTTCTGAAATCCCAATTTCAAGAAGTATTCTTCTCCCCTTCCTCCCTCTCTTGTCTGCTTATTTGGTGATTCCCTTGGTGCTTAATAAGCACTTTAGGTGAGGGTAAAAACTAGGAACAGATGGAGGAAGAAACAGTTTTGTACAAGGATCCAGGGCAACTCAAAGTTTGCTCTGCTTTAAGGTAGACCAGGCTGTGAGGTTTAAATGGGACTGTACTCTGAAATGTACTAAGGGTTTCCAGACTGCAAGAAATGATCATTTTGTTCATGGAATCAGGAATAACTTAGATGGCCTTGTCTCTGTAATAAGAATGATTCCCTGCCAGGTCTAGTGGTACATACCTATAATTCCAGCATTTGGGAGACAGAAGCAGGACTGTGAATTTGAGAGGTCAGCTTGTGCTACAGAATCACACTCTGTCTTGAAAGAAAAGGGGTGGGGGAGAAGGGGGAAGGAAGGAAGAAAAGGACAGAGGGAAAGGGAGGGAAGAAGGGAGGGAAGGAGGGAGGGGGGAGGAAGGGAGGGAGGGGGTGAATCCCTTGGTCTTAGGTATGTTTTTTACTATGGTTTCCATTCCTTAAAAGCTTTCATTTCCTCGTTAATCTCATCACGTCTATCATGAACTAAGAATTTACAAAGGAAAACCTATGGAGAATTAATAAATTATTCTATCTATATTTTCATCTAAGCCTTTATCTCATTTTGCCTACTTTTCAGTCATCTAACACTTTCAATCCTTTAAAGTTTTATATTTCAAAGTTTACAAAGCATTTTCATAGGTGTACTCACAACAGTCAGGTTGGCCAAGAAGAGACCTATTTTGAGATGGAGAAACTGAGACTCAGAAAAAGTTAAGTGATTTTCCCAGGGTCCCACAGATGGCTAGAAGGCAAGCCTCCTAGCACCTAATCCAAGAGGTCTTTCTGCTTCACTTCTGAATCTACTGAATTCTGTGTTTTTCTACCTTTAAACTTTCTTCCTTTCATATGGTGCAAAATATACCCCTTAAATCAGCATAAAGATCAGTTATAGAATGATTTTCCTGAGTATAAGGAATAATCTATTTCCACTTGCTGAATACATTAAACAGGAAAACCAAATAAGGATTTTGTTGGTTTGATTACAAATAGACCCTCCCTAAAGAATGGATGTTTACTTTTAGCTTTATGTCATTCTGTAGAATTGTCCTCATCTGTTAATACGTCTATTTCTTTCATCAGACCATAAGCAGAAGACTTCAGCTTAAAAAAAAAAAACATATCTTTAGTCTTAAGCAATGCCTGACACCTGGTAGATTCTTAAAACAAAACAAAGCAGAAAGGAAGGCGCAACAAAGGAACATTTGGCTCCATAGATCTGTCTGTCTGTAATCCAGGCATTGGGGGCAGAGACAGGTAGAATATGAGAGTTCCCTGGGCCAGCCTAGCTGAAAAGGTGAGCTTCTGGTTCAGTAAGAGATCCTATCTCAAGGCAATAGGGTCAACAGTAATAGAGGAAGACACCCCGTATTCTACTGTCCCCCACATGTGCATACTGGTACACAACTTACACACTCATGTTCATGCACCATACATACATGCACCTCCCCCACAACACACATACACAAAAGCAAAAACAGTACAGTAAAACACAGAAGTAGATATATATGGTGTTGGGGATACAATTCAGTGCTTCACACATGCTAGGCAAGGAGTCTACAGCGAGAAATATACTCACTTGCATTTAAATTTATGAGTTAAAAAATTTATCTTTGTTCACAAAATCATTAATGAACTGCTAATGCTCAAAAACAATGAAGCAAGAACTATGGCAAACTTAACACTCAATATTTTTTTCAGGTTCCTATATGCAACGATTGAGCCTAAATGTTAGTCTTATTTTTTTAAACTGGTTATTTAAAAAATTCCATTTAGGAACAGTTTTAAGTAGAATAATTTAAAAATACTCCATTGTAGGACCATGAAAATAGAGAGACGAATTTACAAGTAGCAAGTAACTTCCAAGTCTTAACTGTAAAGTCTTGCTTTGCTAGATTGCCTTTGGAATTTCCGGTAGTGATGTTTAGAAAAGATTCTTTTTCATTTGAGTAAAAGTGGTATGTGGCAGTTAGTTGAAAAGCTGGATTTAGGAGTGGTTTGCCAATTTCTTTAGTGGCAGAACTTCAAACAATGAATTGCCGTCTAAGTGTCTACCTTAGAGAAAACTGGCCAACTTACGAGTGTTTATGCAAAGTCTAAACCAATCCAGAGACAATGTGTATATCTGCCTAGTGACCAAGGATGGAATCTGCATGTTTTTCAAGCATGTCTCAGTTCAGACCCTATCATCTTTTGCTCAAATATGACACTTGCATTTTTCATGGGTCCCACAGTTTCAAACTGTGATAAATTATAACACTCACTCCATCATTTACTCATTCACTTTGACATGTATAAAACATTTAGTTCACAGGTATTTGATGTTAGGCCTTTTGTTAGGAATGGGAGACAAAATTAGTAAGACACTTTCCTTTTTGTACTAGTTGTGGGAGATAGATGTATCAGCTTAAAATGGAGGATAACATATCTGAGGGCTATTTATGGGCTAGTCAAGTTACAAATGCTGTCTCTTTTAGTTCTGGCAATATTATCCTTGTCCATTTCAAATGCCTGTATTCATCCCACTAAACTATAGTTCTCAAATTTTAAGATAAACAGAAATTCCTTATATAAGAAAATTAAAAGTAACTGATGTTGCTACAATAAATATTAATATAAAGCCTGAACACACTGAGTGAACAAATGCCACAGCCATCACGATTAGTTTCCTAAGTCACAAACTGTGTCAATTTCCTGCTTTAAAAAATTCATTATTTACAATGCAAAATTCAAACAATGGGCTGGAGAGATGGCTCAGCCAGGCTGCTCTTGCATAAGACCTGGGTTCGGTTCCCAGCATCCACATGACTGCTATCAACTGTCCATAGCTCCAGTTCCAAGGGATCCAATGCTTTCTTCCGACCTCCAAGGGCACTGCACACCATGAGTGCACTTACACACATGCAGGCAATACACTTAGACACAGAAAATTAAAACAATAAATGAAGTACTTTTAAAAATTCAAACAATACTAGAACACAGTAGAACACAGCTGTAACCTATGAAAATATACTCTGATGCAACTTTTCAATCCCTTCATTCCCTCTTTTTATGAACTACTTCTTCCTTACTGAATTATTAATACTTCTTTGGAACCCATACTAAGCCATCAAAAAACCTCAAAGTAGCAGGACATGGTGGAACATGACCTTAATCCTAGCACTTGGGAACCAGAGGCAGGTAGATCTCTGTGAGAGAGCAGCCTGGGGCTACAGGGAAAAACAGTTTCAAAAACACAAACAAACAAACAACTGAAAACCAAAACAAACCAAAACAAAGCTCAAGCTATTCTATTTCTTCTTCTGCCTACTCCTCCTCCTCCTCTTTTTTAAAACAGGTTCTCACTATGTAGCCCCTGCTGGCCTGGAACTTGCTATGTAGACCTGCCTCAGCCTCCTAAGTGTTGGGACTAAAGGTGTGTAACACCACGCCCAGCTCAAGCTGTGTTTGTTTTTTAAGTTTATTTTTTTTAATTTTTAAAATTTAATAACCACATGATTAGAAGACGCATTTCATTACAGCTTTAACATATTTGGTACCACATTCCAAGGCAAGGATACATCTCTTGCAAAGGTGGCTGTAAATTTTTAGGTTCACAGTTGAATTAATACAGTCATACAATATTGAACTCAAAATAAACCCTTTAAGACATAAATTTGAATGAGATTTTACCCTTTAAAGAAGATCTCCATTTCATTTTAAGATATGCTGTTTCCTACATTTTTAATGCTACTAACACTTACATGTTTGCACATGTGTCTTTAATCTCTATGTATCTGATTATCACTAATCACAATCGGTTACACTCAGATCCTTAGTACCTGAGTATAGATATAAAGTCATCAGGTAGATTTCACTGATAATGTTTATCACCTCTACTATGTAACATGAAGTAAATTTTTGAAAAAAATTTTTTAATAACGACAAGATTAGAAGAAGCATTTCACTACAGCTTTAACATATTCAGTAACACACTCCAGAGCAAG
>NW_008337285.1:2199568-2200663 GCF_000622305.1 Nannospalax galili
TGAATCTAGTCAGCCTATCTAGAGGGCTTTGTTTTAGGAGGGTCAGCTGTTCATCATCTAGCAGCAATCAGTTATCAATATTCCTTTAGATAAGATTGGGGTCTGCTGTTCATTTTCCCAGTTCTATGCTGGGTTACTATCTGGGAGGCCCTTGGGCCACCCTGGCCAACCAATTTATTTTTCCTCTTAAGGTCCTCTGAGGATCTGTTCCTTAGGGGTCAAATGACCTTGGGAGGAGCCCTTGGCTCCTTTCTTTTACCAGGTCCACCAATGGGAAGAAAAGTCTAAGGTCCTGCTCAACCATGACTGGCTTCGCTTGGAAGCATGGAGGAACTGATTACTCTGTGGTGACCCTCCTCTTTGTAGACTGGACACTGGTTCAAGTTCACCTGGTGGGTTCTCCTCGGCCTCCTTGATCAAAAGGACAGGTGACCCACCAAAACGACAGGACATTTTGAGAGATGCTCAAAGTCCCCTGGAACTAGTCGACCTAGGAGGGCAAGGAGCAAAAACTGTCCTTTATGTCCCTCTGACCGAATTAGTATAGGCCTCAAAATATGTCTGTTAAACATCCAAGAAGGCTAGTTCTACCGGTTTGGTACTTTTAATTACTGTGTGTCATGTAGATAAATCTTGGGCAAAGATCAATTGTTCTCAGGTAAACCTTACCTAGACATATATTTCTTGATCTGCTATGTATAATTTGTCAGTAGGTTGTTGGAGTAGTATGATTCCCTCTGGACTTTAAAACTAGCTAGGCATTATTTATCTCTCACATTGTCTCACCTCTCCATCATGGTTTCCCACTTAAGGTGCCCCCATATCCCTCCCTTCTCCCTTAATAATACCCTTCTCCTACGGTCCTACCTCTCTTGAGCTCCTTCTTTCCCTTTATCCCCTAGGTTCCTTGTACATCCTTCCCTCCTCACTCCCTTTAACTAACCCAATTTTTATCCATATCTCCCTTATTAAAGCCTGTTTCCTACTGTTCTTCTCTTTCAGGTTATTTCTTTTCCTTTACCTCCCTGTTTCCTTTCCATTATCCTGGTTTCTGTAGTTATGTCTGGTTGCAGGTTGCATACTTATTTATCAGGG
>NW_008337285.1:2201035-2223248 GCF_000622305.1 Nannospalax galili
TTGGTATCATTTGTTTTCTTGATCTTAGCCAGTCTGACTGGGGTAAGGTGAAATCTTAAAGTGGTTTTAATTTTGCATTTCCCTAATTATTAGTGATGTTGAACATCTTTTAAGATGCTTCATAGCCATCTCTACTTCTTCTTTTGAGATCTCTCTGTTCAGCTCCTTAGCCCATTTTTAATTGGGTTACTTCTTGTCTTGATTCTCTGTTTATAGAGTTCGTTATATATTCTGGATATTAAACCTGTCAGATGTGTAGCTGGTGAAGATTTTCTCCCATTCTGTGCGTTCTCTCTTCATTTCCCTGGTTGCCTAGTTTGAAGTACAGAAGCTTTTTAGTTTGATGAGGTCCCATTTGTTAATTCTTGCCCTTGTTTCCTGAGCAATTGATGTCCGGTTTAGAAAATCTTTTCCTACACCTATATCTTGTAGGTTTTTGCCAATGTTTTCTTCTAACATTTTCAGAGTTTCAGGCTTTACATTGAGGGCTTTGAGCCATTTGGAATTGATTTTTGTACAAGATGAAAGAGAGGGGTTTAGTTTCATTCTTCTACAGGTGGCGATCCAGTTTTGCCAGCACCATTTGCTGAACATGCTGTCTTTCCTCCAGTGAATATTCTTGGCCCCCTTGTCAAATATCAGGTGGCTGAAATTGCATTTATTCATATTTGGGTTTTCAATTTTGTTCCACTGATCTATGGGTCTATTTCTGTGCCAATGCCATGTTGTTTTTGACTACAGTTCTGTAATACAGCTTAAAATCTGGTACTATAATCCCCCCGGCAATGCTCTTAGTACTCAGTGTTGCTTTGGCTATCCAAGGTCTTTTGTGCTTCCATATGAATCTCAGGATGTTAGGATGTTTTTTTTCCCCAATTCTGTGAAATATGTCATCGGGATTTTGATTGGCATGGCATCGAATCTATAAATGGTTTTTGGTACGATGGTCCTTCGCACAATATTAATTCTTCCAATTCCATGACCATGGGAGGTCCTTCCATCTTCTGATATCTTCCTCGATCTCTTTCTTTAAAGATTTAAATTATTTATTGTAGAGGTCTTTAATGTCTTTGGTCAGGTTTATTCCGAGATATTCTATTTTTTTTTTGCAGCTATTGTGAAGGGGAGTGTTTCCATGTGCTCTTTCTCTGATTGCTTGTTATTGGTATATAGAAAAGCTACAGACTTTTGTAGGTTAATTTTGTAAACTGCCTACTGAATGTGTTAATAATTTCTAGGAGTTTTCTGGTGGAATTTTTGGCATCTCTTACATATCACCTGAAAAAAGGGATAATTTGATCTTCTCTTTTCCAATTATTATTCCTTTAATTTCCTGCTCTTTTCTTCTTGCTCTTGCAAGAGTTTGAAGCACTATGTTAAGGAGAACTGGAGATAGTGGACAGCCTTGTCTGGTTCCTGATTTCAATGGGAATGCTTCCAGTTTTTCTCCATTTAGAATGATGTTGGCTGTGGGTTTGTTATATATGGCTTTAATTATGTTGAGGTATGTTCCCTCCAGTCCAATTCCCTCTAGGACTTTAAACATAAAAGCATGTTGAATTCTGTCAAAGGCCTTCTCTGCATCTATTGAGATGACCATGTGGTTCTTGTCTTTGAGTCCATTTATATGATTTATGACATTTATTGACTTACGTATATTGAACCATCCCTGCATGGCTGGGATAAAGTCGAATTGATCATGGTGGATGTTTTTGATGTGTGTCTGTATGCAGTTTGCAAGTATCTTGTTGAGAATTTTTGCATCTATGTTCATTAAGGATATGGGTCTATAGTTTTCTTTTTTGGTTGTATCTTTACCTGGCTTTGGTATTAGAGTGCTGCTGGCTTCATAGAAGGAATTTGGAAGTTCTCCCTCCATTTCTATCTTTTTGAATAAATTAAGTAGTATTGGATGTAGATCTTTAAATGTCTGATAGAATTCTGGTATAAATCCATCTATCTGGTCCTGGGCTTTTGTTAGCCGGGAGGTTTTGTATTACTGTTTCAAATTCTTTTTGTGTTATGGGTCTGTTTAAGCTGTTAATCTCTTCTTGGTTTAGTTTTGGTGGTTCCCATGCCTTTAGATATCCGTCCATTTCTTTTAGGTTTTCAAATTTAGTAGCATATAGGTTTTAAAAGTATTCCCTTATAATGTTCTGTATCTTTCTGGTGTCTGTTGTGATGTTTCCCCTTTCATCTCTGATTTTGTTGATTTGGAGGTGCTCTTTCTTTTGGTTAACTGCACTAATGGTCTGTCAATCTTGTTTATCTTCTCAATGAACCAGCTCTTGAATTTGCTCATTCTTTGTATAGTTTTCTTTGTTTCCATTTCATTAATTTCTGCCCTGACTTTTCTTATTTCTTCTTGTCTGCTGGGTTTGGGTTTCATTTGTTGTGGCTTTTCAAGTGTCTTGAGTTGTGATATTAAGTCATTTATTTGTGTTCTTTCCAATTTTTTGATGTAAGCACTTAGAGCTATAAGCTTCCCTCTAAGGACAGCTTTCACTGTGTCCCAGCGGTTCTGTTGTGTTGTATTGTCCTTTTCATTTAGTTCCAGGAATACTTTTATTCCTTTCTTCTCTTTTGACCCATTCATCATTTAAGAGTGCCTTGTTTAATCTCCATGTGTTCATGTGGTGATTAGGGCTTCTTCTGGTGTTAATTGCAAACCTTATTGCATTGTGGTCTAATAGAATGCATGGAATTATTTTAATCTTTTTGTATTTCTTGAGGTTTGTTTTGTGCCCCAGTATATGGTCCATTTTGGAGAAGGTTCCATGGAGTACTGAGTAGAAAGTATATCCTTTGGTGCTTGGGTGGAATACTTGGTAGTTGTCTGTTAAGTCCATTTTATATATGGTATTGTTTAATTCAGATGTCTCTCTGTTATCTCTCTGCCCTGTTGACCTATCTAGTGGAGACAGTAGGGTATTGAAGTCCCCTACTATTAATGAGTTGAGGTTAATCTGGGTCTTAAAGTCCTGTAGTATTGTTTTTATGAAGTTGGGTGCACCAGAGTTTGCTGAATATATGTTCATGATTGTAATATCTTCTTGATTGATTGTTCCTTTGATCAAAATGAAATAGCGCTCTTTGTTTTTTCTGGTTAGTTTCAGTTTAAAGTCTATTTTGTCAGATATTAGGATTGCTACGCCTGCTTTTTTCTTAGTGCCATTTGCTTGGTATATTTTGTTCCATCCTTTCACTTTGAGATAGTGTCTGTCCTTGAAAGTGAGATGAGTCCCTTGCAGACAACAAAAAGATGTGTTTTGTTTCTTAATCCATTCATTTACTCTGTCTTTTGACTGGGGAGTTCAGTCCATTAATATTTAAAGTTATTAATGAAAGATGAGTATTGAATCCTGTCATTTTTTTTTGTTTATATTCTTGCTATAGTTGTACTTTTACACTGTTATACTCTCCTTGGAGTGCGTTGTTGTCCAGCTCCAAGCCATCCTGGGCCTGCCTCTCTCAGAGCTCAGCTGAGGATGGTAAGGGCCCTCTGGTTCCTGACAGCTGAGTGCACTGGCTGACAGTCCTTCTTTGTGTTCACCCCATGCTCCCTAAAGACCTATTCTTTCTCTAAGGTGCTCCTGGTCATTGCTTTCCATAATAGTCTGTACAGGCAGTTGTAATAGAGCACCAGGCTAGGGATGTAAACAACAGAAATTGACTTCTATAGTTCTGGAGGTTGAAAGTATGAGATTAGGGTATCAGCAAGGTGGGTGTCTGTGGGGCATGTCTCCCTGGCTTGGAGATAGCAGTTTTAATGCTGTTGTCCTTGGAGAGTTTCTTTTCTGGTCCTGTCTGTTTGGTGTTCTGTATGCTTCTTGTATTTGTATGGGCGTGTCTTTCTTTAAGTTTGGGAAATTTTCTTCCACAATTGTGTTGAAGATCTGGTCCATGCCATTGTCTTGGGGTTCTTCTCCTTCTTGTATGCCTATGATTCGCAAGTTTGGTCTTTTTATGGTATCACTCAATTCCTGCATATTCCATTCTTGTGATTTCTTAAATTTTTCATAATCTTTGCTTGAGTGGTCCAGTTCATCCACTTTATCTTCCAATCTTGATACTCTGTTTTCCATTTCGTTCATCCTATTGGTGAGGCTTTCTCCTGTCGTTTCTAATTGGCTTATGGAGTGTTTCACTTCGTTCTTTATTTCAGCCTGAGTATTCTTCAATATTTCTAGCTCTTTTCTGAATTCATTCAGAAGTTTATCCCTATCTTCCTTCAGCTCTATGATTACCTGGTGTGTTCTTTAAATTCACTGAATTCTTTTATCATATTCTTCATTGTTCTTTTGAGATCCATGTCCTGCATTGTCTCTAGAGGATTCTCATTGTGCTCCTCTAGAGGATTGGTGGTATTTGGTAGGGATATGTTATTATGGTTTTTCATGTTATTATTTTTTTCTCTGTGATTTTGACATGTGAATTTCTTTTGTAGTTTCTGATTCTTGTATGAGACTCAAGCCTTCAAGTTTAGGTCTGGTTCCTTTTGTAAACTTTATGTGCCTTTGTGTTTTACTTTTTGGCATGAAAAGCTGGTTTGTCTAAGCTTCCGGTTCTCTCTTTTGATTTTATATTGGAGTGGCCAGATTGTTTTTGTCTTCAGTAATTCCCACAGAGGCCCAAGTCAGATGAGGATCAGATGCCCTCAGGCTTTCTCCTAAGGTCTGGATCCCTCCAGGAAAGATTTTGGCCTCAGGAGTTTGGGGGTTGGACTGGCCTGGGAGCAGGGACCATGAAAAATGCTGGTCTCGAGCAGCTGGTGGCCGTGACACCCAGAGATGCAAAGGGAGATGGGAATGGGAAGAGGCCCCAAGGGCTCCTGGGGACTGCACTGAGGAATTGGGTTGGTCTGGATGCAAAGGATCAGGAAGAGGAAAGGTCAGCCCTAGCATCCAGGAAAGAGGCTGCTGGGTTGTGCAGCTCAGGGAAGCAGAGGGATGTGAGGGTGGGGCAGGGCAAGGCCCAGAGGGCTCCTGGGGACCAGAAAAGGAATGGGTTGTTCTGGATGCAAAGGATCAGGAAGTAGTGGTGGTTCCCCTGGTGTCTGGGGCACCAAGACAAGGAATGGGCTCAAGCTGTAATCTTATTTTCAAATGTCCTCCCCTTCCTCAATCCAAATTGCTATTTCCCATTTATAGTATTTCCCATTATAATATTGTTACTACAGAAAATATTTCCTGTGTACTTAATAGATGTCAGGTACCAGTCTAAGTACTTTGCAATTATTAACTGATATAATCTTCACAATCCTATCAAGTAGCTACAAACTAGTTAAAAATGGAGGCAAAAAAATCCTAAGTGGTTTTCCTCAAGAAGATTAAGGGTTTGGGAGGTGGCAGAGTTAGGATATGGAATTCAGGCAATGACACTGCAGCTCTCAATTAGTAACTTACAACTATCTCTCAAGAGACAGTGAGCTTCTTTGAGAAAGAGTGTTTACCAATAACTTAATTCAAACCACACCACTTTCTGTTTTTCTAGCCTACTTGCATTTCTTACTGCTCTAAACTTGCATTCACACACACACAGGTCATGTCTCACTTTGTATCATTCTCGAATTCCTTCAGCAACTGAGGTTTCATTTTTACAGAGAGACAACAAGCTCCCTGAGAGCAGAATAGCTGTTACCCTGGGTAGTTTGGCTTGGGCTTATCACACGGAAGCAAGCATTTTACTAGTTAAATGATGTTCAGCAGTTTCAGAGAAAGCAGGGGAGTGTGTAATGGGTAGATTCTCCAAAGTGAATAGCAGAGAATGAGTAGGCTAGCATACACTAGTTTCTTAACAGAAAGTAAATGCAAAAGTGCCCTCAAGTTTGTTCACCATGGTTGGCTGGTCTTCATTTTTCAAAGTGAAATCTTAGAGTTCAATCTCCTAGTAAGCAGTAATTAGATACCCGTAGGTATACATTCTAATTGATCATTGGATTAAAAGCATGTACAGAAAGTTTGATCCCCAGCACCACATAAACTGTGTGGTTTATACACTCAGCACTCAGGAGGTAGAAACAGTTTCAAGGTCATCTTTGGCTACATAGTAAGTGTGAGTTTAGCCTGATCACTTGAGACCCTACCTTAAAAAGAAAATCCTAAAATCAAAATGATAAAATTCAAAATCATTTGAAAAATCTTCTTACCTTTCAGAAGTCCCATTATAAGAAAAATATTTCAGGGAAATAACACTAGAGCAACAAATAACAACAGGCCTGACTCTGTGAGTGATCCCTGGCTAATAAAACAAATATTCTTGCTTCTTCAACTGAAGAGTAATGAAGTAGGACTACATGAATTCTAAAGTTTCTTTCAATTCAGCCTAGAGTAAAAATAGCAGACAATAATATATCTGTGTACTTCCTATTAAATACTAGGTGCTAGTATATATTTTAATACCTATTATTTAATCTTTAGAACACATAGAACATAGATACTGTAATCTTCATTTCATAAACATGTGGAGTCCCAATTGTCAGCTATAAAATAAGACCTTTTCCAAACCAGTCCTTGGGAAACTCATTAAATACTTGTGTTATAGTTTCTTCTTTTTTGAGACAGGGTCTCCCTGTAGCTCCAGCTGTCCTTCAACTCACAGAGATCTACCTGCCCCTGCCTTTCAGAGTGCTGGGATTAAAGGCGTATGCCACCATACCTAGCTTAGTTTCTTCTTTTTAAAGATGGGTATAAAACAGCTGCCTTAAATAATATGCAAATGACCCAGTCTTATGCTTACAATGGTATTACCATAGTCACCCCAAAAGTTATTCAATAAAAGACAATGCAACTTTTTTTTTTTTTTTGGTCTTTTTGAGACAGGATCTCCCTGTAGCCCCAGCTGTCCTGGATTCGCTATGGAGATCTGCCTGCCTCTGTCTCCCAAGTGCTGGGATAAAAGGCATGCAACACCACGCCTGGCGACAATGCCACTTTTAAAAAACTGATTTTAAACTTCATTCTATAGACTGTTTTATTTTGAAATAAATTTTTAAAATATTTTATTATTTTTACTGTATGTGTATGAATGTTTTGCCTACATGAATGTAAGTGCACACATGCTGTGCAATGCCCATGGAGGTCAGAAGAGGGCATCAGAGCCCTTGGAACTGGAATTACAGATGGGTGCTGGGAATCCAAACCAAATCTTCTGTAAGAGCAGCCAGTGGTGTTAATCCCTGAGTCAGTGCTCCAGCTCTGTTTTGAAATTTTTTTACTTTCAACTGTACATATAGTAAAATACAGTCCTGTGAATTCTAAGACATGTAGAGATTAATGTGATCACTACAACTATTTCTGTTTTAGAAACAGAAATGGCCTTTATCTAGGCCATATATCTAATGGTCTGTAGATATATGTACCATGGAAATTATTTAATTTTTTCCTAGCTTCTTTGTACATTGTTAGTATCTAAAGGATTGTGTCATCCTTATATGATTAGTATTGAGCATAACGTGGCACACAGCAAGCTGCTCCCTAAGAAATGTGTATGTTCAGTGCCTCAAAACCATTAATGTTGGTTTACCTCCTGCACATCTATATACCATCCTTTGAAACTAAGAAGTCTTTTTGTCCCTTCTGTACCTTCTGCTTATTGCCACTGGCATGCTTTCATACTATATTGAAAGTACCTGTTTTCTAGAGGGACAGTTAATTGGATGAGGCAATTAGAATCAAGGCTCATTTGTGAATAAAAATTTATACAGAAAAAGTAGAGAAACTGGGTGTGGTGGCACATGTCTTTAATCCCAAGATTCAGCAGGAAGAGGCAGGGGTATCTCTGTGTCTCTGTGAGTTGAGGCCAGCATGGTCTACATGAGTCCCAGGCCAGCCAAGAATACACAGTGAGACACAGTCAACAACAACAAAACCAAAACCAAAACCACAATAAAACACACACACACACACACAGACCCACACAGACCCACACAGACCCACAAAACAAGCAGAGAAAAGTTTGTGAAGGTAAAAGTGACAGTAAAATTTTTAGTGGAAAGCTAATGAGTATCGTGTTCCAGTTGCTTACTATGTACATTCTTAGGTTTCAATGAACAGGAACAACATGATTGCCAAGTATTCATCTTTATTCCCCCTTCTGCTTTCCTAAATGTTGTAATGAGCTCTCTCTCCTTTTACCTTTGCTCATGTAGATTATAGTGTCTTTAAAGTAACTGGACCAAAATTTATGTCTTTAGAGAAATCCCTCCTGACTAAAAAGATTGCTCATTTACTTTTTTTTTCTTAAAAAAACAAAACAGTTTTGCTTTGTAGTTTAGGCTGACCTCAAACAAAAGAATCACTACTTCTCTACTTCTGAATGTTCGAATTACAGTTACGCATCACCATGCTTGGCTTAGATTGAGCCTTCTGAATTCTAGGTAATATAACAAACTACTGATATTTTCATGAGGATATAGTTTGGCTCTCCAACTCTAGATGGCACAGTCCTTACAGGATTGCACTTAATCCTTTTTTAAAAATTAATTTTCAATGGCAAAATTCTACATATCATGTGCACATATTGTGAGCTACATGCATATACTGAAAATGGTTATATAGAGTTAAATAACACTTGTATTATCTCACATATTTACTTTTTGTGTGTGTGTCTTTTTCAGACAGGGTCTCCCTGTAGCCCCAGCTGACCTCTCGCTATGGAGACCAGGCTGGCCTTGATCTCACAGAGATGGGCCTGCCTCTGCCTCCTAAGTACGGGGATTAAAGGCATGCAACATCACACCCAGCACATACTTACTTTTTAAAGATTTTTATTATTTTAAATTATATGCATATGTGTGTGTGTAAGTATGTGCATGTGACTCCAGATGCTTTGAATTCCTCTGGAAGTGAGCCACCCAACATGGGTGCTGGGGATTGAACTCATGTCCTCTGCAAGAGCAGTACATGGTCTTAACCACTGAGCCATCTCTCCAGTCCTTCACATAGTTTTTATGGCAAGGCATCACAATTGTTACTTAAAAATAATTTTTTAATCACATTTATTTGTATGTGTGGAGATCAAAGGCCAACTTGAGGCTTGAGGGAATTGGTTCTTTCTACTGTGACTCCTAAGACTCAAACTCAAGTCATCAGGTTTGAAGATAAACACCTGCTGAGGTATCTTGTCAGCCGGCCCCACATTATTTTTTTTCTTAAACCTTTCTGGAAACAATCAGTGCTAGTCCCTCAGTTTGGTAGTAAATATATTTTAGGTGAAAATAGAATGCACGGGGCTGGAGAGATGGCTCAGTGGTTAAGAACACTGGTTGTTCTTGCAGAAGACCCGGGTTCAAATCCCAGCACCCACATGGCAGCTAACAACTGTCCATAACTCCAGGCCCAGGGGATCTGACAGCCTCTTCTGTTAACACTCTTTTTTCTCTTTTCCTTTCTTAAAGTATCAACCAGGCTTGACATTGGAAGATTGTAATAGCCACATTAGAAGAATTTAGGTTTTAATTTTTATTCTGAGAATGCTAAAATAGCATTTTATTTTTTATTTATTTTTAAAATTTTATTATTTTCATTTTATGTGTATGAGTGTATTGCCTGCATGTAGGTAAGTGCACCCGTGTCATGCAATGCCCACGGAGGTCAGAAGAGGCTGTTGGATCCCCTGGCCTGGAGTTATAGACAGTTGTTAGCTGTCATTTGGGTGCTGGGATTCGAACTGGGGTTTTCTGCAAGAACAGCCAGTATTCTTAACTGCTGAGCCATCTCTCCAGCCCCTAAAATAGCATTTTAAAAACAATGCTGGGAAGATAGCTCAATGGTTAAGCATGTGTACTTCTCTAGCAGAAGACCCCTGAGCTCGGTTCCAGGTAGCCACTTAAAACTGCTTTTAACTCCAGGGAACACAATGCCTTTGGCTTCTGTAGGCATTTGTACTCAAGTACACATACCCACATGCAGATACACACAAAAACATACATAATTAAACATAATAAAAACTCAATCTCAATACTTCATAAAAGAAAATATAGTAATTAGACTTCTTGCCCCCAAAGCCCGTTATTACTGCATAACTAGAAAAGTACATATAATTTCTTAGGTCTTTACTGTTACTGAAAAAAACTGGACAGGTTGGACAAGCTATTTAACAATGAGTGCTTTTACAGTAATAAATGGTGACAGCCTAAATAAAAAAAGAATGCATTACTGAGATATCATCAATTGTATTCTGTCATTACACACAGTTCCACCCAGTGAAAGCTTGTCAAAAATTGTTACTGTAATCCATGAAGAAGACTTCACCTCAGGCAACAGAGGGGAGAATGTGGAGGGCTAGCTCTGAACAGGTGTGTTGAAGTGTAACACCAATGTTGACTCACTAATCTCTCTAAATTAGTTTCATCTATGACAATTATTAACTTTTACTCTGAGGTGTCAGGCATGGATGAACTGATCCATCATCAATAGGCATTTTAAGAGCATAAATGTAAATAATGAGGGTGTGGATCTATTTTAACAGTGAGTGTTATTTCATGCACAAAAAGTAGACAAGTTTTCTTGTTCCATTCAAATGACTACGGTATTTGGGAATCTAGGAATGTCTGGTCTACTCTTCAAGTCAGCCCATGCTGACTCCACTTAATCTTGTTAAAAGCGCTGATTCAGTTTAGTCCATGAATCCTTAATACAAAGGTACCTCAGCTTCATAGGGGATTGTGATGTATGCAAAGCAAATAAGTATATATTCTGGCCATGATACAGCTGAATGACCTCTGGCAAATTACCTGTATAGCTATCAGGTTCTTTTTTCAATAAAAGGGTGACAATAATTCTTATGATTATCACGAAAATTAGAAGAGATCACTTAAGGAAATTATCTAATATGGTGCATGACACAACAGATAGGAAACACATGCCTAGCTGGATGTGGCAGTTACTTGAGAAGTTGAGGCAAGAGGACTATGAGCTAGAGGCGAGCCTGGGCAACACAGTGAGACTTTGTCTCTGAAAAAAAAAAAAAAAAACAAAAAACAAAAACAACCCAACCCAACCAATCTAACCCAATCCAAAGACACATGTTCAGTCCCTTCATTAAGGGACTTCTGGCATCCTTACTTCCCTAAGAAATCAAAGTTTGGAACTTAATGCAGAATAATAAACTGCTTGGGATTAAAGCTCTTAAAGGTAAATCTTAAATATTTTCTGCTTTGTTAGCTCCCAGAAGTGTCTAGCAAACAACTTCAACGACTTTTCAAATTTCCAGGTGTGAGAATCACCTGGGAAGAGCATTTCAATGAAAGGCTGTCTAGATCAGGTTGGCTGTGGGCGGGTTTACTGTGTGGAGGATTATCTTGCTTCAGTTAACTGAGGTGGCACCATTTCCTAGCCAGAGGATCATGAACTGAATGAGAGTAGAGAAAATGAGCTGAGCACAAGCATGCATGTTTACTATATAGCACAGGATAGTTTCAAACTTGTGATAATCCTCCTGCCTCTGCCTCCCTGAGTTCTGGGATTATAGACAAATGCTAATAAACCCAGGTTAAAAGTTCAATTGTGATAGCCCAATCTATTTTCTCTTCTGTTCCTATGTTGTTAATATCATTTCCAAGAAATGTTTGACAAATCCAAGGTCATGAACCTAATTCCCTTATGCATTCCAGTTAAGTGTATAGTTTTAGTTCTTTAATTTCACTCTTTGATTCATTTTAGCTCCCTTTGTATATGGTAAAGTTATGGAGTTATGCTTCTTTCGCATATGGATATCTACTTTCCCCAGAACTAATGATAAGAAGATGCACCTTTTTCACTGAATGTTCTGCATTCAGTTGAAATCAGCAGACTATAAGGTTCATTTTGGTCCTCTCTGCTTTACTCCACTGGTATTTGCCCATTCTTCTATCAGCACGATTATGCTCTGATGTGAGCTTATAACAAGTTTTGAAACAGGAAGTATGACTCTTTCAACTTTGTTCTTTCAAGATTGCTTTGGCTAAGCCCGGCGTGGTGATGCACGCCTTTAATTAAATTCCAGATCTCTGTGAGTTTGAGGCCAGCCTAGTCTACAGAGTTCCAGGTCAGCTGGGGCTACAAGGAGACCCTGTCTCAAAAAAAAAAAAAAAAAAAAAGATTACTTTGGCTATTTGAGGTCCTTAAAAACTCAGTATGAAAATTTGACAGAATTTTTCATTTTATAGGGATTGAAATGAATCTGAGGCTGACCCTGGGTAGCAATTAAGACTGCTAAATTATATTAGTAATTTTTCTATTCCATTCCATTCCATGAATAGGGGATATTTTTCTAACTATTTACCTTTCCTTAATTTATTTTAGAAAGTTTACAGATTTCAGTGTACAAGATTTGGCCTTCACTGATAAATTCATTCCTCAGTATTTTATTCTTTTTAATGCTACTATAGATAGTACAATTCTCTTGTTTTGTAGGTTCTTTACTGTCTGTGTTCAGAATTTTAACAGATTTTAATGTGTTGATTTCATGTTTTGCAATGTTGTTTAATTAATTTACTGGCTTTTTCATGAAGCTTTTCCTTTTTGGGTATGGAATCTTTAAGGTCATTATCTTTAGTGAATAAAGATCCTTTGACTTCTTCCTTTCCCATTTGGATGGTTCATTTCTGTCTCTTTCCTACTTTGGCTAGACATTCTACTACTCTATTAGTAACCGTGGTTAAAGTGGGCACCCATGTCTTTTTCTTGAGCTTAGGGAAAATCTTTCAGTGCCCCACCACTGCATATGTTGTCACCTGTGGGTTTTTATAGATGGTTCAAGAAGTTCCCCTCTATTCCAAGAAAGGATGCCATATTTTGTCAAAAATTTTTGCATCACTTTATCTTCTAAGTTACATGTTCCAGATTATACTGCATACCCTAGGTGAATATAAACTATAGTTTATATGTATTTTCACAGTCCACTCTTTCATCAAATTGCTTCTAAGAGTCAAAGCGAACTCTTAGCTGTAAGCTAATTTACAAGTTATATACTTCCAAATAAATGTCTCAGAGTAAGCATTCTTATTTCCAGGATGAGGACTATAACCAATACTCAGAAGGTTGAGGCAGGAGAATCATGCATTTGAAGTCAGCCTGGGTTACATAGTGTGAAACTGCCTCAAACAAAACAACCTATAAAACAACAAAAACCATGCAGTTTTTTGTTTCTCATCTATAAATTTATATATGACCCTATCATAGAAAACTCTCCTAACAGAACTACTGAACTACTGACCAAAGCGCAGTCTTGAGAGCTTTAGGAAGTAGTGTATGAATTAGTATTTTGAAAGAATAATAGTAAAATACCTTTTAAAGCCTGGTTTGTTTAGTAAGTTTTGCATTAGTTTTTGCATTAGAGAGCTTGTTCTCTGTGGGTCATGATGGCTTTTTCCTCTTTTAAGAAAACAGCAGATACAAGTTAGAATCTGTGTCATATTTGTCATTGTTAGCTCTCGTAAAGAGGTGGTGAGATTTTAAACAGAAGAACTGAAAAGCAGATTGCTGAAAAGAGCAAGGCTAAGCTTGGGGGGGGGACAAAAAAAATCTACACATTCCACACACCAAACTATAAACCCCAATAATTTCCTTTGGAAACAAAACAGCTGCTATGAGCTTAAAAACACAATCCAGCAGCCTCTTCTGTACTCCGCAGGCATTGCACGACACGGGTGCACTTACCTACATGCAATGCACGACACGGGTGCACTTACCTACATGCAAGCAATACACGCATACATATAAAATAAAAATAATAAAATATTAAAAACCCCACAAACAATGAACAAACAAGCACACTGTCTCTGTGCTATGGAAATGTTGTTTTTATTTGTATTTATAATGATTACTCTTTGAGTCAGAGTTTCACTATGTAGCCCAGGCTGGCCTCAAACTTATAATTTTCCTGCCTCAGACTTAGGAGCTCAAGAGTAGAGCAACGATAGGTATGTAGTCGTCATGCCAGGCATGACAGTGCTTTTGTTAAACACCAAACCTCCTAAAGGCTACAATGTTCCTTAGGCCCATTTTACCCATGTGACACTAACACATTTTCAGAATTTAAAAAAAAAAAAGGATGATGTGGGGCTGGAGACATGGCTCAGTGGTTAAGAACACTGGTTGTTCTTGCAGAAGACCCAGGTTCAAATCCCAGCACTTCCATGGCAGCTAAGAACTGTCCATAACTCCAGTTCCAGGGTATCCGACAGCCTCTTTTGTCCTCTGTGGGTATTGCATGACACGAGTGCACTTATCTACACAGAGGCAATACATGAATACACATAAATAAGCTGGGCGTGGTGGCGCACGCCTTTAGTCCCAACACTCAGGAGGCAGAGGCAGGCAGATCTCTGTGAGTTCAAGGCCAGCCTGGTCTACATAGTGAGTTCCAGGACAGCTGGGGCTACAAGGAGACCCTGTCTCAAAAAGACGAAAAAAATAAAAATAAATAAATAAAATATTAAAAAGAAAAAGGATGATATAACTGCTCTTGAAATCTTCCCTGATCTCTAATAACTGCAGGGTACTGATTACTGACACAAGTTATTCGGAGGTTGAGGGAGTAAGCCTTAAAAGGAGTTTTAAATGATAAAATGTTCATTCATTTAAATGCTAATGTTGAATAGGCAGATACAAGAGAAACAAGGAGTAAGTCAGGAGTTAAGTATTTCAAGTGATGGATTATCTGAGGTTTCTAGATCTACAGCTGAAAAGAATGTGCTTATGGAAACTTAATTTATTCAATTGTTAGACACATCTATTGTTTGGAGCTAAGTTTTAACCAAAAATAGATTCTAAAGAAAAAAGTCAAAACATTCTAAAATGTGGCTACTACTATACAATAATTTTTCCCTCATTGTTCTCTGGCAATAGATCCTGATTAGCACATAGCAGGTTTCTATCCAGAGGAACTAGCTTTGTGATGTCCACTTAGTGGAAGTTCAATAAACATTTTATAAAATAGAATTATTAATAAAAATGGTTAAGAAGGAAGTTACAGGCAGTTCTGTCAAAAAACAGAGGCTTGGGGGCTGGAGAGATGGCTCAGCAGTTAAAAAGCACTGACTGCTTTTGCAGAAAACCTGGGTTCAAATCCCAGCACCCACATGGGGCTAACAATCATCCATAACTCCAGTTCCAGGGAATTCAAAGCCCTCTTCTGTCCTCTGTGAGTACTGCATGACATGAGTGCACTCACATATGTGCAGGCATAAATAACTCATACACATAGAATAAAACAAAAAACCCAGAGGCTCATACAGGTTAGATATATAAGGTTAGGCGTATAAGGTTAGAGACAAAGCAATTAATACTATAAATGTTGGCTCATTCGTGGCCACTGAGGAATGATTCATTATAAAAATATGTTTCAGGGGCTGGGGAGATGGTGCAGCAGTTAAGAGCACTGGCTGTTTTTGCAGAAGGCCCAGGTTTGAATCCCAGCACCGACATGGCAGCTAACAACTGTCCATAACTCCAGTTTCAGGGGATCTAACGACCTCTTCTGTCCTCTGTGTGCATTGCATTACACAGGTGCACTTATATCATGCAGGCAATACACATAAAAAAGTGTTTTAAACGTAGGTTTAACAAAAGCTTTATACTATATATAGACACCTCTGGTTGCACAAATATAATGGAACCACTGAAATAATTGGCTATACCTTAATCAAGGCCTCATGCAAAAGCAGTGAGAACTCTGCTGCTGAACTACTTCTGCAACTTTTGTAGCTTTTTTTTTTGTAAAAAATAAAAGAAACTTGCACCCACTTGTGAAAGAGATGCACTCTTGCTCTGGAGTGTGTTACTGAATATGTTAAAGCTGTAGTGAAATGCTTCTTCTAATCATGTAGTTATTAAAAATTTTAAAAAAAGAAAAGAAAAAAAAAAAAAAAGACAAGAGGGGCTGGAGAGATAGCTCAGCAGTTAAGAGCACTGACTGCTCTTGCAGAGGACCCAGGTTCAATTCCCAGCACCCTCATGGCAGCTACATACTGTCCTTAACTCCAGTTCCAGGAGAATCTGAAGCCCTCTTCTGATCTCCACAGCATTGCATGACATGGGTGCACTCACATACATGCAGGCAATACACTCATACGCATAAAATTAAAATAACAAAACATTAAAAAAAAAAAAAAGAACAAGAATCAGAGTCCGGCTGGCTTTGAACTTGAATGCTCTGGCCTCAGCATCCAAAGCACTTAGCCACCAAAGTATAGTTTAAGTAAATTCAGGCCAGGTAAATTATCTCTTACATCTATTCACTAACACGAGTTTAATTATAAGTTTAACAGGATGTCTTAACTGTAATTTTTTTAGAAGGCAAGATTACAGTTATAAGAAACACTACTTCTTGTCATAAATTTAGCAGATACCAAATAATTATGATCTATTTCATAGTCCCCCAGGAAATCTTTAAACTTAGAAAAACTTCTCTTAGAAATTCTATTTATAACCTGAATTATCATGTTCATGAAGACACTTAAAAACACAAAGAAATCTTTATCTTTTATAGTTAAATTTCAATAAAAATTTCAATTATATGGAGCCTCGGATTTTTCCTGTAACCGTCATATTAAATTTTGTGTTCCACATTAAAGGAATTAAAGTCAATTTCTTTACCAATGAACTATGAGAAGCACAAATTAAGATGAAAGAATGAACTGGGAATATGCATGCATATATTGTGCATTTATATATTTATTATACAGCATAATCTGTAAATCTCGTACTGAGACTCAATATTTAAATGGCTGAAGAATGTGTGTAGTGAATTATTGCCAATCAATGCCTCTGTTCCAGTATAAATATAATCCTGAATGGCAACAAATCTATTATTACAAATTCCTAACTAAGTACAGTACTTCATTATTTCAAAACACCACTGTCAAGTTATAGAGTAGCAAATAAACATATTTATTCCATATACCTGATGTCTTTCCTTCAAAGCACACAGAACACTAACTATAAAGAAAAATTACAAACCAAACATCTTTGTGGGAACAAAGAAACCTAATGAGCATTAAAGAGCTAAGCCAGTGTCCAGGGGATGTAACTCATTTGGTATACTACTCCTCTAGCATGCACCAAGTCCTAGCTTCAGTGTTCAGTAGTGTACAAAACCAGGCATAGTGAAGCAGGCCTCTAATTCCAGTACTTGGTAGGTAGAGGGAAGAAGTCTAGGCATACTTGGGCTACTATAAAGCAAGTTTGAGTCAAGCCAGGGCTACATGCGATCCTGTCTCAAAGAAGCCAAACAAAACCAAAAAAAAAAAAAAAAGATCAAACTAGTTAGAGCACTCAAAATTTTCATATTTGTTAATGTGGATACATTATATTTTATCACTGTAATTAAACATTGCTTTTTCAAGTTAACTTACTTCATGTAAATTCTTCCAATTGATGCATTTATGCAATCAATTAACAAACATTTATTGAGTGCTGACTTTATTCTAGATATATTGTTAGGAGACGGAGTTGCAAATATGAATATGATATGAACATTAAAAAAAAAAAACAACTCCTACCTACTAGTTCTGGGAGAGAACCAGGAGCTTTGGCAGTAGGCTGTGTTACTTTGGGTAGTCTCTGGACCACAAAACAGACCATACTTCTGATACAGGACATGGAACAATGGAGCAGGAACTGATCTGGAAGCCTACCTGAAGTTTAGTTCTCATAATGCTAGATGATAATATATAAAATACTAAGGAAGAAAATCAATCAATGGTCTAATGCAACCCTAAAGCCTAATAACCATAATGACTGGCATGGCAAACTACCTCTATTGGTGCACTAGTGGCACTGTTATCTGGGGGCAATCATCAGCTGTCTCATTGGACCTAAAGCCCTCTCAGTGGGAGTGAACTCATGGTGGCACTGTAAACTCAGCCAAGTACACGTAGCTGGAGAGGACATAGATCCTAGAGAAAACCCTTTCTCTTTTATACCTCTAGACAAATGAAATTTCTTACCATATGCTAAATATGGATCCTTATATTTACAGACAAACATATCATATACCACTCATCAAAGAAGCTTCTTTTTGCAACAGACGGAGGCTGCAGAATTCCACAACTGGTCACACACAGAGAATACTTATCTGAGAGATACCCAGTCCTAGGTGACATATCTACAGCTGAACCTCTATACCTAAGGCCCATGGAACATAGTAGAATGAGGGGTAGAAAGAAAACTAATGTTTCCCCAGTGAAGCTTCCTTACACAACAGAGTGAGATACACATAGAAGGCCACAACTGGCCAAGTTTTAAAGAATAAGAGACTGAAGAGTGTGTATTCCTGGATAGGAGTCCTATATTGAACCTCACCTACCCACGGCTCAGAGACCATTGTGGAAGAGAGGGCAGAAAGATTGTAAGAACCAGGACTGATTCAGGAACACAGGAAAGCAGAGGTTTTCAGGCTACTGGAAGCATGCACATGTGAACGTGTGGCAAAGGTGGCACTGAGCACAGGACCCGTGCCAACTCAATCAAACAAGGGCCCAGAAGGGAGGAGAGAAATGGGTGGTAGGCCGGCCCCAGACAGTGCACTGTTGGAGGCTGATTGCTATATGGTGAGGAAGAGTATGCCTTACTTGTGATCTGTAGATGAGCTGACTAGACTCCACTGAATGAATCTGCACTGAAGCACATCTGGGTACAAATGCCGCACTGGACAGGATTTAACATGTATGAGGGAATACATGAGGTCTGGTGAGGAGATGGGCCAGCATAGATGGGGGACGGGGGTTGAATTTGATTAAGAATTGCTGCATGAAATTACAAAAGCTCAATAAAACATTTTTTTTTAAAGGTCAGAATTGGGCTGGGCATAGCACACACCTTTAATCCCAGCACTTGGGAGGCAAAGGCAGATGGATCTCTGAGTTCAAGACCAGCCTGATCTACATGGTTAATTCCAGGTTAGTCAGGGTCACATAGTGAGAACTTGTCTCAAAACACAAGGAAAGGAAAACAAAAACAAAAACAAATACAAAAAAAATCTTTGTAATAGAATGGAAGACAAAATAGAGTAGTATGGGGTTATATTAAAGTAGTCTATAGTTTCAAATTTGCAATACCTAAACAGTACTCTATCAAAAACACTTGTTATACCTAGAACTCTATCATTGCTTACATTCACCCTCTCCTTTGGTTGTTCTACAGAAAAACTTATAATTAAAAACTTAAAAGATAAGTTTATAAATATCTAAAGCTGGGGCTGGAGAGATGGCTCAGCAGTTAAGAGCACTGACTGCTCTTGCAGAGGACCTGGGTTCAATTCCAGCACTCACATAGCAACTACGAACCATCCTTAACTCCAATTCCAGGGGAATCCGAAGCCCTCTTCTGACCTCCGCAGCATTGCACGACACAGGTGTACTCACATGCAGGCAATAAAGCCATACACACAAAATAAAAATAATAAATAAAATATTTGAGAAAAAAATCTAAATGTTATCATTTCAAATTAACAAATGGCAATTATCTGCTTCCTATTTTAATCCTAAATTTGTTTTCTAACTCTAGAAACTTCTTGATTGATCAAGTATTAATGATTAAGAGAGTATTATATATGATCTTAGGCAAATTTATGTAACTGACTCTAGGTTTTCTAATTTAAAAATAATCATATATTGGGGCTGGAGAGATGGTTCAGCAGTAAAGAGCACTTACTGTCCAGAAGGACCTGGATTCAGATGGTGGCTTACAACCACCTGGTAATTCCAGTTCCAGGGAATTCAATGCCCTCTTCTCGTGTACACAGCACTGCATGAACAGGGTGCACTTACATGTAGGCTAAACACTCAATACACATAAAATAAAAATCAATAGGGGCTAGAGAGATGGCTCTGAGGTTAAGAGCACTGACTACCCTTGCAGAGGATTGAGGTTCGGTTCCCAACACTCAACTAATAACTATCCTTAACTCCAGTTCCAAGGGATCAGAACTCCCTCTTCTGGCCTCCACAGACCAGAGCACTTATGTACATGCATGCAAAACTCATACAAATAAAATAAATTTTTTTTTTAAAATCATACAATCCACACTGGACGGGACTGTCTTGGATTTGACCCTCAGTGTCTGTGTTCCACATAGCTCTTTTTTTTCTTTCTTTTTTTGGTCTTTTTGAGAGAGGGTCTCCCTGTAGCCTCAGGTGGCCTAGAACTCACTATGTAGACCAGGCTGGCTCGAACTCACAGAGATCTGCCTGTCTGTGCCTCCCAAGTGCTGGGATTAAAGGCATGCACCACCATACCTGGCCCACATAGCTTTTTGACTTGAAATGGTTCTTCATTATTCTACCTTCTGCTTAGATTGAATCATTTGGAGAGACCAGCAGATCATAGAAATGAAGGAAAACGAAGCTATGTCTTCCATATTAAACTCTAATGTTGGCAATATCCCTATTAAAACTAGTCCTCTGCAATACTAGTTGACATGCTACCGTGGGCAGGGGACATTTCACAAGGACCCATACTTAGATGAAGAGTTTCAGGTACTGCTTAAGGAGGGTGAATCAGTTTTCTCCAGGGATGATAAGCTCCCTGATAGGTTATCTAATCCCTAAATGGACTCAGTAGGGTGTGTGTGTGTGTGTGTGTGTGTGTGTGTGTGCACACTCTTCAGTAAAAATACAATAATAAAGAAGAAGGGGTCATAAATTTGAAATGGAGTGTGTTAGGAAATAGGAGAAGTTGGTGGGAGAGGGAGGGATAGAAATGATGTAAATGCAGTACTTGTGTATAAAACTCTAAAAGTCTAATAAAAAAAAAACCCACTTGTTCTCTACTAATCCTGGAGATTTTTTAAAAAATGTACATAGTAGTCAGGATTTCCTGAGCTGCAGTTTCTTCTGGAAAATGTTACTGAACTCATTTCTTAAAAACTAAACTCCTGGCTCTCTGCTCCTCCCTGTTCTAGAGACAACTACATCTTCTCGTGCAGTGCCAGCCATGATCATCCCTGAGACACGATGGTAAAGGCTAGAGTGAATGGATTTGGCTGTATTGGGCGCCTGGTCACCAGGGCTCCTTCACCTCTGGCAAAGTGGACATTGTTGCTATCAATGACTCCTTCACTGACCTCAACTACATGGTCTACATGGTCCAGTATGAGTCTATCCACAGCAAGTTCAACAGCATAGTCAAGACTGAGAATGGGAACCTTGTCATCAATGGGAAAGCCATCTCCATCTTCTAGGAACGAGATCCCGCTAACATCAAATGGGGTGATGCTGGTGCTGAGTATGTTGTGTTGTTGCTATCAATGACTCCTTCACTGACCTCAACTACATGGTCTACATGGTCCAGTATGAGTCTATCCACAGCAAGTTCAACAGCATAGTCAAGACTGAGAATGGGAACCTTGTCATCAATGGGAAAGCCATCTCCATCTTCTAGGAACGAGATCCCGCTAACATCAAATGGGGTGATGCTGGTGCTGAGTATGTTGTAGAGTCTACTGGGGTCTTTACTACCATGGAGAAGGTTGGGGCCCATTTGAAGGGTAGAGTCAAAAGGGTCATCATCTCTGCCCCTTCTGCTGATGCCCCCATGCATGAACCATGAGAAATATGACAACTCCCTCAAGACTATCAGCAACAATGCCTCCTGCAATACCAAGTGCTTAGTCACCCTCGCCAAGGTCATCCATGACAGCTTTGGCATCATTGAGGGACTTATGACCACAGTTCATGCCATCACAGCTACCCAGAAGACTGTGGACGGCCCCTCTGGGAAACTATGGCGTGATGGACGTGGGGCTGCCCAGAACATCATCCCTGCATCCACTGGGGCTGCCAAGGCTGTGGGCAAGGTCATCCCAGAACTGAATGGGAAACTCACTGGCATGGCCTTCCGTGTTCCTACACCCAATGTGTCTGTCGTGGATCTGACCTGCCGCCTGGAGAAAGCTGCTAAGTATGATGACATCAAGAAGGTGGTGAAGCAGGCATCCGAGGGCCCCCTAAAGGGCATCCTGGGCTATACTGAGGACCAGGTCGTCTCCTGCGACTTCAACAGTGATACCCACTCTTCTACTTTTGATGCTGGAGCTGGCATTGCCCTCAACGACCACTTTGTCAAGCTCATTTCCTGGTATGACAACGAATTTGGCTACAGCAACAGGGTGGTGGACCTCATGGTCCACATGGCCTCCAAGGAGTAAGAAGCCCTAACAACCCCGGACCCCAGCAAGAGGAAGGGAGAGCCCCTCAGCTGGGGGGGGTCCCCTGCCCTAACTAAGCCCC
>NW_008337285.1:2225735-2240099 GCF_000622305.1 Nannospalax galili
AAAAAAAAACCCACTTGTTCTCTACTAATCCTGGAGATTTTTTAAAAAATGTACATAGTAGTCAGGATTTCCTGAGCTGCAGTTTCTTCTGGAAAATGTTACTGAACTCATTTCTTAAAAACTAAACTCCTGGCTCTCTGCTCCTCCCTGTTCTAGAGACAACTACATCTTCTCGTGCAGTGCCAGCCATGATCATCCCTGAGACACGATGGTAAAGGCTAGAGTGAATGGATTTGGCTGTATTGGGCGCCTGGTCACCAGGGCTCCTTCACCTCTGGCAAAGTGGACATTGTTGCTATCAATGACTCCTTCACTGACCTCAACTACATGGTCTACATGGTCCAGTATGAGTCTATCCACAGCAAGTTCAACAGCATAGTCAAGACTGAGAATGGGAACCTTGTCATCAATGGGAAAGCCATCTCCATCTTCTAGGAACGAGATCCCGCTAACATCAAATGGGGTGATGCTGGTGCTGAGTATGTTGTAGAGTCTACTGGGGTCTTTACTACCATGGAGAAGGTTGGGGCCCATTTGAAGGGTAGAGTCAAAAGGGTCATCATCTCTGCCCCTTCTGCTGATGCCCCCATGCATGAACCATGAGAAATATGACAACTCCCTCAAGACTATCAGCAACAATGCCTCCTGCAATACCAAGTGCTTAGTCACCCTCGCCAAGGTCATCCATGACAGCTTTGGCATCATTGAGGGACTTATGACCACAGTTCATGCCATCACAGCTACCCAGAAGACTGTGGCGTTGATGGGTGTGGGGCTTCCCAGAACATCATCCCTGCATCCAATAACACTACCAAGGCTGTGGGCAAGGTCATCCAAAAGCTGAACGGGAAACTCACTGGCACGGCCTTCTGTGTTCCTACCCTCAATGTGTCTGTTGTGGATCTGACCTGCGACTGGAGAAAGCTGCTAAATATGATGACACCAGGAAAGTGGTGAAGTAGACATCCAAGAGTCCTGTAAAGGACACTCTGAGGACCAGGTTGTCTCCTACGACTTTAACAGTGATACCCACTCTTGTACCTTTGATGCTGGGGCTGGTATTGCCCTCAACGACCACTCTGTCAAGCTCATTTCCTGGTATGACAATGAATTTGGCTATAGCAACAGGGTGGTAAACCTCATAGTTCACATGGCCTCTAAGGTGTAAGAAGCCCTGAATCACTCACCCCAGCAAGAGGAAGAGAGAGGCCCTCGGCTGGGGGTGCCAGCCCCAACTCACCCCCCAAAAAACTGAGTATCTCCCTTCACAGTTTTCATCCTAGCCCCTCAGAAGAAGGGGAAGGGGCTTAGTTAGGGAGCCCTAATCTCTTGAATACCACCAATAAAGTTCACTGCACTGCCCCCCACCAAAAGGCCCTCCTGTCACCCTAAATTGCAAAAAGTATAAATAGTCTGTAAATTTAAATACATTTTTGGATCTTGGGGTCATGGAAATAAATGACCAAAAATAAACTCAATGTCATAAAGAACCATGGCTAATCTAGACTTGCATCTTTACCATACTTACCAAGCATTACACAGTCATTTACCATTATTTGTCAAATTAGCACATCAAAATCCTATGAAATCATACTTAGCTTTTCACCTTACCTCATCTTTTATGTCTTCCTGTTGCTGGGCTGAGAAAATTTCCATCGCAGCCATGAGTCTCATCATTAACTCATCTACTGCTGTGTTTCCTAATGAGACATAAGAGATTGCCAAATTTTATATAAACTTTTATATAACTTTGAGTTGTTCAAGTTATTTAAATGGAAAGTCATTATTGAATGACTTAGAAATTACAGACTGGTATGTTCATATATAACTAAAATACTTTTACTGAGTATTTCATATGTTCAACTAGAAACAGTAAAGTTTTGTTTTGTTTTGAAATTTTAGAGTAATTAGATTTGTGGGAGCTTTAATTAAGAAAGGAAAATGAGCCTTCAGGATCTTAAGTAACTCACCAGTTAAGTGTGAGGTCAGGATTTGAAATCAGGTGAGTGAGATTCTGAAGCCAATCTTAATATTCTTTTTTTTCCATTGGTCTTTTTGAGACAGGGTCTCCCTGTAGCTCCAGCTGTCCTGGAACTCACTATGTAGACCAGGCTGGACTTGAACTCACAGAGATCCACCTGCCTCTGCCTCCCGAGTGTTGGATTAAAGGCATGCACTCCCCTCCCCAGTAACTGTTTAAACTTAGAATTATTGTTAAAAATTCTCTGGTGAACACTGGGCATGGTGGTGCAAGCCTTTAATCCCAGGACTTGGGAGACAGAAGCAGGTGGAGCTCTGTGAGATTGGGGCCAGCCAGTTCCAGGCCAGCTAGTGCTACAGGGAGACATTGTCTCAAAAACAAAACAAAAGTATCCAACCACTGGTAGATTGAGACCTAGAATCCACATAGTGAAAGGGGAGAACCAACTACTATAAATTGTCCTCTGACCTACACATGTACACATATACACTCATAAAGAAATGTAGTAAGGGGCTGGAGAGATGGCTCAGCGGTTAAGAGCACTGACTGCTTTTGCAGAGGACCTGGGTTTGATTCCCAGCACCCACATGGCGGCTATAAACCATCCTTAACTCCAGTTCCAGGGGAATCCGAAGCCCTCTTCTGACCTCCACGGCATTTCACAACACGGGTGCACTCACATACATGCAGACAATATACTCATACACATAAAATAAAAATAATAAATATTTTAAAAATGTATTAAAATTTAGAAAAATTAAAGTCAAAGCATTTATAGCATATGCTTCCATTAATCTGAAAGTAACAGTGCCCATCAAATTACATAAAAGTTTTATTTTTATGAAAAAAATGACTGCTTTCCAAAAGGAAAAGTTTAGTGAGAAAACTGGAATTATTGTTAATATTTTCACATACTTCTGTAATATCTGGCTCAATAGAAAACAATTATAGCTTTATATCTACTTTGCCATTAAACTGGTGATAATATGCAATACTGGCTGAAATATAGCGTATATGGCCTCATATAGATACGTAGTTGGAAAAAGGAGAAATATTTTAATAGATATTTGTGAATATATTTCTTTGATACTATACCCAGTTTGACAAGAAACAAGTTTCTTTAAATTAGGTGCATATTAAATTTAAAAGAAAAAGATCTTTTAGCCGGGTGTGGTGGTACACACCTTTGATCCCAGCACTAGGGAGGCAGAGGCAGGCAGATCTCTGTGAGTTCAAGGGCAGCCTGGTCTATATGGTGAGTTCCAGGCTAGCTGGGGCTACAGGGAGACCCTGTCTCAAAAAGATGGAAACACACACACACACACACACACACACACACATTTTTAGCCAGGCATGGTGGCATAAGCCTTTAATCTTAGCACTTGGGAGGCAGAGGAGGCAGATCTCTGTGAAATGGAGGCCAGTTTAGTCTACAAAGGCAATTCCAGGTCAGCCAGGGCTATGAGGAGACCCTGTGTGAGGAAAACAAAGCAAACCAGAGTACACAGCAATGAAGGCTATGACTAACATATGATGACTTTTTGTCAGAGGCTTGATTCATGCTATGGTGCCAAAAGTTTTACAAATCATTGCTCTTAAGCCATTAGAGTAAATGTTAACACAGTGAAAAGGTAAAAAAACAAAACACAATTAAACTAAAAATCCAAACCAAAGCAAAATACACCACACACACACACACACACACACACACACACACACACACACAAAAAAACCAAAATAAAAACAAAATCCCTACCCATTATAATAATGAAAATAATTTTGACCTTGCTGATTGAGTTCCTGAAAAGGTCTGGGGACTTCTAGAGTCTGTGGCCCACAGTTTGAGACCACATAAGCTATCACAATATTGTTTCTGATGAGGACAAGAAATGGTCCTGACTATCTACTTACTCTACGCAAATGAGTTCCTTCAGTAGATCTTTTAAAAGACTGCTTAGGAAACTATGCTCTGAAAACTAAGTGTTCTGGTTATAAAGAAAAAAATACCTGAGATTTTGTTTTTGTTTAGGTTTTAAAGGCACTGGAATGTACAAATTTCCCTCCCTAATCAGACTTAAATGGGGGCAGAAATGAAGTACCACACACCCAAACTTCAGCTTGGAGAGCTTGAGAAATCTTTTTCCTGGTGGCACAGAGCAGATGCATAATTTTTACACTAGCTTTTAGATGCATTAGTAACAACAATAAAAATCATTCATTTACTTTTGGAGAAAGAATGTAAACTATGGTTAAATTTGCAGGAATTCAACAGCTTTATGTCCTCAGGGCTATATCCTGGACAGAACTCACCCCCAAAAGGAGAAACTACTGCCACTGTGAACAATCCAATTTGTAATGTACAGTCACTGGGTTTCCTAGATAATTAAAGATAAGCAATTCTTTCAACTAATCAATATTAGAGCTAAAAATAAACAAAAATAAATGTCATATTTGACAAATGATTAAAACTCAATTGCTAGTTTTAGAGACTTGAGCATTTCTGAACATTTAACTTGAATATTCTATGTCCAAAGAGCTGTGAAATTCTATTAAGATGTTTCTGCTAGGTTTTGTTTTCTTTTGTCTTGTTTTTGTTTTGTTTTTTTTTTTTTTCGGTCTTTTTGAGACAGGGTTTGCCTATAGCCCCACTATAGCAGGAGCTGATCTGGAACTCACTATGTAGACCAGGCTGTAGGTTTTTAACATAGCACATTTCACTTTTCATAGTATTTATATTTTGAACATGTTCTTCAGGATGTTTTATATTTTAAAATACAAAGACATTTACCAATAGCAAGAAATATTTCCAGCTTTGATGTTAAAAATTTAAGGTTATCACACAAGACTTTGTTTCCTGTATGACATGTACTTTACCTTGTATCACATTTAACACTTCATTAGATGATCGCTTTCCCATAATAATCAGGAAAAGTGGAAACTGGTCTGTCTTTTGAGTTCTAATGGTTTGTGCAACAACACTGCCAAAGTGTCTATTGCACATTGTCAGGAACCTAAAATGAGACAAAATCCAAAGTAAGTTTCATTTCACAGTCAAGTAAATTTACTCGTACAACTGAAATGTCATTATTAATTATGAAAAGATTAGATAGCCTGGCTATATTATATTTGTATGTAAAATTGTTATGTTGTTTTCAACTAAGTTTTTAATGATTATTACACAGAAAACCAGGAAGCACCCTAAATGCTGTTGAAGACTGAAAGAGCAGGATTCCCACTCTGAAGTACTGCAAAATGGACTACCTGAACTATGAGAAAACAAAAGACTATCTAGGAGAGAATTTAACCAGGGTAAATAACATCATGTTGTGCAAAGGTAAACTGACTAGCATCTTCCAAGAACAGGATTTAGCAACATTTTTTATAAGTCTTTAGAAATAAGAACTACCCTCCAGAATTGTTTTCTCTAGAAGTAGATCTTCTAGTTTTGTACTTAGTATGGGATAAAAATAATAATTCCAAGCTTTTGACCAAAAAAAGCTCAGAGATATTAGCATACTGAAGTCTAGCATTAGTATTCTTAACACGATCTGGAATAAATGAAAAAACTGATAAAGCTTTTCTCTTCTATTAGAGGACTGTTTGAAATTAGCATTTCTTTCAAGAGAAAAGGGTAGCTTATGATATGTTTTCAGATCTGATGGTAAAAAGTAAATGTCATAATAATAATGAATTATGAAAGACCAAATGCAAATATAGAATGCTTTAATAAGATCCAATTTAATAAAGTCTGTAAAAATAATGGACTTTTAATAACACAGGTCACAAAAGGCAAAACAGTGGAAATTCTGGAGACTAGCCACTGGTACTGGCTTATTAATTCTTAATTATGTTCATGAAAGGCAACTTAAATCGTGTGTTTTCTTATGCCTTATGATAATATTTTAGGTAACAACTCCTCTGAAATGTATGTTCTAGCTGATGAGTAAAGTCCTGTCGTCACATGCATTAGAAGGTAAATCTATTTGAAAAGACAAACGGCATTAAAATGTCATGTGCTCAGATTCATTTGATAACCAATTCAAAACAGAATCAAACCTCTTAATTTTTAAAGCCAATACATTTCTGTCCATAGACGTTTATTTCAGAAATTTAGGCTGAATCTTTTGTCAAACCTGTGCTGTGACTACAGAAAGTAGATCTTGTTTGGGGCGACCAGAACTGTCGGAAAGAGTGTCAAGACAAGTTAGCAGCACTGCAGTAAGTTCATTGGGAGGCAGGTTCATATACACATTTAGACCAGCAATAACCAGACCTCATGGCAATTTGAAATGACAAGGCCTTAAGAAATCCATTGTCGGCCATGAAATATCAGTGCCCCCATGAAAATTCAAATCTTCACATTCCACAACTATTATGGAATAAAAGGTTCTCAAGTAGACTAAGCCTCCATACCAAATTTCACACCCATATAGCTTTAACTCATCAACAGGGATGTGTAGATCAGCAGACTAGCAAGTTAGGATCACATTTTTCTTTCTGCTTCTTATAAAATATTTGAAGTCAGTCTTGACCCTGAGCTGATCATTGGCAACCTCTAAAATTAAAGATGTCAAAAAACAGTTGGAATGCCATTTCCTACAAAAGGGAGAAAATAAGTCCTTGTTGCTTTCACACCAATGGATTAAGCAGACATCACACAGTAGACGCCTAGCACAGCACTGGCCTCACTAGCTAAACAGGAAGAAGTCCCCAGCCCCTGAAAAAGAAAAAAAAAGAAAAAGTAAGCAAGCAAGACAGCAGAAAGGCCACAGAAAGAGAAAGAGGGAGGGGAGAGGGAGAAGGGAAGGAAGAGGGCAAAGAGTGAGAGAGAGAAGGAAGAAGGGTGGATCACACTAGCCAAAATTTCAGGACAAAATCAGAAAACAGCAATAGGAAAAACAAGCTGTTTTAAGAGAAGCAGTATGTTTCTCATAATTGCGGTATTTTCTATTCTTTGGACAGAGTAAAATATACCAGAGCACCTGGTGGGAAGCACTGAAGTTGTCATCTCAACACAACACACTGTCAGATGTCATGAAGGAATAATGGTTTGCTATAACCATTAGATTCCTGTGATTTCCAACTCAAAAGAGAGAAACAATGACAACTGTTCTGAAACATGGGGAAATGTCCCTTGTTTAATTGTAAAGAACTTAAATAAACCAAACAACCTATCAACCACTGACTTATTTGAAGAAAGGAACAAAAAATTGCTGGGGCTAGAGAGATGTCTCAGTGTGAAAGAGGATTTGCACAAGCATGAAGACCTGAGTTGGGTTCCTCAATACCCATCTTTTAAGAAAGGTCAGGGGTAGCCACATGCCTGTAACCCAAGCACTGCATGTTGAAGGTGGAGACAAGAGGACTGTCAGTCATCAGCCTAGCTCCAGGTCAGTGAGAGACCCTGTATCAACAGAATAAAGCAAAGAATGATAGAACAGGACATGGATGTCTGATCTCTGTGCTCACATGGGCACACACACTGGCACATGTATGTGTACATACATCACTCAAACCCAAAACAAAGTAAAAAAAAAAAAGTGCCAAATCAACTCCCTGAAATAAAAAGCTAAAATGACAAATTTGAAAAGACAAAGAATAGGTAACATTCCTAAAGGATGAAGAAAGAAGGGAAAGGAGAAAGAGAAGGGCTGAGAAGACGGAGGTAACGTGGACCACAAATCATGCATACTTTATACTGTATTCCCACTTAGGTTTTCTAGCAGTTCTGTTAGAACTAGTGAAGATAAGATAAAACGGTATTAATCTAAAGCTGTAGAGAACAGTAAGGAGAACTGCTGATGCCTAACATACATTAATCCTTAGAAAAATTTCAGTCTTTCTACCTTGCTAATGGAAACCAGGATTATTAATAAATCGATATGGGGAAAGTAAGCTTTTAATTAGAACATGATATATCTTTATTTCTTTCAATCAAAGTTATAATTTAAAAAGTCACTGACTTTTACAAAGTTGTACTTCATTAAATAGAACCTAGAAATTTAGTGGGAAAAGATGGAAAACCTCCCACCCTCTTTCGTTTTTGGAGACAGGTTCTCATGTAGCCCAGGCTGGCTCCAAACTCCTGATTCTTCTGCTACCTCTCAAGTGCTGGGAATACAGGTATGAGCAACTACACTTGGCTCAAGGAGTTGAAATTTTGTAAATCTTACTGCCTACTTACTACGATGGGTACTGCTACAGGAGACAGTCGATTTTAAAATGGAGGCCGCAATACTGCTACTATTCTATTTAAGGTTATTATTACATTTCAGTATGACTTCCACAGTTTAAAGGTGGAAATAACATATCCTCAAAACACTTGAATTTTTATAAGGATGAAATGAAATTAGATATAGAAAATACTCAGTCTTGTTCCTATAATATGACAGACCTGTACAACTGGTATCTATTTTATTATTGTTAAATACTTGATGATATTTAAATTTAAAAAATTTATTTTATTTACTTGTCCATTTATTTATTTATTGCAGGATGGGGAGCATGTGCCAGGGCATGCATTTAGAGATCAGAGGACAACTTTTGAGAATCAGTTCTCTTCTTTTACTATTTGGGTCCCTGGGATCATACTCAGGTGGTTAGGCTTGGCAGCAATTGCTGCACCTTTCCCTGCTGAATCATCTCACCAGCATGATATTTAACATTTTTATCATTATTACTTTCAAGATTAAAATGATAAATCCATTCTAACATGAGAGATCTTTTTTGAACAGAAAGATATAGCAAACTAGAAAAATGAATTGTTATTAAACAAAAGCAGTTATTGGTTTTATTTTCATTCAGAAAATCAAAAAGCAGGCCTAGGGAGACAGCTCAATTAGTAAAGTACTTTCCACTCATGTACAATGACCTGAGTTCAATCCCTACCACCCATATAAAAACCAGGGAGTTAGTGTTTGTAATCCAAGTCCTAGGGAAGTAGAAACAAAAGGACCCCTGGGCCTGCTGGCAGCCAACCTACCATAAAAGTCAGTTCCAGATCCCAGGGAAAGACACTGAAGACAGCTCCTGAGAAATAATATCTGATGTTGACCTCTGGCTTCCAAAAATGCACATATGTACATGTACATCATGCATACATGTACACATACATGTTTCTTTTGAAGCTACTTTGGTTTGAAAAAGCTGTTCCTTTTAAATAGACCAAAATAAGTGATCTACCAATGTAAATCTCTTTGTTTACATATATTTGTGTTCAGGGTTTGTTCACATTTTTCATAAATGGATAGAAAAGCCAGAATGTAGGATAAAGGAACTTAGAGGCCATCTATCAATCCACTAACATACAATTTTTCTTTCTTCCCTTTTCCATTGAATAGGAAAATAATGTTAAACTTTTAACTTATGAAGTGGAATTTGTGAAGCAAACCAAATCCAGGTCAGCCAGACTTATGACTCTGACTACATCATTCCCACAAGTCTGCCTTGAACTCTATTACTCAGCTCTTCTTGGAGTTTCTGTTGGAATCATCTTATGCACAGCTGGTATAACTCCCCTTGTCCTTTGATGTAGCTTTGAGTTTTGTAGTCCTAAGTCTTTGGTTCACACTGAGTTAGGTAAACAGAGTATATGACTAAGCTGGAGAGATTACATACCAGTGATCCTCAACTTTTTGTGGCTTAGGAATCATCTAGGGAGTTGATTTAAAGGCAAGTTTCCTTATCCCTATCTTCTTGAGATTCTGACTTAAGAGAGCTGCAATGAGGCCCAAGAAGTGGCCTTTCTAATGGATGCCCCATCCCAGGTGTTTTTCACACCTAAAAGCACTTTTCAAGGAACTAGACTGGCCAGGCGGGAGTGGTGGCGCATGCCTTTAATTGCAGCACTTAATCTTTAATCTCTGTGAGTTCTAAATCAGTCTAATCTACATAAAGAGTTCCAGGTCAGCTGGGGCTACAGAGACCCAGTCTCAAAAAGACTAAAAAACAAAACAATACAACACAACAAAACACCAAGAACAAAAAAAGAAACTAGACTGTTCTCCTTTTAGTTGTCTCTCAAGGCAGTTCTTTTGTTTTGTTTTGTTTTTTGGTCTTTTTGAGGTGAGGTCTCCCTGTAGCCCCATCTGGCCAGGAATTCACTAAGTAGACCAGGTTGGCCTCGAACTCAGAGAGATCCGCCTGCCTCTGCCTCCCAAATGCCAGGATTAAAGGCCTGTGCCACCACACCCAGCCACAAGGCAGTTCTTAAAGGAGTTATCCCAGAAATGTTTTGGTCAAAACAACGCCACTGGATCACCTGTTTTGTCTCCTGAGGTGATCACTCTGAAAACATTAATTCCTATTAGCTTCCTTGGTATTGGTGAGCTCTGATCAGGTCTGCTCTAACACCTAAGCAAATAGCTCAAAAGTCTATGCATAAGCTCCAGGTTATGAACAGAAAAAGCAGGGAATAGGAGGTTGTAATAGAAATTAAAGTGGCTAGGGAAGAGCTCACTAAAAAGTTGATACAATGCCTTTTCATGCATATTGTATACATGTTAGACAACAATGAAAGCTATATGCAATTTTAAGACAGCACAGGATGAGATTTGGGGAGGATTTAATTGAAAAAGCATCTCTTATCTGTTTGAAGCTTAAACTTTCTAGTGCCAGTTAATTGTTGTCAATAAATTTGTAGCCAGAACTAAAAACAAAACAAAATAAACTACATGCCTTTTTTGTTTGGTGGTGTTGGGGATCAAACATAGGACTTCATAGTCAATCATAATACCTCCAACACCAATCTAAAATTAAACACTTTTGTCTCAGACAGTTCCAATAAATGACAGTCAATTCAGAGCAAGAATGTAAACATTATTTTTTTTGTAAACATTATTCTAAAATATGAAAATCCCCAATACACAAGGGTAAACTTAATTTTTCTTAAATCTAGATCATAGAATCTTAGTTAGAAGAAGTAATACCATAATTAATTCAATCTCAGACAAAACGTATAAATTATTTCTCTAGTGATTTAACTTTCCAGGGACTGTATAAGAGAGTGGGTGTACATTAAATACTACCACTAAATATATGACAAGATAAGATTTTTGTCCTTAGGACGACACTAAGAATATTTTGGCTTTGACATATCAAGGCCTCCAAGTAGTAATCTGGTATAACTGGGGCGTGGATTTAGTGGTTTAGATTAAGTACTAGAGGAAAATACAAACAGGAATGAAGGTTTAAAGTTAATAGTGCAGAATGTTCCTGAACACTTAGCAGGAAATGAACCAAGGTACCCACTTCTGTACCTAGTACCTAGTGCTGAATGTATTTGTTGCATGATTGGGCCAGTTGATGCTTCAGTAACCTTTATTTCCATTACGACAATGTTGGGCACATGACCTTCCTTTTTACAATCTAAATACTTCTGAAATCAGTTTAACTGAAAGATAGTATAAATTATAATGGTCTCCAGGTCCCTTTTCCTTGAGCTCCTATCTTCATTCGGACCTTTAAAATAAATAGGTGTTGATCAACAATTGGTGGTTCTAAACTTCCCTTCTAGTTTTTAGGAAACTACAGTTTTTGCATAATTTCATTCTTTTGCTACCCACTGACTTCGGAAAGTGGCAAAACATTCAAACATTAGCATGTCCAAGAAGTAGGAGTTAACACAAATAGCACAGTCTTGTGGGAAGAACAAGGGTGCTGAAGTTCAAGCCTGACACTGTCATTCATTAGTTGCTTTGGACAACTTTATCTGAATCTCTGCTTTCTCACCTATGGTAATGAAGATAATGATACCTAATATTCAGAGTTGGTTTGTAGATTAATCAGTCCTCTCCTCCTCTCCTTTATGTGCCTCAGAGCCACAATTGGCTTCTCTTCCTCACAAATTATGTTCCTAAAATAATTTACTGCTGTATAATCTCTAGACAGCGCCACTGTAAGATAATGACCTACTGTAAGGAAGTATGTACCTGTATCTCCCATTTTGCATATTCTTTAACGTTTTTCAACTTGGACCAATTTTATTATATAAAACATTTTCAGCATTATTAATTTGAGGGGTGGCTAGGTTCTCTTATAACATTTAAACATAATTTCCAGTCATGTTTGAAAAGGAGTATCACTCTAATAGTTTTTTTTTTTTTAAGTAGGAAAGCCTTTGTAGAAACTCCATACATAGGAGGAAAACCTTTAAAATATGAAAAATCAACATCAAAAATATTGGCACTTCCATCACTCATCAAAGTGTTCAAGCAACAATGAATTGCAGCCCAGTCCTTCATAGGGGTTCATTGGGACAGGTCATGTTTGACAAAAGAGTTGAATGAGCATGATTGTGTAGGCTCTTTCTCTATGCTCTATACCTGGCCGGGCATGGTAATACATGTCTTTAATTCTAGCACTCTGGAGACAGAGGCAGGTACAGCTCTGTGAGTTCAAGATCAGCCTGGTCTACTTAGCTAGGTCTAGGCCAGCCAGTGGTAGATGGTGAGACACTGTCTGAAAACAAAACAAATCCCCTGCCCCTCTAGTAATGTTTAAGGACCATATCACCTAAGCTTTCTAAAGAATTATGATTACTGAAAAAAGAATTAATTCAAAGTCCTCTACTCTCTATAGAGGATTAATATTTAAAAGTTGATTTAAATAATTTGCCTTTTGTGAAAACACCAGTAGAAAATAATAGCCTATTACTTTTCTTAATGACTTTCAAATAGGAAAATCATGCAACAAAATTCACCCTTGAATTTAACAGCAGGACATCTTGAGAGGAACTGTAAGGGTTCCGTATACTGGGTTACTGGGAATAAACACAAATGGTAAATTCCAGGGCATACACACTTAATACATAAAACACAGGAGTAGAATGTGTGTGTGTGTGTGTGTGTGTGTGTGTGTGTGTGTGTGTGATGGAAAAAGTAATGATTACAGATGCCTATGAACATTCCTTTTTTTCTGTAGCTGCTGGAATTATTAACCAGTATTTGGTGTTTCAGTCAAGTGAAATTAAGGACTTAAAAACACTAATCTATTTCCTTTTAATAGACTCAGCCTATGTAGACCAGGCTCTATCACACAGATTCCCTGTGCCTGCCTTTGACACTGAATGGTGGGATTAAAGGCGTGCACCACCACGCCCCGCTTACATTCATTTTTTTTAAAGGAGGCAAATTATAAATGCTAAATGAGAAAAGACATTTAGAGGAGAGAAAATGGGGGGTGGGGGTGAGGAGAATGGCTTCCCAATTCAAGCTTAGTGAGTACTTAGTAACAAATACTTTTCTTATGGGGGTATAAAGAAATGGATAGAGGGTAAATTGAGCAGGACAGTGAAAGAAAGAATAATGATGAAATGACTAAAATCTGAGGACAAGTCCCTAAATTCTTTTATTTTTAAAAGTACACAACAAGGGTTGGAGAGATGGCTCAGTGGTTAAGAGCAGTCTTATGGGTTCAGTTCCTATCACCCATGTTGTGGCTAACTGTCCAAAATTACAGTTCCAGGGGATCCAACATCCTCTTCTGGCCTCTGTGGGCATTGCACAGCATGAGTCCACTTACATACATGCAGACAAAACACCCGTGTTGTGCAATGCCAGCAGAGAACAGAAGAGGTTGTCAGATCCCCTGGAACTGGAGTTACAGACAGTTGTTAGCTGCCATATGGGTGCTGGGATTTGAACCCAGGTCTTCTGCAAGAAGACCACAGAGCCATTTCTCCAGCCCTGTAAAATAAATAATTTTTTAAAAAGTTCATACCACAAAATTGTCCTCAGTCAGTTCCCTAAACAGTGGCTTAGAAAAATAGTTTATGAATACTTAGTAGACTGCCGAGTTCATGAGCAACCCTTTGCTGTGACAATCTAAGGCATATAAGGAGATGCTTCCAGGGATCATATGGAATTAGATTCAGAAACATAGGCTAAGTTAAATAAATTCATCTGTCGCTAGAAAATGGAATCTGCAGAAAGGTACCAACCCAAGAATGATCTTCAAACAGTTTAGTACTTGCCACTGTCCCATCAATATTTTCATATATATGAGAAAAAATCAAATATATATGCATAATTAAGTGGGATAAGATGGAATTTCAATGTGTTTTTCATTTCCATTTCTCTGATAGCTAGTAAGTTTGAACTTTTCTATGTTTTAAAAAAATATCAATCCTTGACAGGCATGGTGGCGCATGCCTTTAATTCCAGCACTTGGGAGGCAGAGGCAGGCAGATCTCTGTGAGTTCAAGGCAGCCTGGTTTACATAGCAAGTTCCAGGCCAGCTGGGACTACAGGGAGATCCCTGTCTCAAAAACAAAGAAAAAAAACCCTTCCTTCCTTCCTCGCTTCCTTCCTTCCTTCCTTCCTTCCTTCCTTCCTTCCTTCCTTCCTTCCTTCCTTCTTTTCTTTCCCTCTCGTGCTAGGGACCAA
>NW_008337285.1:2240111-2245096 GCF_000622305.1 Nannospalax galili
TCCTTCCTTCCTTCCTTCCTTCCTTCCTTCCTTCCTTCCCTCCTACCTTCCTTCCTGTGTATAAATGATAAGGGTATGCGTATACAAGATGAGGGTGTAGGTATGCCAAAACAAATGTGTGGAGGTCAGAGAACAGCTTTCTGGAGTCAGTTCTTTTACATGGGTTCCAGGGACTAAACTTGTGTCACCAGGCTTGTATAGCAAGTGCCTCTACCCAATGAGCCATCTCACTGGTCCTCGTGTTTATTGGTGAGTTATATTTCATCTTTTGAAAATTGTGTATTCATTTTATTAGTCCATTTTATTGACTGGTTTGTTTAATCTCTTAATGTTTAGTGTGCTGAGTCCGTTGTATTTTCTAGATATTAATACTCTGTCAGATGTAAAGCTGGCAATTTTTTTTCTCCTACTCTGTAGGTTATGTCTTTGCTAGAAGTTTTTAAATTCATGAAGTTCTGATTGTTAAATCCTGGCTTTATTTCCTGAGCTCTTGGGAGTCTTATTGAGAGAATCCTTGCCTATGTCTGTATTCTGAAGTGTTCTTCCTCTAAGTTTAGAGTTTCATGTCTTACATTAAGGTCTTTGACCCATGTGGAATTCACTTTTGTGGCAGGGTCAGAGACAGGAATCTAATTTCATTTTTCTACATGTAGATACTCAGTTTGCCCAGTACCATTTGTTGCAGATGCTGTCTTTTCTCTGGGACTTTTGGCATCTTTGTGAAAAAAATCAGGTGGCTGTAGCTATGTGGATTTGATCAACTAACAGTTAATTAACTGTATGTGTACAGGGGTAGGGACATGCATGCCACAGCACATGTCTGGAGGTCAGAGACAACTTTGTAGAGTTGGTTATTTCCTTCTACCATTATGTGGGTTCTGGGGGTTGACCTCAGATTGCTAGGCATGCAATGGCAAGTGCCTTTACCCACTGAGCCATCTCTCCAGCTCCTCATTCATATTCTTATTCATTTTGTACTTTTATAGTATCCAACAAAGACTAATGAGCCATGTAATAAGAAACAAAACTGAAAAAAGATAGAATTATTGCCCTTATTAAGCTTATATTACAGTAGCAAAATTAGAAAATCAATGTTAAAATGTCCAAAAGTAATGGTTTAATATGGAATGCTCAATGATGGTGTTATGACAGAGATGAGGGGTATAGAAGCCTGTTCTATAGGCTTATGAGAACTTTCTTGATAAGCCGAGACATCGAGGCCAGGAAAACTCAATTGCCTTTTTAATGACTTGTTTTCTTAAGGAACTAGGAAAGGGAGTAGAGGATGACCTGTTTAGTGAATGAAGAGTATGAAATAGATACCTCACCAGGGCAAAGAACTATCTGTAGCAGGCTTGACCAGTGCTACTGTATGTTCATTAGTCAATGGGATTTTCTCCTCCAGTATTCAACTATAAGAGTACAGCAAGGGAAAGAAGAATATGTGAGGTCAAAAAAGTTGAATTCAGATGGAGTCTCAAAAGTGTCACAAAGAAATGATAATGATGGACCCCAGAATCTAAATTGGACAATGAGGGAAATAAAAACTAGAGAGAGTACTGAGTAGATAGGGTAAAAGAAAGTGGTGAGATCAATAAAGAGAAACTTTAGTAATAGTAATATATGAATGAATGTGAGGTAAAAAGTGATAGAACCAGATGTCCAAATTAAAAATGTATAAAGTAATGTAGTTCCCATTAGAGACCACATTTAAGTGTCAAATAAAGGGAAGAAAAATTTTCTCTCTCTTTTTGGTTTGTTTTAATATTTTATTATTTTTATTTTATGTGTATGAGTGTATTGCCTGAATGTATGTGAGTGCACCATGTCATGCAATGCTGCAGAGACCAAAAGAGGGCATTGGGTTCCCCTGGAACTGGAGTTAAGGAGAGTTCATAACCACCATGTGGGTGCTGGGAAATTGAACCCGGGCCCTCTGTAATAGCAGTCAATGTTCTTAACCACTGAGCCATCTCTCCAGCCCCAGAAGAACAATTTTCTAGAGTGGGACACGTATAGGAACTAAGATTACTAAGAATGATGACAGAAGCAGGCATGATAAGTTAGGATCTCATTTATGAGTGATAAAATTTGGAAAAGTTAATAGATTCTGACCCACCAAAGTCCTTGTAGGTCAACTGCATTAGTAGTGAATAGCAGAGACCTAATTTAATATCAACTCAAGTTGGAAAAGAAAGGTTTCTTTCAGTAGACTCCCTGAGCTCAACAGAAGCCAAGCAGTAAATTCCAGAACAGACTGTATACTGACAAACCTCATCTGGAGCACTAGGCTCAATCTTTGCATCCTTAGAAGAGACTGAACCTAGATACCATAGCTAAGTGAAAGTAGTACAAACAAGTAATTATACATGGTTAGTAACAGGCAGGGAATAAAGCAAATGAGAACTAACCTTAAATCAATGGTGGGCTGAAACACAGAAGGGATGTTTGCAATATTTCAGGTTACTGCACAACTAGAACCGTAAAGAGAAAGTTGTGGAAGATCTCTACAGAATGAACTTACTTCGCAACAAAGCTTGTTCCAGCTTTTCCAGATGCCACGAACCTGCTATCTCTTGGAGTAACATCAGATAGGCATTTTATAGGAAATAAGGCCTACCTGGTTGCAAACTGCACTGCTGACTAAAATTTGGTGAAGTTTATGTTTATTTGTTCCCTTAGAAAAATATTCATGTTTTATAATCTCTTCTCTTTCCCTCAGGGTACTGTATACAGTAATTACTTATTATGTTTTTGTTGTTACATCATCCCATATGGGAAAGCCACAGAAGAAGAGACATCGTGGAGCAGGAATATGTAGGTAGGGCAGGTGAAAAGGTTTCCTCATATGTGAAATGAGACTATTGCTGTTTACTTTGAGAATAGTGCTAAAGATTAAATGAGTTAAGGTATATAAAGTCAGAATTAAAGTAGCCCATGTATTCAGTGTCTGGCACTATAAATAAGTAGGTGCTTAATTAATGTTTGTAATTTTATGTGTTCTGCATTTTGATAAAACAGTAGAGACAGCCTTGCTCTTAGCTACCAAACTCTTTCAGTGGATGATTTGTTTAGAAGTGGATACGTGAGTTTAGAAGACAGCTCTATGTTAAAGGAAGATACCTATGGGTCAAAGAAGAAGAAAATTCGGTGATTCTTTAGCTACACCCCACTGAAATTGTTCTGAAAAGAGTCCATGAGTTGGTAAGGGAAGCATGTTAATAATGAAATATTGCTGGGTATGGTGGCTCATGCTTATAATCTCAGCAGTTGGAAATAGAGGGAGGAAGATCATGAGTTCGAGGCCAGCCAGGACTACATAGCACACTGTCTCAAAAAATTCCCAAAACAATAAAAAATCTTTCTATTGAAAATGTGTCAAAGTCAGAATTTTATAAAGTTCAAAGGTTTCAGTTAAAGATTTGCTCTTCTATTTTTGTATATGAATAAAAGGCATTTCTTGTCAAATGTCACACTATTCTTCATGTAGTATCATGTAGTCAAGGCTTACCTCCAACTTGCTATATAGATGAGGATGACATTGAATTTCTGGTCCTACTGCTTCCACCTCCCACATGCACAGATCACAGGAATGTGCCACCATATCTGGTTTTACACCTTGCTGAGGATCGAACCTAGGGTTTCGTGCATGCTTGGCAAGTATTCTACCAGCTGAGCCATATCCCCAGTCCTTGAACCTCATTTTTAAATTGTTCAGCATTTTATGATTGCGATCTGACTGCCCATACAATGAAGGAACAGTTGTACAGAAAAGTAGTTTTAAACTGGGCGCAGTAGTTCATGCCTATAATCTTAGCACTTAGGAGGCGGAGGCAAGAGGCTTGCCACTAGTTTGAAGTAAGCTTAGACTACAGAGTGACCTCCATCCTCTCCCAAGTAGTTATTTTAAAGAAAAGCAACTGACATAATTAAATATGTGTAAGTTTTGGTTTAAGAATTAATAAGTTAATACTTACATAGCTTTCATAATAACCATGAGAAACTTTTTGTTTTAGATTATGAAGTAAGTTTTTTTGGAGCTGTTTAGACTTTAATACCTCCTTTGTCATTGGGGCTAGGCAACATAATTTCTTAGAATGAGGCACAGCAATCAATATTTCTTTAGTGTGCATGCAATCACCAACTGAGGTGTGCAAAAATTTTATGCTGAAAGACTAGTTTAGTGCTGATAATATATCAAGGAAAAGAAAATAGCCTGCTTGGAAGTCTCTAAATTGTGACTATGGACTGAGTCAATAGTGGATAAAAGTGGTAGGCAGCTTAAAAAAGGGTAATTCCTCCAGCAAACAATACAAATCTATCACTTTTCCCCTAGCATTTTGATGCTATCAATTTCAGAAATACATTTGAGAAAAGGAAATTAAATTTATTCCCTAAATGAGTTATCTAAACACATAAGAAACAGTAGTCTGCTTTATTCCCCAATGCCAAACCACTAGAACTTTTCCATGGGTGAGGGAAATATTTGATAAATTATATCATTAAAATTTGTCTATGTACACGGACAAGCAAACATTAGATAAAATGTCAGAGAAGGCAGTTTCCACATAATTTTATGTGGATGAATTAACATGTTCCTTTTATAATTTTTCTGATTGTTGTATTACCAGTATTTATGGAAGAGAACTATTTTAAATGATTTAGGGGCTATAATTAGTAAAAATCTTTTAGAAACAACTATGAATATAAAAATGATCAACAACGACTGAAGCTAGTTAGATAAAATGTCAGAGAAGGCAGTTTCCACATAATTTTATGTGGATGAATTAACATGTTCCTTTTATAATTTTTCTGATTGTTGTATTACCAGTATTTATGGAAGAGAACTATTTTAAATGATTTAGGGGCTATAATTAGTAAAAATCTTTTAGAAACAACTATGAATATAAAAATGATCAACAACGACTGAAGCTAGGAAAAAGAAATCTCACACCTTTTCAATTTCAGGCAAAAACAAAAGCAAA
>NW_008337285.1:2245163-2276412 GCF_000622305.1 Nannospalax galili
GATAATTCAAGTTTTTGTAATCTATATATAAACACTAGGTCAAGTATCTCTGGCAGTCATATTTTTGAATCTATAAATCCTAAAGATGGCTAGCTACTGGAGGTGAATAATTGTACACAATTACACGTAAGTACAACAGAGCGGGCTAGAAAAAACAGAAAGGATTTAGCCACAGATCATGAAGGTGCCAAGGCTTTGTGTCACACTCAGACTTCATGTATCTTGAAAAGGTGAAGAGTCTTCTAATTCTGTACACCAAAAACATTCAAAGCACAGAGTAATTAGGTGAAAGACCACACAGAACAACTAAGTAACAAGAAAGAAAAAAAGTACATGAAAAAAAAAAAGGAAAGATTTGATACAAATTCATGAATACATAGCGTACCTTTGGAGTGGCTTTTCAATGTATTGTTCCTTTCCAACAATAATTCTCATATAGACTATCCACTGGCAACTGTGCAAGTTAAATGCATGTTTCCTGAATAGTATTAGATTAATATGGAAGAAAAATAGGCTTCCCTACCACAAATGTCCTTCGTCAGATACAATCCATGCATCATCAGGCAGTTGTGACTGAGAGTGTAAAAGTATCCAAATTAGAGTAAGAGTAGCTTGTAAACTGGTCATTTAAAATTGTTTCAAAGGACATTTTAAAAAGATATTTTTTAAAACAAGTGAAGAATGTATTGTGGATGGTTTAACATCATCTACATAGAGACTGGCTTATTGCTAGTAAGAGGCCATCACCTTTTACCCACTTGCCCCTTTCCCTTCCTTTCGGTACTATTAGGAAACTATTCACAAGTGCACTCCTGGACAAGGCTGAGCAGTAATTATGACTTGCTGACAAAGAGATATGAACAATTACTGAGCCCATTTTGAAACCCTACACTAATAAAGTCATTAGATGCTGCCCTTGCCATGATCCTTCTAAAAGCTTCTGAAGTTACAAGAACACACGGCATTGTTTGCAGGGACAATTGCTGCTGGCAGAACGCAAACCTTGAGTTAAACCATGCTGCAAATTGATCTTGACATTCTGTTAAGACCGCCACTAAAAATCAAAAGCAGAGGAGAAAAGGAGAAAATGAGTGGGTAGGATGTAATCATGGAACAGGAGGGGTTCCTCCTCACCTTCTCTCCTCCCTCTTCACAAAACAAACCAGGGAGAAAATGACAAACTCTCCTGGTGTTTTGGAACCTTTATTTTAAAGCATTAATTAAGCCCTTGACCTGGGATGTTTAGGATGGCAATACACTTCCTTTAAAAGTACTGGAAGAAAAATGTTTCACAAAGGGAATAAAGATGTTTGGGGAAAATTATATGGAAATCTGGCACGAAGGCTCTCTGGAAGTCTTAGTACCCAGATCACTCAGGTTTTATCAGCTAACTCTGCAGAATCCTTATTTGCTCCTAGGGTACCAGCTGGAAATTAACACTTCTCCTGTCATGAAGACCTCGCACCTGGGCCATATTTGCTGGATCAAATGGAAGTATAGGGTTAGAGTAACATGGTCAGCTAGGCTTCAGTCAGGCATAAACCTCTGAGTAGTTTGGAATAAAGTGTAAGCCACTGTGAACTCGGCTACTTACTGAGATGAAAAATACAGATGAAGACAGCCTACTGATAATAAGTGCTTTAAGTCAATTAACTTTTGCCAAAGATTAAGTAATGTGGGAAACTATCATTTGAATATTAAGGCTAACAAGTTACCTAGCAGTGGAAGTCAGCCTAGCAGTGGAAGTTTGTAGTAACTTGAAAAAGGGAACCTAAGGACATTAAATTCAAAAGCGAATATCCACAGGAAATAGAATTATGTCTGTGAACACTGGTACTAACTGTACACAAACTTTAACACAATGCTATATATGTTACATGCTACAATGCAACCTGTATTATCTGTGTAACTATCAGACATTCCTAGGGAACTTTTTGTAGTTACCCTCAACATTATTTAGAAACAGTGTACAATGCCTGCTTTACCATTTTGTGTAAAACATTTTCATCAAGAAGTTATACATAAGCAAGTAATTCTTCAGTATTACAAGCATCTGATTATTCAGCTGGCACTATTACTAGTCACTCAATGTTTAATTTTAAGTTTGCCAAAATTAGATAGTTTATACCAGCACCTGTATTTGCTTAGTTCGTACTCCTGGTTAGAACAGGAGACATCCACACTGATTAATGCTATGGTTTGCTTGTGCATAGTTGTGATTCTCCTTCATGAAGCAACTTCAATCCAGAACCTACTCAAAATGGAGGCCCTTGTACCACTCACTGATCCTATGTACTTAACAGGTGTTCAAGTAGCTATAATAGAAGTGAGTAAATTAATTCTAACATTGCTGGTGCTTTGCTATTATGTATGGCTAATTCTGATGGTGCCCAAATAGAATGTACTTGACCTCAGTATGCATCTCACCATAGGCAATCCAGCACTCTAGTCCCACCAATGTGTTTACTCTCATTACTGTCACCACCACTGCAGGAGGTTCGGGACCATCTCAGAATGGCCCAGTTCGAGTGGCCAATTGCTTCTGAGATATCAGTAATTTGGTGAAATCTGTTGACAAAAACTCTGGAACCACTAGATGAACTCATCTAGGTAGGGAGTCAAGTCCTTTGTCAAATGGCCCAGAGGCACACTGTGGCATATGCACTTAGGAGATTGAATTTTGGGGGGCAGCAGGACAGAATTTAGCTAGGATATTCTTTATTCATTCTGTAAAGAAAACAAAGGTGTTAGTTTTATTATTCCTATTTGAAGCTACGGGGAAGATGACATAGAGACATTTAGTAACATTTCCAATTTTTTTGCCATTACTCAAGGTGGTTCACCCTTACCCATTATTTTTTAACAAGCCTACAAGAGATTATTTACTTATTGCTAGTATAACATTTACTTTAAAAAGGCATTACGTAAAGCAATGAGATTATAGACATAGTACCTCATGGGGATGACCTCGCCGGGAGACAAATAATAATATACAATACAGTAAATCTCATTAATATTAGCTGGCAAAGGAATATTGTGGAAATATACAGAAAGTGCATTTTAACCCAAACTAAGGCAGAGGGGTGAGGTGGAGTGGGGAGATACAAGACTTCTTGAAGGTGATATTTGTTCTAAATTGCAAGCAATTAATCTTTCAAAGTTAAGCATTAATTTACTAAGAATACACTGCACTCAAAAATATTTTTATTGCATTACTTGACCCCATGATGGGTTTCTATTGTTACATATTCAAAAAGATGCTTGACCTCTGTTCCACTGACTGCAATACTGGAATGAATCACTAACAAAACATCTTTGGATTTGTTCATCCCAGCTGGTTGAAGTTAATCCTGGACCTGGTTCAGACCACACCAGATTACATTAGCTGGTTAGCTCCAACTCTGCTCTATCTGCACAATTATCTCAGCCACTGACCCTTCATTCCAGATACTCACAATGCTTTAAACACCAGCACACTTTTGTAAATCTGTAACCCAATAAGCTACAAGTGTTACTAATAAAAAAATCTTTGATCAAAAGGAGTAAAATTAGAAATTTTATCTTTCTGTGCATCATCTCTTTCAAAGCCCCTCTGTGACCCCCTCAGGTACAGTAACTCAGTATGAAATTCCCTCCTAAGTACTTTTCATGCTACAAATTTGTTGTCTATCTGGGGCTTATTAACTATGGGTGTTTTGAGGGTTAGGGTTTTATGTTCAACTTTTTATCCTCAGCTGTTTAGCATCTTTCCTGGTTCATATTCAACACTCAGTATTTGCTTGGTGAATAAACATAAGGAGATTATATATATATTATATACACATACATACATATATATGCTTTTCTTAAAGTATTTTTTAGATCCATGTACGGTGATCTTTAAAGGATTTTCTTATTTAGTATCACCTATTCCTTTTAAACTCTTTCACATATCCTACTATTTCCATCAAGATTATTGGTCAGGTAGGCAGTAAGAAATTATATTCCCTAGCACTTCTGAAGACTACCAAGGGCTTTCTGTTTATTTCTGTAAGGAAGTTTACAACCAGATATGGCAGCCAACAAGAATACATAATTTTCCAACTAAGAAAGCACACTTAAATATGAAACACTGAAATGATCAGCCACATCTTCAGATGGGGTTAGATACAAGTATTTATTTGCTAAACTTATTGATACAAGTATTTATTGCTAAACTTTCTTTATGGGCTTTTTTTTTTTTTTTTTTTTTTTTTTTTTTGAGACAGGGTCTTCCTGTAGCTTCAGTTGGCCTGGAACTCACTATGTAGATCAGGCTGGCCTTGAAATCACAGAGATCTGCTTGCCTCAGCCTCCCCAGTGCTGGGACTAAAGGTGTGTGCTACCACACCCACTTCTCTCTGAATTTTTAAAAGTGCTTTGCCTAATAAACAGGCTTTTGTAGGAGATCACAATTTAGTAAAGAAGATAGACACTAATCAATACTGCTAAAATTTGATGTCTGTTTATATTTGGAATGTTCCATGATCAATACAGAAATTATTACAATGCATTTTATGTGGATACAGTGATCTACTTAGAAAGTTATTAGAATCATTTTAGAAGTGGGAAATCCAAATAAACATCAAACATCCTAAAGAAATCTGTTTCTTAGTGGGGCATTGTGGTACATGCTTATAATCTCAGGACCCAAGTGGCCAAGGCAAGAGGATCAAGAGTTGTGTCCAATATCCTTCACTTATCTTCTAGACACATCTGAGATTCATAGTAAATTATGACTGTAGGACTACATTTCTATAGGCTTAATTAAAATATTCATTAAGTAAGAACATCAGTTATAGTCCTAGAAAGTCGCTAAAGAAGCATCTAGGTTAAACAGTTTACAGGCCTAGGAGTCTCTGCATTTATATGAATCCAACAGCCATATATGGGATCAGAAATACTACCAGTAATTTATTTCCAAACTATTCTATATTGATTATAAAGAAATCCCAGTTAAGGGCTGGCTGGACTCAGTTGGTAGAGTGCTTATCTAGCATGTGTGAAGCCCTAGGTGCTCCCCCCACCCCCACCCCAGCCCCATAAGGTACAGTCGAGTTTGAGGTCAGCCTGGACTATATAAGATGTAAGAAGGAAGGAAAGGTGCGAGGGAAGGAGGAAAGGAAGGTATATAAATTACAGTTAAAACATAAGGCAAAAATATTACTTCTGATATGGAAAAAATCTCTTTTCTTAATACATACCAATTCAGTTCTCTAATAATATGTCTAATAATATGGTCTAACAACATGTAGTTCACCGCTCAATAAAAATTAATATAAGCAATCTTTCACTGAATTGAGATTCAAAGTTTTAGGTTTTGTCAAAGTTAGAAGCATCAAATGACTGATGCAATCAATTTTCCTGATAATATCCTTGGATAAATTGATATTAAATATCCAAGAAAGATCACACAGCAGGAAAGCCAATTAAATAGTGTTATTTAATGAATCTATGATAGGTAATAGGAAAACTGTGGCAATAAAGCACCTAATTCTCTGACAGTTTTATGCATCAAAGGAAACTTACTATTTGGGGGATATAGTACTCTAATGACCTTTCATCTTCGAAGGCCTAATGACCTTCACATTTGAAGGTCATCATTTTCACATTTGCCTTAACAATAGTAGTGGAACTGTAAATCAAAAGAAGCTGTCATTCTCTTATTTTCATATAGAGAAAGGAACATTTTAACTGAAAATAGTTTTTAATTTGTAAGGTGAACAGAAAGATTTTGAGTAAGTAGATATCTTAAACTCTAGAAGTCTTTCCATTCTTTCATTGCAATGTTCCATTTGTAATTTATATCAATGTTTACTAAACTGAATTCTTAGATGTTTCTATTTTCAGTCATTAGCACCATTTTAATTTTTATGATTGTTAATAATGGAATACCACATTTTTTAAAATGTAGATTGAAATTGCCTATCATACTTCATAGTCTTGCAAGTCATTGAGAAGGAGTTAAATGGAGCCTTCATTTAGTGTTTTTAAAAAAGTAAGGAGTTAATAGGACACAGCTGTACTGGCTCTTTCTAATAAGCAGCTTCTGTCGCTTTGGTCACCACAGGTGTCTCTGTAACCTGCAAACTCTTATTACTAGTGTATCAAAGTTGTGCTACTTAGCAGACTTCTTTAGTAAAACATAACAAAGCAATTACATGGCTGTTGATTGCTAGTCATAAAAAAAAAAACCCTCAAACAATGTTTTTCAAAAGAAACTACACTGCAATTTTTTGTCATTGTAAAATAAAAGGAACTAAGGAATTAAATGGAGGATAGAACAAAATAACAGCAGGTAGCCAGCTGAACTTAGCCACTACAGATGGTTTAGAAATAGTGTTTCCTTCTCCATCAAGTTGTGGATAAAAGGAAAGGAGGAGATTCCTTACTGCCCGTGAATGGCAAAAGATTTAGCCAAGTCTTCAGTCTATGTATTTTGCCTCATGAAAGACCTTCGATGCTGCATTTTTATCTGTTTTTGGCACTGCTTTTCATCACCTTTAACTGAGTGTGAGTAATAACCTGATTTAATTTAAACAAATACAGGTGCTAAAGGTTCTTTATTTATGTATAACAGGGAACATTTCCAAGGTATAACGAAGTCATCCAAGGAAATTTCCTAACCATTTGCTTAAAGAAATGAAGTATTAGATGAAGAAATTGCTTCAACATTCTTTTGCCTCACATTTAAGAGAAGAATCATCTTTATTTTCATATTCAGATTACATAAAATGAAGTCTGAATAATGACCAAAAATTCAGCTAGCCATAGAAATAATAAAAAGACAAATTAAATTATTTCTAATTGCGCTATAATTGCTTATTAGGTAACTACAATGGGCTTGCCTAGAAATGAATGAATTTAATCTCCTTGTTCATAAGCCAGAGCTTGTGATTATGATTTCGTTAACATACCCAAAGTAACATCATGGGATGTTATAGACACGTGTAATTAAATGATGGAAATATGTATCAGAAGCAGAATATGAAAAACTATTCCCTGCTTACAGATCATGATCAACAAACTAAGCAAAATTATGCTGACAACTAGGAGAGGCATTTTTCCCCCATGGAGAATATGGATGCCCTGCTGGCTGTGTGCAAAAGAATGTGTGCAATAAAGCGATTAGATCAATTAGCATATGCTAGAGTTAAGCTATTACCAACTCCACTGGACTAGTCTAGAATGCTCTGCCTATTACTCTGATGTTATTTAAAAAAATAAACTTACTACTGAGATCTCAATCCGATTTGCTTTGCCTTTTATGAAAACAATAAAAACATTATCTTTAAATGATCAACAACTTACTAGAAATGTGCTCTGTCTTATCACAAAAAGTCAGAAAAATATTTCTGTTTTCACATTATTTTTTAATTTGCGTTTTATAAGTTTTTATTAATATACATGTTTACATTTATAAATGACTGCATGTGTTACCTATAACAAATAGCATTTATTTAATGAAATATAATGAAGAGAATATAATGCTGAGGCTGAAAAATATTTGTAATGATTACAATGAGAAGCCAAATACACTGATGACTCTTTTTTCTTAAATAGAAGCCCAACTTGTAACTTGTGATCAGCAGTATTACCTTGCTTTGTTGGTATCCTTTGTCAGATCCCAAGCCCAGGTTATAAAATTTTGACTCAGATAAGAAACAATGGATTCAGCACAAAGCATTTGTGAGCAGAACACGTTCGTTAATACACTTTCATCATGGTGGAGGTAGATAGCAAGAAGCTTTCTCTGAAAAAAGGAGAAAAGACCAATCAATTAAAATATCCACTAAAATAAGATTCTTGAATTCAGGAGAGGCCCAAGCAAGTGTACAGGAATAGCAAAGAAAAAAATTAAATGCGATTCCCTTAAAGCATCTACTAGTATGAATAAAATTTCCTGACATCCTAAAGAAGTTAGGATGATTATATATGTACTAGCAGAGACTGCTATCTTAGATTTCTGGTAACTTTTGCACACCTATTTTAAGAATAAATTGCCACAGAACTGTACTTTCTTTAAATAAAATAGATATACCATTCTTTACATTTAATATACACTATATTAACTCTAAACTATTCATTAAGGTGGCAAATTCCTGAATAGTTCATTCTACTTGAAAAAATCTAAAATGAAATTTTATTTTTGTTCAACAGATAATCTGAAATTCATTAACATGCTCATATATTAAAGTCTTTACTTTGTAGAATGTAACATTTAATTGCCATTTCAAAAGATGACAGAAACAGAAAAGCATTCATACCATATGAATTCTTTCTAGTTTTTATTTCAGGAACTATCTAAAGTGGTTTCTCACATGGGGAGTTATACTTTTGCCATAATTCTAAAAGTCCCAAGAAATAACAGTTGCTCTCTTAAAAGTATTTTTTGCCATAGTTGAATAGTTAATAACTGAAACTAAAAACTAAAATTGAACCAATATAATTTATAGTATTTAACAATAACAGCAATAAAAGGATCTAAATATTTGTTTACTGACTACTTGGTGCTACTTTACAGAAAGCTGAGTTTAAAAAGAGTCACAATTATTAGGAGAAGGAAAAGATACAATTCTAACATAAAGAAAACAAACTTATCTGTGAAATTCTGCAAAAGGAAAATTCCAAAGGCGCTTGAGGATCTTTCCTTTTATATTAAATAAGGATGTGATAATAGTAAATAAAAACTTGCTGTGTGGGATTCTAAACAAAAGAAAGTATTTAAACACAAGGCTCAGGCTAATAAAAGGCCAATGAAGTCTGATGCTTGGAACAATATTAAGAATCTGGATTATAAAAATAATAGAAAAGTAAGCATGAAAATATTTTGTTCAAAGGAAATTTTTGTAGTAGATGAGAATAGCTAGAGGTCGATAGAGTAAAATTCCAAAAGCATCCATTATAAATAAGATTCATTCTCAGCTGCTTTTCAATTGTTATTTACATGAATCTCCAGAACAGATCTGTAAAACATGTTCTCTTAATCTCACTGACATATGAGGAAACTCAAGTTTAGAAATTATCCAAAATTCCACAGCTAGTCAGTAAGAAATTCAGCTAGGATCGGAACCCAGATTGTCTGAATCCAAGTCTAGTATGTGGGAGCACTCCTCTAATACAAAGACACCAGATTGCATGTATGACATCAGTAATCAGAGATAGCATGTAACTGGAATAAGGACAGGACTTGGGGCTATAAATAGCTCAGCTGATCCCACCAGGATTCTAGGTATTAATTTGTTCATTCATTCATTCATTCAACAAACATTTGTTGAAATTTCATTGTGTCACCCCTAGCAGGAAATAGACAGTGAAATAATGGACAAGAAAGGCTCAGGGGATCTTCATCTTTGTTGAGTTCTACAGAAAACAGTAGCTGGGCTACTAAGAAGTTTATAATCAAGCACACTGTTGGAGAGATACTTAAATCTCAAAATTCCACTCATCCTTTAAGACTCAAAACAAATGCATCAATGAAACCTTCCTTGATTTGCTCAAACAGAGTTAAAAGCTTCCTTTTTTGGACTTCTAGCTCTTTCCATTAGTATTATAATTGTTTACCAGCTTCCCTTCCAGACTAAGTCTCTCAAGAGCTAGGACTCACTCAGCTTCTCAGTCTTCTTTGCATCCTTAAAATAGGATAGGTCCCAGCCCATTAGAGGAAATAAAGTTGAATACTTATCTTAACCAGAGCCCCCTGGCAAAAAAGACACCAAATGTCAGAGACAAATGCTAAACCGGTTTTTATTAAAGGAATCAAGAATCTCTGGCTTCTGAGAAAAGAACGTGAACCTGGCAGCACTAACAAATTCAGGGCTCCTCTTCTTAGCTCTCTAGCTGAATAGACAGAGGGATGTTAACCTCTAATTCGGCTTGATCGTATCTCAGCAACTACATTTAATGAGAGAGTGGGAACAAGAGAGCTCTCCACTTTTAAATCAGCATATTTCTTACCAAACAATAGCAACAGCTAAATCTTTAAAATGCCTATTTCTCTCAAGAACACTGCAAAGGAACATTTAGACTTTGGGAAAGAGATTAGTGATTTACATCGCTATCTCACTGATTTAATTTAAATGCCCTTCCAAACCAAATACACATGTGCCCAAAGGCTACTAAGAAACCCAACAAGCAGAGTTCTCTATAAGTGCAGCTGATAGTGTTGACTGAAACTAAACTTGGAAATCCAGGGCACTAATGCACAATATCAAGTAATAAAACAGCATCTCTTTGGCAATATTTAATTTAAAAATGAAGAAAGAGGCAGGCGAAGATCAGGCACTGTCTGTTTTGGAGGATCAAGCATTCTGCATTTCAAAGCATTGGTCCCTGCAATATCCAGGTTACTGTGCTAGAATCTCAACTATTATATCGCAGTTGTGAGAGGGAGGGCAAAGATGTGTTTACTCAGTGATTAGGCCCTTAGAATAAGCCTCTAGCTCCTAGAGAGACAGCTCACCACTTATTCATTTGGGCCAATTCACAAAGCCTAGGAAGATTAAACATCCATGCTGAGAAGACAAGCGAATGCAGACGGTGAAAAAGAAATAAAAATTCTTTAAAAACTCTGAGATGACTTCATTATTTTTCCACAAGGAAACTTTAGGAAAGTGTTTAGTTAGAGAAAAACCCACATTGACCTCTCTCTAAACCCTTAATCTTTCCTTTGTGGTGGCACTGCTTTGTGGTAAGCGACTGGCTCGCCTCGCTCCTCTTTTCACTAGAAGCTGCAAGAAAAAAGGCTCTGGAGAAACAGTTTTCGTTCCAGGGACACAAACCCCTGACACTGTTAAACATGAGATGCCAGGAAAACACACTTTAAAAACATTCCCACTTTAAGCTCTAAAGGGAATGTGAGAAAGAAGATGATAAGAGAGTATCATAAGAGAATCTTCAGGCCAGGGACTCCCACAGCAACTATAGAGAGGAAATGGAATAATCTTAATCTTGTTTCTCTTATATAAATTTTCCACACGACTTTTCTTCTGTTCTATGACAGAGGCAAAACATAAATACTCAAATGTCATTAAATGTGGGATACGAAAATCAGATTAAGTTATAGGCACAGACAAACTCCAGACTCAGACTTTAGGTTATCTTATTAAGTTCAATTAAGTATAGGCCAAAACAGTGAGAACTGAGTTCAGCAAATCAACCTGCAAAGTAATCAGAAACTGCTTTTGTGAAGAAAGGACATCTAGTACACAGAAAAAACTAACAAAATATTTTGTTTACTCATTTCTATAACCGGTTTTTCCTTTGGCCCATTAATAACTTAGTTCAATAACATGTAGAGTGCCATGTGTTGGGCACTAAGAATATAAAATGAATACCAAAAAAATTCCTTTGTCCTAAAGAATTGGGAGAAGGAGAGAATATACAGGGAAGTAAAGACTTAACTGCCACACTGTATAACAAGAAACAACAGCAAAGAAATAAAAGACTATATTTTATTTGTCCCCTTAGTAGGGAAGACAGAAGTCTGGCAGACCACAAAGGCAAACAACTTAGCTTCACTATTCCCAGACTGCCTCTCTGTGGTCTAAGTTTTTGTGACACAGTGTGAAGTCTCTAAGGCCAGTCTTTTTGGGGGGAGGTCTTTTTAAAACAGAGTCTTCCTGTAACCCTGGCTGGCTTGGAACTAACTATGTAGACCAGGGTGGCCTTGAATTCACAAAGAACCCTCTGCCTCCTCTCTGCCTCTGCCTCTCAAGTGCTGGGATTAAAGGCATGTGTCACCACACCTGCCTGTACAAGTGCCTTCCCAGAGGTGAATATCAACAGTGAATAAAAAAGAAAAATCTTCCATAATACTTACCCTACAAAGAATACTTGAAGTAATATAAAGAACAGAGAAAGGAACAACTGTACCCCAAGGGCAACAGAAAGAAACTAAATGAAGGTGTAAATGTGGAAACACAAAATTAGACAAAGAATGGAAACAGTAATCAAAATGACAGCAACCAAGACACATCTTTCAATAATAACTTTAAATATTAACGGACTGAATCCCCAGTTAAAAGAAACAGGCTAGTTGAATGAATTAAGAAACAAAAGCTATCCTTTTTTTGTTTGCAAGAAACCCATCTCACCTTCAAGGGCAGGCACTACCTTAAGGGGGAAAGGATGGAAAAGACTATTTCAAGCAAATGGCATGAAGAAGCAAGTAGGGGAAGCAATTCTAAAATCAGACAAAATAGGCTTCAAACTAAAATTAATCAGAAGAGATAAGGAGGGTCACTTCATTCAGATTAAAGGAACAATTAACCAAGAAGATATTACAATCATGAACATATATGCAAACAACACTACAGGACTTTAAGACACAGATTAATCCCAACTCAATAATACTAAGGGACTTCAATACCCCACTGTCTCCATTAGACAGTTCAACTGGACAAAGAATAAACAGAGAGACGTCTGAATTAAATGATACCACTCATTAAATGAACCTAACAGACATAGTTGGAATATTCCACCCAAACACCAAAGAATACACTTTCCATACAGCATCCCATGGAATGTTCTCAAAAACTGACCGCATACTGGGGCACAAAAGAAACCTCAATAAACAAACAAACAAACAAACAAACAAACATGTATTCTCTTAGACCACAATGCAATAAAGGTTAAAATCAACACTGGGAGAAGCCCTAGTAACTACACAAACTCACAGAGACTAAACAACACACTCCTAAATGATGAATGGGTCAAGTGAGAAATTAAGAAAAAAATAAAAGTATTCCTGGAATTCAACGAAAAGGACAATACAAGACAACACAACCTCTAGGACACTTTAAAAGCGGTCCTCAGAGGAAAGTTTATAGCTCTAAGTGCCTACATTAAAGAATCAGGGCCAGGCATGGTGGCGCATGCCTCTAATCCCAGCACTGGGGAGGCAGCAGCAGGCAGATCTCTGTGAGTTCGAGGCCAGCCTGGTCCACATAGTGAGTTCCAGGACAGCTGGAGTTTACAGGGAGACTCTGTCTCAAAAAGACCAAAAAAAAAAAAAAAAAAAAAAGAGACCAATTAAATGACCTAACACTGCAACTCAAGACCCTGGAAAGGCAAGAATGAATGAAATCCAAACCCAGCAGAAGAGAAGAAATAACAAAGCAGAAATGAATGAAATAGAAACAAAGAAAGCAATACAAAGAAGCAATGACTCTAAGAGCTGGTTCTTTGAAAAGATAAACAAGATAGACTGACCCTTAGCCCAGTTAACCAAAAGAAAGAAAGAGCAAATCCAAATCAACAAAATCAGAGATGAAAGGGGGAAACATCACAAGAGACCCCCAAAAGATCCAAAACATTATAAAGGAATACTTTAAAAACTAATAAATTATAAAATTATAATTTGAAAACCTAAAAGAAAATAGATGGATATCTAAAATCATGGGAACCACCAAAGTTGAACCAAGAAGAGATCAACAGTTTAAACGGACCCATAACATATAAGAAAATTGAAAGAGTAATACAAAGCCTCCCAACGAAAAAAAGCGCAGGCCTGGATGGATTTACAGCAGATTTCTACCAGACATTTAAAGAAGACCTTCAACTAGTACTACTTAAATTATTCAGAATGATAGAAACAGAGGGAGGACTTTCAAATATCTATGGAGCCAGCATCACTCTAATACAAAACCAGGTAAAGACATAACCAAAAAAGGAAACTATAGACCCATATCCTTAATGAACATAGATGCAAAAAAATCTCAACAAAATACTTACAAACCGCATACAGATGTACATCAAACAGATCATTTACCATGATCAAGTAGGCTTTATTCCAGAGATACATATGGTTCCATATACACAAATCAATGAACGTCATAAATCATATAAATGGACTCAAAGACAAAAATCACATCAACATCTCAATAGATGCAGAAAAGGCTTTCAACAAAATTCAGCATGCATTCATATTAAAAGTAAGGGAACATAAATAAAGTTATATACAACAAACCCACAGCCATTCTAAATGGGAAAAAAAAAAAACCCTAGAAGCATTCCCATTAAAAATCAGACACCAAACAAGGATGTCCACTGTCTCCACTCCTTTTCAATACAGTGCTTAAAACTTTTGTTAGAGCAATAAGGCAAGAGAAGGAAATTAAAGAAGTACTAATTGAAATAGAAGAGGTCAAATTATCCCTTTTTGCAGATGATATGAAACTATACCTAAGAGGTCCCAAAAATTCCTCCAGAAAACTCCTAGAACTGATCAACATGTTCAGTAAAGTGGCAGGTTATAAAATTAATCTACAAAAATCAGTAGCCTAACTATATACCAACAACAAGCAATTGGAGAAAGAGTACAGGGAAACCTTCTCATTCACAATAGCAGCAATAAAATAAAATATCTTGGAATATACCTGGCCAAAGACACCAATGAGCTCTACAATGAAAATTTTAAATCTTTTAAGAAAGAGACTGAGGAAGACACCAGAAGATGGAAGGAGTCCCCCACCACCCCAACCATGCTCAAGGATTGGAAGAAATTAATATTGCGAAAATGACCATCCTACCAAAAGCAATATATAGATTCAATGCAATCCCAATCAAAATCCCCATGATATACTTCACAGAATTAGAAAAATGCATCCTCAAATTTATATGAAAGCACAAAAGACCCCAGATAGCCAAAGCAACCCTGAGCACAAAGAGCAATTCTGGGAACATTACTACACCAGATCTCAAAAAACACTACAGTGATAGCCATAAAAACATCATGGTACTGGCACAGAAACAGACACATAGATCAATGGAACATCACTGAAGAGTCAAACCTGAGTACATTCAATTTCAACAAAGGTTCCAAGAACACACAATGGAGGAAAGACAGCATCTTCGACAAATGATGCTGGCAAAACTGGATCTCCACCTGTGGAAAAATGAAACTAGATTCTTACTTTCACCTTGCACAAAAGTCAACTCTAAAATGAATCAAAGACCTCAATGTGAAACTGGAAACTCTGAAGCTGTTAGAAGAATATATTGGCAGTAACTTACAAGATATAAGTGTAGGAAAGGATTTTTAAAATCAGACAGCAGTTGCTCAGGAATTAAGGTCAACAATCAACAATCGGGACCTCATTAAAGTAAAAAGCTTCTGTACAGCAAAAGAAACAATCAAGAAAGAGAAGAGAAAACCCACAGAGCGGGAAACAATCTTCACCAGTGATACATCTGACAGAGGTTTAACATCCAGAATATATAAAGAACTCAATAAAACAACCAAGAAAACAAATGATCCAATTAAAAGATGGGTTAAAGATCTAAACAGAGAATTCTCAAAGGAAGAAATAAAGATGGCTAAGAAACATCTTAAAAATGGTTCAACATTGTAATTAAGGAAATGCAAATTAAAACCACCTTCCTAAGATTTCATCTTACCCCAGTCAGACTGGCTAAGATCAAGAGAACAAATGATACCAAATGCTGGCAAGGATGTGGAGAAAGGAGAACACTCATTTACTGCTGGTGGGAGTGAAAACTCATGCAACCCCTATGGAAAGCACTGTGGAGAGCTCTTAAAAAACTAAAAATGAACCTACCATATGACCCAGTCATACCACTCCTTGGCTTATACCCAAAGGATCCATCCTCTTGCAGAGATACTTGTATAACCATGTCTGTTGCTGCTCTTTTCACAATAGCTAAGAGATGGAAGCAGTTGAGTGCCCCTCAACTGACGAGTGGTTAACAAAAATGTGGTACATTTACACAATAGAATTCTACTCAGCAGTAAAGAAAGATGAAATAAAATGGATGGATCTAGAAGCTATTATACTAAGTGAAGTAATATAAACTTATATAAACAAGATGTATGCTCTCCCTCAGTTGTGGATCCCAGCAACAAATCCTTATAAGTGAGTCCATATCCTGATGTACCTGCAGGAACCAGGAATATGGAAGGGAACCAAGGAGGTAAAGGGAAAGAAGAAACCCAAGAAAGAAGAAAAGTAGAAGAAAGGTGTTACTGAGGGAGAAATATGTAAAAAGTGGGTAGTTAAAGGGGAAGGTATGAAGGAAGGCTTCCAAAGAACTATGGGAACAAAGAGGGAAAAATCCTCCTGATACACAGTTAAAAAAAAAAAAAAAAGTCTTAAACACAGAAGGAACCCTATGGGGATGGAAGAAAGCCTTACCAGAAGCCATATGGTTGGTTGCTAAATGAAAATCCCAGTTGCAGAGGTGGGTTGTCCCCCTATGAGCTGCTGGCCAGAGGGATCTTACAGATCCCCAAAACAATAAAGGCCATTGCCAATACTGTTAGCTGTACACCAGAAGAGCATAGTAAAACCCTACTGCTGAAGGCACTATATAATGTGAGCACAGAAGAGGGAGAAATCAAGCTTGGACTACCTGGAAACTCCCTGCCACTGGATGGGTGGCTTCCGTAGTGCCAGAAGGTGATATGCAGATGGCTGGGGGAGAACCGTCCCCTATAATTCTGCCCAATGACAGACCCCATGTGCTGCACTATCAACATGCCAAATAAGATGTTCTTGCTGGCGCAACAGTGACACATCTAGTGTATGTTCAACCAGCAAATTTTCGATTGGATATGATGCCTGCTCCTAAAGGTGGTACACACATCTGGTCATAGAGAAAAGGCCAACCCTCTGTGGTAGGGGAGGCTATAGGACCCAGAGGGGAAGCCATTGAAACTGTTTTGTTAGATGGATGTGATGCACCTGCTAAAGTACTATCCAAGCATTTCTGTTTACACTCATAGGTTAAGTTATTATAGCAGCTATTATTGTTTGATTGTTCTTGCTTCTTGCTGTTGGTGTTTTTATAGATGGAATCCCACTGAAATGGGCCAACAGCCATGGAAAACAGATGATGCTGAGACCTGAAAGTTCAGTACTTTGCCACAACAGGAGGAAGATCATCCCATATCTATGACCCCCTTCAAAGCTTAGGAACTTTTGCAGAAGAGGTTGGTGGAAATAATGTAGGAGCTGGAAGAAGGGGTGGACTGTCACCTGGAAGTGTCTTTAGACCACTATGGGGGCAAACGATAGTCACACCTTGTACCAAAGCTTTTCAAGGAGTCAGTTACCCCTCCCACCCAATCAGTGGACCTTAGCTGCACGTGGGGGAGGGGCTAAGGATATATAAGCCGAGAACATGGTGAGGTGCCTCGCTCGCCATTATGTGCAGCTGTTGGGAAGTCACAGGATATATGTTTGAGTGTAGACTTTCCAGCACAGCTGTAAATGGGGGGGGTACCCACTCTTCTGTAAATAAGCCCCCACTCTATGCTCTGTTAGCAAGCCCAATAAACTTGTTAGGATTTTCCAAAACAAACAAACACGCAAACAATCCCCCCAAATGAACAGTTAATGGAAACCGTCACTACTCCACCAAAGTTGACCCCATGTTGGCAAATCTTTTGGTCTTTGATTTCTTATTCCTATTTTTCCTCCTTAAACTTCATTTTGTGTGTGCATGTGTGCGTGCATGTGTGTGTGCATGTGCGTGTGTGTGTATAAACGGTGATATCACTATTCTTCACTTTAATATCTCTGGTAAGAAGTACAGTTGCTTGATAATCAATCATTAAACCTATAATATTAAACAGAAACAATCAGAATGAAATATGTACATTAAAGAAAAGTTGTATTACACTGTATTTTGTCATTTTTACCAGTGCTTTAGGAATTTGGGAGTTTAGTAATAAAAACTAAAAGTCTTTGGTTGTAGTGAAAACTGTCCATCTCACTAAACTTAAAGGTCAGCAGGAGATGTTTAAGCTCACACTATTTTTTCTTTCTAAGTTTGTGTACTAGAAAGAAGAATTAGAATCCTGGCTCCAAAGAGCTATGAATATTCACTCACTGGAGTTTTTCTCAGGTGTTCTATTGCTTCAAACCTTAGAGACTTAGTGGGGGTGGTAGTGGTGTCCACCTTTAATCCCACACCCTTCTAAATCTCTAAGGTTTGAAGAATGGAACACCCTGGTCTAATCCTGGTTCTGCCACCTACCAGTCCTATATCCATGGGCCAAGACAAATTGTGAGGCTTGTAGACAAAGTACATTAAATACTTACTATACTGGGGGCCCATAGTAGCTACTGACCGAAAGGTACTGTGTTAAGGTGAAGATTCCAGAATTGTCAATGCAATATATAGCATTTTGATAGCAATTAATATGGAAATGATAGCCATGAAAATGGCCTAAAGATTACACTGCTCCTTGGATTTTTCTTCCTGGCAATGGAATCTGGGATGTTAACTGTGCCTTCAGTGTACCATTAGTCTTCAAATCTAGAAGCTAAGGAACAAAGTGATGCTCAGGAAATGCCCAACTGACAGCAACCAATGTAACTTGATCTTGGGCTATGGTAGCTATCAGGTTTGAACAGTGTCAAAGAACCATAGAGCATTAAAATGGGGAGCAGCAGCTGGGATGCAGCTCCGCTGCTAGGAAGAGTGCTTGCTTCTCATGCTCAAAAACTTGGATCTAAGCCCCAGCACTGCACAAACCAGGTGTGGTGGTACATACCTACAAACCAAGTGAAAGGCCAGCCTGGTTTATGAGACTATCAAAGAAGAAGAAGAAAGAAAGAAGGGAGGAGGAGGAGGAGGAGGAGGAGGAGGAAGAAAGGAAGGAAGGAAGGAAGGAAGGAAGGAAGGAAGGAAGGAAGGAAGAAGCAAGCTGTGTCACAGTCACAAAGCAGACATTCAGGAGTATGAAGAGTATGCTGACGGACTAAACAGCAGGTGCTTGTTTTCAAGTAACAATATATATGTAATCTGTGTACTCAAATGATTTTAATGTTTATATGACAAATAATTTGGGAAATAGTGGCTGATCTTTATTTCAATAAGAATTGAAGTGTAAAATAATTTCCTTAGTATAATTTTGGATCTGACTTTATTTCTCTCCTTCCATTTCTGAATCATTATTATTATCACTCTTCTTGCTTTACGTTAATAGTTTATTGATACAAATTGATACACTGATAAACACCTACATATTCTTTGTCTAGATATACCAGTTATCAAATGGTATATTTTGCCATATTTATTGTTCTTCTTTTAACTAGCTCTTTCTATGAAACATATGAAATTTGAAGAGAGCACTAAATTTCTAACTTAAAATACTTTAGTATGTCTCCTGAAAATAAATTCCCATATATTATATAATCATTATCTTTAGTACACCAAAGAATTTGTTTTGTTTTGTTTTAGACAGGGTCTCCTGTACCTCCAGCTCGCCTGGAACTTAGTATGTAGACTAGGTTGGCCTCAGTCTCTCAAAGATCTGCCTGCTTCTGCCTACTGAGTGCTGGGATTAAAGACGTGTGCCACCATGTCAGCACTACACCAACGAATTTAATATTCCTATTTTAATATCTAAAATAAAACACATATACAAATTTTCTCAATTGCCACCAAAATGTGATTTTTGTGGCTATTTTATTCCCTGCCTTTTAAATTTATTATTTGATTATTAATATTATTTTGTGTGTGTGTGTGTATGTGTGTGTGTGTGTGTTTGTACAGGCACACATGGAGGTCAGGGGACAACTCTCAGGAGTCAGTTCTCTCCTTCCACATTGTAGAATCTAGGAATTGAATTCAGGTTGTCAAACCTAGGCACAATGGCTTCTACCCACTGAGCCTTCTCGTCAGCCCTTATTTATTATTTATTTAAATTTTTTGAGACAGTCTCATGTAGGCCACACTGGCCTTGAACTTGCTGGTCTTCCTGCCACCTCCTGAGGACTAGGATTACAGGTGCGTGCCACTACACCAAGCCACAATAGTAGTCTTGTTTGTGGATGCTCAGAGGCCTAAACCAGCAACAAACTATGACTCAATATTAAGTGTAAGGGAAGAGGAAAGGTATGGCAGCAAGGAGTCAAATGGATTCAAATCTCTACTTGGCTACCTCCAAGCTATGTGGACCTTGGGAAAACCACCTTTTACTGCTTGGGTGTCATGTAGTTCTAGAAGACAGCAATCTACTGTTTCTGAACTGGTAACGATGAAGAGATCAATTAGTTACTTGTGTCTCACTGCTGTGACCAAATATCAGAGAAGAAACAGCTCAGGGGAGAAAGGGTTTATTTCAGCTCATAACTCCATTGGATACAGTTCATTATGGAAAGAAAGAAATGGCAGTAGGCAGTCCAGCCTTGGAAGACAAAAGAAAAATGAGGAGGAACCCAATAGAGAGATGCTTTTGGAAGCCCTTGTCAAGAAACTCCAATGGACTCTCATATGAACATTTGAGAATTGCCCTGTTCTGACTTTTTTCTAGTTCCCTGGCCAGTTTCTTGGCTAAAAGTCAAAATGTCCTTGGGCCTGTTAGCAACATACTCTGTTCCAGAGGCCAAAAATTCAAAAGTATTTGAGAGCTTGTAACTAATCCGTAAAAGATTTTAGGGTTACCTCTTCAGAGGGAGGAATGTTGGAGGGGAGGGAGTGGGCATGGATTTGATCAAAACACCTTATATACATGTATGAAATTCTCAATAAAGTTTTTGTAAAAATTAAAAAAAATAAGTGCTTATAAAAAGTGTTTCAATACTCTAACCATAAACATCAGTCTAGCCACTCCCTTATAATGGTGATACTTGAGCTGAATTTTGGAAGTTGAGATTTAAAATTAGGCAATGAAGAAACATGGAACACAAAATGAGGAAAGGAAATAAAAACAAAGAAAAAAGTTTGGCAAATGTCTATCAGTGCCAAGTCCTAATATGTCCCAAGAACTGCAACCTAGTTATGTTTAAGGGGTGAAGACAGTTGCAGAATTAGAGGTTCTCAGCCAGCCCCAACTACATACCAAGTTCCAAGGCCAGCCTGAGCTATACGATACCCTATTACTAATAAACAAGCAAAGAAACAGACTCCAGAGCCATGGGCAGATTGTATTGTAAAAAGAAACAATATTCAGATACCAACAGGGGGAAACTAAACTGGAGAGATTTCAAAGGAAATAACCAGGAACTGAAGATGAAAAGACGTTACAATAGTGTCTTTCTTCTCAATTCCTGAAGCAGATATTACAATAGAATTCTGAAATGCTAAAGACAAGATGCCTTTGAATTTCACATAGGGAAGGCTATCATATGGAAGTCAGAAGCAGAGAGAGGGGAAGGAAGGCTAAGCAAACACATTTTCTTCATAGGCTGATAAAAGGTTCATTGGGTATAGATTTTCATCAGTTTTCATTGTTCAGATTATACTACTCATGCCATGAACTATCTTGGACTAAGGCTAACATGTGTCTAAAGTATTTTAAATAACAAAATCAGAGGCTGAAATGACAGAGTCATATTACAGCAAACTATGGAGAAGAGCAGGTATGCTTGAGGGAGGACACCAAGTTAGAGAGGAAGTGTGGAGACAAAGATGTGAGCCGTTCATTGCCGCAACACAGGTGAACAGTACTAAAAATTGGAAAAGAGGCCTCTTAAAAGCACAGGAAAAGGGCTTTGGATGTAGCTCAGTGATAAAAGTATGTGCAGACATGCATTAGACCCTGTTTGATCCCAGTACCATCAGCCCACACATGTTAAGAACAAACAGGAATTTTCGGATCTAATATTCTCCTTTGAGAGGGTTAACATTATCGCTAATAAACAAAGGCCTGTTAAGTAGGCAGGACAAAATGAATATGAATGTGACATACATACTTTGAAAGGTACTAGCAAACAAAATACCACCACCCCTACTTGGAGGAGAAAAAGAACCCACAATCCACCTATTTGTTTCCACATTCCAAGGTATGGAGAAACTACAGCAATAAAAAGTTGAAAATAAATTAACAATTTCTCATTAAAATGTATTAATAATGCATTCTTGCTGAAAAATAAAATGAATTACAATGATTTGTAGGTAAATATGTTCAGTAGATTTTAAAAATATAATAGCATCAAGTATTGCCTCGAAGAGAGATTTCAAAGGATAGTATTGTGAATTATAAAGGCAACTGGAATTTAAGCATAGGGAACTATAATAGCCTTTTCTTTTCAGTATCTAGGAGTTTGAGTCCAGGGCCTCACATAATGCTTATCAAGTGCTCTAGCACTTAGCTTTATTCCCCAGGCCTTCCTCCCCTACTTCCCCTTTTTGTTTTTGCTTTTTGAGATAGGGTCTGACTATGTAGCTCAGGCTGGCCTTGAACTCATTAATACCCTGCCTCCAACTCTAAATCACAGGTGTTCACAGAAATCCTCATGTATTGTAATAATTTTTTGAAATATTTTATTTTTATTTTTTATTTGTATGAGTGAATTGCCTATATTAAGTACACCCGTGTCCTGTAATGCCCAAGGAGGTGAGAAGGTGCCAGATCCCCTGGAATTGGAGTTATGGATGGTTGTTGGGCTCCACCTGGGCTCTAGGAATTGAACCTGTGACCTCTGCAAGAGCAGTCAATGTTCTTAACTGCTGAGCCATTTCTCCAGCCCCCTGAAATAATTCTTAACCACACATTTAATATGCACGGCAGAAACTGTTAGTAGATCCTCAACATTTCCACTTTTTTTCTTACTGAGAAAAATCTATTCATTCATTTATTTATTAGTTGGATTAATGGCTGAGAAGTAAAAGCCAAGATACCCTCTTAAGCAAATGTGGATCTCTAAGTTCTGGATAATATAAACAGAAGTATTAGCTGGAGTTCTAACCCCTGCCAGAACGATGTCTATGATGGTTTGAATGAGAATGTCCCCCATAGGCTCCAAGTATTTGGACATTTTGTCCCCAGTTGGTGGCACTGTTTTGGGAGGTCTTAGAAGGTGTGGCCATGCTGGAGGAAATGTGTCACTGAGGGGCCGACTTAGAGAGTTCTTAAGCTTTGCTGGATCTCCAGTCACTGTCTTGTTTCCTGTGCCACTTTGAAGATATGAGAGCTTAGCTTCTCCTCCTCCATCAGCCATCTCTGCCACCATGCCTCCCTGCCATGATGGACTCTGGCCCCTTGCAAGCATAAGCTCAAATAAATTCTTCAGTCTATAAGTTGCTTTGGTCAGTGTTTCTATCACAGCAACAGAAAAGTAACTAATACAGTGACAGAAGCCGAAAATTGCCAGTAAAAAACAAATAAAGGTTGTACATGGTGGCGCACGCCTTTAATCCCAGCACTCAGGGAAGCAGAGGCAGCCAAGTCTTACACAGTGAGTTCCAGGACAGCTGGGGCTACAGGGAGACCCTGTCTCAAAAAAAAAAATAAAATAAAATAAAAATAAAAAAATAAAAAAGAAAAAGAAAAATAAAGAACCTGACTTCCTGATTCTGGGATATGCTATAATAGTATCAGTCAGATGGACTCTGTCAAAGAAAGAGAAGTCCACTTCCTATTTTTTTATGGGCTTGACTCTAAATATGGTCCTAGGCATCCAGGCCTTGATGTTGGACCTTTCCCATTCCTGTGCACCTAGACGTTTTAAATCATTTTCCTGTCATTCTTCTACAGCTCCAGTGTACCTTCACCTGTGCCTACAGAAAATGTGAAACACCCAATTGAACTTCTAGAGATAAAAAACCGAGGCTGTGGGGGCTGGAGAAATGGCTCAGTAGTTAAGAGCACTGGCTGTTCTTGCAGAGGATCTGGGTTCGGCTCCCAGCACCCACATGACGGCTAACAACCATGTGTAACTCCAGTTCCAGGGGAATTTGACACCCTCCTCTGACCTCCACAGGCATTGCATGACACAGGTATACTTACATATATGCAGGCAACACACTCATACACACACACAAATAATAATAAGTAAAATATATGCTTCAAAAAATAGAGACTGAGAAGTAAAAAATAAATACAAAAAGCAACATCCTAATAAACTTAATATTTCCTAGGGGAAAAAAAGTAGGGGCTAGAGAAATGGCTCAGCGCTTAAGAGCACTGACTACTCTTCAAACATCCTAACTCCAGTTCCAGGGAATCCAATGCCCTCTTCTAACCTCTGCAGACGTTGCATGACATGGGTACACTTACATACATGAAGGCAATATACTTATACACACTGAAAAAAAAAAGTAAACTATCTACCACCATGCTTTTCCTGCCCTGGTGAACTGTATTCTGTGAACTGTGAACCAGAGTAAGTTGTTCCCCCCTTAAGTTGCTTTTATTGGATATTTGGTCACAACTATGAGAAAAGTAAATAACACAATCTCTATGTGCATATTTATGAATATAAATGCATTGAAAATATACAGATATTAAATATCTAAACTGGACACTAAATGACAGCAGCAGATACCTCCAGGAAGGGAAGCAGGATTCAAGTGGGATGGAGGGTGCTCAGGTGAGGTTTGTTTATCATCTTATTTGTTTCCCAGTGATATGTTACTGAATTATTTGTGAAGTAAATAAATAGCTTGTGTGACACACACAAGCATCTATAATATACACATTTTTACACACCTTGCTTTTTATTGTTGTTTATATTTTTGGTCTGGAACCTGCAATGTAAAGACCAGGCTCGCCTTGATCTCTGAGCCCCACCTGCCTCTGTTGCCCAAATGGTGTGATTAAAGTCATTCAAAACCACGCCTCACTTGTACCTTGCTTTTTCATTTAATTCATCTTGAGCATCACACTATGTCAATATCAATGAACTAACTTCATTCAGTGATCATACAGTATTTCAATGTATGACTGCAACATTATTTAATTAGTTTTTTACTGGTGGACATTTAAGATATTTCCATTTTTGCTATTCAAACAATAAACATTCTGTTTCTCTTCTGCATAAACATGTAAGTATATATGTTAAAATATTTTGCTATTATAAGAGAAAATTATCACCAGGCATGGTGGCACACACCTTTAATCCCAGAACTCAGGAGGCAGAAGCAGGCAGATCTCTGTGAGTGTGAGGCCAGCCTGGTCTACATAGTGAGTTCCAGGCCAGCTGGGGATACAGGGAGACCCTGTCTCAAAAAAGACACCCACAAAAAAAAATATGGAAAGTGTTTTTTCATATTTTATCAGTCATTTTTATTTCTTTTTCTGTATCATTCTGTACTGCTTATTTGTCCTACAGCTGTCTTTTTCTTAATTTTTTTTTTAAAAACAGGGTCCTCCTGTAGCCCCTGATAGCCTAGAACTCACTATGTAGACTAGGCTGGCCTCAATCTCAAGGGATCTTTCTGGTTCTGCCTCCCAAGTGCTGGAATTAAAACCGTGTGCCATCATGCCCAGCTTCTTCCTTAATTTTTGAAGTTCTTCATAAGTACATGTTTTAGAGAAATAAGCTCTTTATAGCAAGGATTTTCTTTTTTTTCTGGCCTTGAACTTGCTTTGTGGCAGATTATGGTCTTCAGCTACTGATCTCTTGCTTCCACCTTGCCGGTGCGATAACTGTAGGTATGTGCCAACACGTGGGGCCTGAATTTTCAAAAGTATTATCCACTTTTACTTTGTTCTTATTTTGTTCCTCAAGGGGGTTGAGAAAAAACAAGACACATGTATATGGAAAGACACACAGAAGAGAACAGGCTGTGAAACTTAAAGCCCAAAAGTTTGTGAATTATACTGCACTGCACTATTACTGGGCCATGGTTTTGAATCATTGCATGACACAGTCACACATATACATAATTACACATATACATAGATTTCTGCCACCCGTTTCTCCCTTCCAGTCTTTCTTACAAACTGCTACCATATCACTTATTCCCATATGCTGCAGCTCTGACAATGTTACCCTCCTCTTTAAAAATCTTTCAAAACCTAACCACTACTTAACAATAATAGCAACAAATCTTTTGTTGGCACTCATGGATATTTATGATCTATCTCCCTAAACATCTCTTTTATAGTCCCATCTTCTATTGCTCTTACTAGTACTTTAAATGCCAATTAAACAAGTCAACTGAGCTTCTCTAAAGACTGTATTTGGATAACTTGCCCATTATTGAAGCACAGGATTAATAATTCCAAGGTAGGTTCATCACCAAGATATTTGTAGCTGCAATTTAGAGAAAATAAAAGGAGGTATATACACCTGTTTCAAATCCAAATCACACTTATATTTTCCAAAGTCCATCTATAACAACCAAACTACCTCAAAGATGTTTCCTATACACTTCAAAGGTTTTGTTGAAATAGCAGTAAACTAGAAAAAAAAAGTTTTAAAAACAGCATATTGCAAAGCAAATACATTTTTGACTAAATACATTTTTTGATGTATTACAATATGGACACTAAAGATTTGTATAGTTTTAATTAGATCTGATACCTAAGTCACCAAATTATGTAATTTTCTTAATGGTGATAACATTGTTTAGGAAAAACATCTAATTATAAGACAGCATATTTGGCTGGCATGGTTGTGTTTATGTAAAACGTCGTATTTTTGCTTTTTTTTTTTTTAGATAAAGTTTCAGGTATGCAAGGCTGTTTTTGAACTACATAGCTGAGCATGACCTAGAACTCTTAATTCTCCCATCTACCTCCAAAGAATTGGGATTCTAGGCATGTACCACAGTACCAGGACTAAAACATGTCAGCTATGAAACAAAAACATAAATATGACTGCTATATGTGTTTGTATGTATGTGTATGTATTTGTGTATGTGGAGGTAGAGCTCAGCATCAGGTGTCTTCTTCAATCACTCTTGACCTTATTTTTTGAGACAGAGTCTCTCACTGAACCTGGTGCTCATCCACTCAACTAGGCTAGCTGGAAAATGAGCTCCAGGGATTCAACTGTCACTATCTTCTCAGCTCTGGGATTACAGATGCAGGCTGCTATGCCTGGTTTTTATGTGAGTGCTGGGGATGTAAATTCAGATCCTCATGTTTGAGCACCAAGCAGTTCATCAACAGAGTCATCTTTCTAGCTGTGATATACATGTTTGTAGATTTCTAAACATGTCTTTAAAAAGGTAAGTGTAGCCGGGCGTGGTGGCACACACCTTTAGCCCCAGCACTCAGGAGGCAGAGGCAGGCAGATCTTTTTGAGTTCGAGGCCAGCCTGTTGAGTTCCAGGAAAGCTGGGACTACAGGGAGACCCTGTCTCAAAAAGATCAAAAAGAAAAAAAACAAAAAAAGGGTAATTGTAAAAAAAAAAGTAAACATATTTAATAGTTGTCAATTCCAGGTTCACAATTATATGGTAACTTTTATCTTCTAATTAAAATGTATCTGTATTACTATTTTTGTCTATACCAAACAGAATTTACATATAGATAATATATTTTTTCTAAGAAATATTGTATTAGCACCATAAATGTGCAGGATGCTATCCAAGTTGTCATTTAAAATTACTTTATAAGACATTGCTCTGTCTTTAAGGAATTCAAATAAAAAATAAAACAAGTAAGTAGACTGGGCATTTTTTTAAAGCAGAAAGAAGTTTGTTTGCTTGGTTTTCTCAATGAGGAGATGTGGAAAATCAACTATAGCTATGGTATTGTAATTATGTAGACTTAGTTTTCTTAAAAATATTTATTAATGATGGCATTCAGATTTCTTCAGATGAAGGCAGTAGAAACAGGACTATCTAAAAATATTAATTTTTAACAATAATTATAATTAAAACTAGATAAATAACAAGCACTGTTGAAGGGAAGCATTCAATTTGAGACTGGGAATGTTCACAGGGGTTCTCAAAACTTCTTTCTGGGACTATTGTCAGAGATAGTCCGTAAATTAGATGAGAAATCAATTTTACTATTTTACAAATCTTTCTCAAATTTGTCACAAACTGCTTAACCATGGTGTTGGGTGCCTTCATGGACAGCATCTCATTTAATTCTCACGTAAATACATAAAGTAGATATTATCATCTCCTTCAGTCTTCCACCCCCCTTCAGATAGAGACAAGTTTATTACTTGATGCTAGGGGCTACAGAGACAGGAACTGAAAATCAGGACCTGAGCACTGCTTTCCTTAAATAATGTATCATATTTAGAAAAGGTCCTGGATCTGAAGTCAGATCTAGGGACTGTAACAGGATTACTGATATTGAGGCCCAGTCTCTCAAGGGGATGCCTGGGAAAGAAACAATCCTTCACATGGGCGATTAGGCCTGGTAGGAGACTGTCATTGCTGTTGATTTTTAGTTAGTACAAATATACAATCATTCTCTAGGGTACTTTTTGTGATAAAAAAGAAAACTCATCAGGGGCAGCAGCATAAGAGGTAGGCAGCTATCATGAAAAGAATATTCAAAAAACTCTCAGACTAATCATGATATGGTCAGTGGTAATTCCCTTGCAAATTCAATTAAGGATTGAGTTTCACTTATCTAAGGACAAAGTATCAGCTTAAGAAAATCTTTTAAATGCCAGTTAATGCCAGGGAACCATTGTCCTCTCTTGGCCCCAGTAACATTAAACTGTTTACAGCTCTCTCATTTTAATCTTCCACTGACCTTTTTTTGGTCTTTGAGACAGGGTCTGCCTGTAGCTCCAGCTAGCCTGGAACTCACTATGTACATCAGGCTGGCCTTGAACTCAAAAACATCTGCCTCCTCTGTTCAGAGTAAAGACGTGCGCCACCACACCTGGCTTGACATGATCTTTAAAAAACTACTTTTTTTTTTTTTTTGGTCTTTTTGAGACAGAGTCTCCCTGTAACCCCAGCTGTCCTGGAACTCACTACATAGACCAGGCTGGCCTTGAACGCACTGAGATCCACCTGCCTCTGCCTCCCGAGTGCTGGGATTAAAGGCGTGTACCTCCACGTCTGGCTAAAAACCTTCTTTTAAAAAAAATACTTTATTATTTTAATTTTATGTGTATGAGTGTATTTCCTGCATGTATGTGAGTGCACCCATGTTGTGCAATGCCACGGAGGTCAGAAGAGGGCTTTGGATTCCCCTGGAACTGGAGTTAAGGACAGTTTGTAGCTACCATGTGGGTGCTGGGAATCGAAACTAGGTCCTCTGCAAGTGCAGTCAGTGCTCTTAATCGAATTCCATTATTTGCTCAAGTATTTTCTATTTAAGACTTGGGTCGGAAGTGGGTGTGGTGGCTCATGCCTGTAATCTGAATAGTGGGGAGGCTGAGGCTGGAAGATCTCAAGTTTGAGACCAGCTTGGGTTACACAGCCAAGAGTCTATCTAAATAATTAAGATTCAGATGACAAATATCTTCTCTAGAAATCTTCCCCAGAATCTTTACAGGTAGATGAGGTAACCATCCTCATTGCTTCTATGCCACATTGAACACTGTGGCTCTGTATATATTGTCTTGCCTTCCATTCTAGACTCTGAATTTGTCAGAGGAAGGACATTTTTGTACCCGATACCTAGTTGACATGTTAATAAATATTTGTAGCTCTTCACTGGGTGAACATTCTTCATAGTTAAAAGCAAGGAAAACATTATAAAACTGATCATGATGTTATCAAAACTGTCACAACCTATCTAAAAGAAATGAAAGAACGTAGAATATTTTACTTCATGGAAATTGGAGCTGCTTTGGCAGGCAAATTCCTCAAGAACTCAGAAAGCACCAAGAAGAGACTCTTGCCAACAAATGTTCTCAAATGAAATCAATTTGAAGCATTTTTCATTAAGATGGATTGAATGTGGCATCGTGAGAAACACTTTATCAAATGTAGTGTTTTACTTAGTGATTAACTACATACCAGTTGATGAAGCTCCCTAAATCCTTTGTAATCCCACCACTCCAATAAACATTTAATGAGTATATAAGTTCAAAAAGCCTAGCAGAGGATTTAAACCTTCAATCTTGTTTTTATTTACTCTCGGAACCCAATTTCTCACTTCAAGTGAAGAAAGCTAGTGCTTGAGGTTCATCTGTTGCCCTGGTAAAATTAATGTACCTTCCAAAGTTTGAATTGAATATGTGATATTTAAGATGGAAGAAATTTAGTATAAAAATGCCACAGTATCAGTCTCATGTGCTACAGAATGCTGAATTCTGGCAAATTGTTTTCTTTAAAATGATTGCAAAATTAAAACTCTTACTTGACTTCAAAGTCATGTACTTTTTCCAAACTAGAACTTTAAAATGGGAAAATAGATACTACATGTTCCTATTTGATTGGTTTGTTACAGTATTCAGGAAAATGATATTTTTTAGTTTTTATTTTACTATGCCTGACAGGAAAACAATTTATAAATCATATAGCATTACAGAAATTTGAAGCAGCATTACTATAACTATTATTACTATATCATTTATCTACATACTATAGATAAAATAGGCTGGGTGTGGTAGCAAATGCCTGCACTTTTAGCATGAGGGAAGACTGAAGGGTCAGGGGTTTATTTGGCTATATAATGAGTTCAAGATGAGCCTGGATTACATCAAATCCTACAGCAAAACAAAACAACAAACACACAAACCAAAAAAAGGAAAAAGGGGCAGATGAAATTTATTTGATAATCAATAAATATAACCAATAAATGTACTGACAGGATTAATTTTGAATATTTTATACATTATGTGGTTTTGCTTAAGCTCAGAAAAATATGATAAACTATCAGTTGGTAACCTCTAAATTGGAAAAGGGAAATGAACAAAAAAAATTCTAACTGAACAAAGAGGGAATGATAAAGACAATTTAACAGTCCTGAGGTCAGTAAATTTTGATGTGAAGCTAATAAACAAAATATTTCATTGTATGTACAAGTGATTTGTATCTGCTAAAACACCTAGACACTAATAAAAAGCAAATGATCAACTGTTTCATTACAAATATCCAGGAGTTAATAAACAAGAGCTTATGTTCTGCTGGAGATTATCAGTCTGAATAAATCTACATGACAATTTACAAAATACTTTGTAAAAGTTCCTTTGTTGGTAATCAATTCTATATTTAAGCATCTGCACTTAAAACTGCAACATATGAAATTATATATAGTGTACCTTACAGAAACTTTTGTGCCTTTTGGACAGTTACACTAAATTTTAAAAAATTGAGACATTTTCTGGTTAGTTCAACTGCTTCAGTAACCTTGCTAGCATAGAGGGAAATATTTATATACAATAGTAAGTGACTGTTTAACTCAATAATATGGTTATAAAATGAAAAATTCTGAAATCACCAAAGAATTCTATTACAATAAAGTGTTTAACATTAGTTATATGCTTACAAAACCTGTTTTATATGAATCAAGCAAAGTTTATAGACCTCATATCCATTTTGTAAGAAATACAGAGGCTAGCCAGGCGTGGTGGTGCATGCCTGTTCTACACAGAGTTCCAGGCCAGCTGGGGCCTATCTCAAAAAGACCAAAAAAAAAAAAAAAAAAAAAAAAAAAAAAAAAA
>NW_008337285.1:2276433-2280802 GCF_000622305.1 Nannospalax galili
CAGAGGCTGACAGGCAAGGTAAATATTATCACAAGGAAACAATAATAATACAAATCAAGAATTTGGAACAATATATAAATCATTTGGCCTGATTTCTTCAAAACCAAAGTCATGAAAAAAGAACAAAAAACAAGTGTGTGTGTGTGTGTGTGTGTGTGTGTGTGTGTGTGTGTGTGTGTGTGGTGGGGGAAGGGAATGGCGCTTGTTTAAAAGAGATTTAAGAAGTCTAACATTCAAATATCATTTGTGATCCTTGAGTAGATTGTGGTTCCAAGAAGCTCTTAAAAAGGCACTCTGGAGAAACTAGTGAGGTTTGAATACACACGGGATATAATCATAGGAAACAATCACACAAATCTAGAATTTGGAACAATGTACAAGTCATTTGGCCTGATTTCTTCACAAAAGCAAATGTCGTGGAAAAAAAATATGAGAGAGAATGAGTGAGCAAGCGAGAGTCGTGGTGGTCAGGAAGGGAATGGCGCTTGCTTGAAAGAGATTTAAGAAGTCTAACATTCAAATATCATTTGTGATCCTTGAATAAATTGCGGATCCAAAACACACCTAAAAAGGCACTCTGGAGAAGCTGGTGAGGTATGAATTCACACTGGATATAAAGCAATATTTTGGAATTATTGTTAATCTTATTTTATATGATAACTATGTTGTGATCAAATAGGACAATCTCACTGTTTTGAAATATTCATGCTTACATTTTTAAGGGTAGTAATTTGCTTTGAAATGGATTAGTATAAAGCTAATAAATATAAAGATACCCTAAATGTTTCTGCGAAGTTTAAATTTTTGTAACTTCAAAAGCTTAGCTGCTAAAAGCATTAAAAGCGTATATGAAATTTTAATTATTTATATTTGTTAATAACAGTATTTGGAATGCATGGGCTGGGGAGCAAACCAGGACCTCATGTATACTAAGCACACACTCTACCACTAGGTTATACCCTTAGTCCTAAATAATGCATTTTAAATTATTTTCTGCCGAAGTTGGTACTTTTTATCTGAGAGTAACTTAAAAAAACATCATCATAGGGGCTGGAGAGATGGATCAGTTGTTAAGAACACTGGTTGTTCTTGCAGAAGACCCAGGTTCGAATCCCAGCACCCACATGGCAGCTAACAACTGTCCATAACTCCAGTCCCAGGGGATCTGATAGCCTCTTCTGACCTCCGTGGGCATTGCACAGCATGGGTGTGCTTACCTACATGCAGGCAATACATGTGTACACATAAAAGAAAAATAATAAAATTTTTTAAAAAAGCATCATAAAAATGTATTCATCAAGGAGTAGGGAAATGGCTCAGTCAATAAAGTGCTTTCTGTGCAAGCATGAGGACCTGAGTTTGATTCCCAGAACTTATGCAAAAAAGTTGGGTACTTAATACAGCCTGGACTGGGAAGGCTGAGACAGAAGGCTCTCTGGATTATCTTTGTCCAGCATATCCATGCTATATATACTAATGATCCATTAGTCATCTTGGGTGTAAGATTATCATTGAATTGCAGTCTTTGTGTTCAAGTAACTCTTATTTTACTTCATGATTATCCTCCAAAGAGCAAGAATAGTGATGCTGCCTATACAGATGTGTTAACAAAATCTGAAAGTTGTGTCTTTTAAGTGAAAAGGTGAACATATAATAATGTATTTTTAGAGGGAAAGGTGCACTTATTTATTTAACTTTTATTACAGAATACTGCTGTAATTGTTTTATTTTATCATTAAGTTATAGGCTGTTGTGAGCTGTATCTTATGGTACTGGGAACCAAACTCTGGTCCTCTGCAAGAGCAGTGTGCATTCTTACTACTGAGCCATTCTCCAGTTCCTCAATAGTTGTTGTTAATCTCTTAGTATCCCTAGTTTAATTTATAAATTAGACTTTCATGGAAAATTTTAAAAAAGGAAGAAAAAAAAGCTGGATTAAGGTCAGTGTGGTTAGAGTATAAGTTTAAGGATAGTTTTTCAGGAAGACTGTCTTCAAATAGTTTTTTTTTTAATTTATTATTTTTATTTGTGTGTGTGTGTGTGTGTGTGTGTGTGTGTGTGTGTGTGTATGAGTGTATTGCCTACATGTGCATTAGTGCACCTGTATCATGCAGTGCCTGCAAAGGTTAGAAAAGGGCATCGAATTCTTCTAGAACTGGAGTTACAGATGGCTGCTAGCTGTCATGTAGGTGGCTGGGAATCAAATCCAGGTCCTCTGCAAGAGCAGTCAATGCTCTTAACTGTTAAGCCATCTCTCCAGCCCTGAAATAAAAAGTTTTAAAAAATCAGGTAGGGATATACCTTAGTAGACCTCTTGTCTAGCACATACAAAGTCCTAGGTTCACTCCACATGGTATTGCAAAAATAAACAAAACCAAAGAAAGAAACAAACAAAAGAGTTGGAGAGATGGCTCACTGGTTAATGGTACTGCTTGTTCTTGCAGAGAACCTGGATTTGGTTCCCAGCACCTACACGGAGGCTAACAACAGCCTGTAACTCCAGTTTCAAGGAATCCAACACAGGACACTGTGCAACAAGTGCATTTACATACATGTAGGCAAAACACTCATACACATTAAATAGATCAAAAAGAAGAAAAAGAAACAAACAAAAGACCACCACACCATCAAACTCCCAAAGAAAAACTCCATGGCTAAACAAAAACAACATCTACCCTCCCCACAAACAAACAAACAAACAAACAAAAAACTTCTCCACATACAGGAAAAAAGCATAGCCCAGAAATATGCCAGATTTTAGAGTTTTTAAAACTTTGGAATATTTGCAGAAACTTTACTATTTAAGTAACCCTAATCCAAATATCTGAAATCCCAATCTTTTTAGCATCATGGGGACAAAGGAACAGCTTTGTACTTTGGAGCATTCTGGATTTCGATTTTTAGGTTAGGGATGTTCAACCTGTATATATAAGGGTATTACCTGAGAGTTCAGACCTGCACTGTGGGTCTTAGAATGTCGTTTCCACAGATAAATGGGTACTACTGTACATGAAAATAAGTACTCTTAGAAAAGACAGAAGGACAAATTTTTGACTAAGATATTTTCATTCATGCCGGGCGTGGTGGCGCACACCTTTAATCCCAACACTTGGGAGGCAGAGGCAGGCGGATCTTTGTGAGTTCAAGGCCAGCCTGGTCTACATCGTGAGTTCCAGGACAGCTGGGGCTACAAGGAGACCCTTGATAGCATATAATTATATAGTCTGGTCCTTTGTAGGCATGTTCACCAACCCCAAACCTCCAAGCAACAGGGCCTTCTCTATAGGTTGGTAGAAAAAAGGATATAACTTAAGTCTTCATTCTCAAAACACAGTAAGAAATATTAAACACTATCACAGGCCTAGTTGTAAACCAGTAGTCGGTAATTTTGATCAGATATTGTATGATTGCACTTACATCTCGGGCTTTCACGTAGAAGGCCTCTTGGAAAGCAGCTTCTAATGAACCAATAAAAAATACAGGATGGCAGTCACCATATCTATAGGAAAAATTGAGTCTATTATTAGGATATGTTATAAATTTATACGAAAGTTTCAGAAACCTAATCAGTGACTTTTAAGCAAAAGTTGATGCTAGTATCTAGTATAGAACAACATCAAATCACTTATTTCTTCAAAAGCTTGAACATGAGAATTCAAGTTTAAAAAATTCTGTACTAATATATTAGAACATTAGAATTTTAAATAGTAAGCGAACAGATTTAATAAGTGTTATAAAACTAAGTCATTGATAAGAAGCAATTCCTGGTTACTTAATTTTGTCAGATTTCTGAGTTACATTAACTTTTTCTCACTTTAGCTCATTTATTTGGGAATTCTACCACAGAAGAAGAAGATGGGATTCTTAAAGTTTTCATATTACGTTACCAGAAAATAACACTAAAAGAGAAATACCATTTACATAAAAATTGAGAATTAAATATTAATTCTCCTTAAACACGTCAGCAGATCTTCAAATACATATGAAGCATTTAAAGAAAATCTTGAAAGAAATGCTAAAGAATCCAAAACAAGAATTAAAAGAAAAATTTCACTTAAATTTTAAATTTTTCAATTATATTTAAATTTAATGTCATTTTAAATTATTTTTTTGTCATGGGATATACTAAAAATTAGATGCTACATTACAGATCCGTTTATTAAATGTCTATGAAAATAGAGGTAAACAAAACATTTCTGCATTCCCACAAGTAGTTTACTAGTAATCACACATTGAGTAGTTTATGATATTGATCCTGCATAAATTTATAAAAATATATTTTGAATGCTCTAAGGAGAAATTTGAAATAATTTATATTAAAATTACACCATAAAAAATCACAGTAATATAAGAGAACATCAATTTTATA
>NW_008337285.1:2280848-2295201 GCF_000622305.1 Nannospalax galili
AAATTGTAATAAGGCATCTCCTTCATTTTCTGCGTTTTCTGGCACTAAAAAACAAACAAAAGAAAAAACAAAAACAAAAAAAACAAAACAAATAGACACAAAAAACAAACCACATAACATCTAATCCCACATATAAGAAATATATTTAATCAATAAAGAAGAAATAAAATTAAGTTTTAGCTTCTGTGATTTAGCTGATGGGATAACTTAACTCAATACACATCAGAAGAATTCATCAGGCAGAATAACAAAGAATCTTTAAAAAAATTCCAAGCTTATAAATTTTGGAAATCAATAGATAAAATCCTGTTAAGCATCTAAAATGTGTCAGTGTCAAAGAGGATTTCAATATTATCTTGAAATATCTTGTGAGTAAATTCATTAATTGGGAAATGCCAATTGTATATAAACACTGCATCTATTTCTGTCAAAAGAAGTTCCCTAATTTTAGAGTGAAGAGGCCATTTAAGGAGTCACTATGGAAGTCAGTTTGCATATGACATGTTTTATTATTCTATATCATATCATGCATCTCAAAAAATGAGAAATGGTTTTTTTTTTTTTGTTTTGGTCTTTTTGAGACAGGGTCTCCCTGTGGCCCCAGCTGGCCTGGAACCCACAGAGATCTGCCTGCTTCTGCTCCTGCTCTGCCTCTGCCTCTCAAGGGCTTCAAATACAGGCATGTGTCACCACACCTGCCTGTAAAAGTGCCTTCCCAGAGATGAATATCAACAGTGAATAAAAAGGTGATATCATTATTTGTCTTCACTTTGACAGCTCTGATAAGAAGGGGGAAACAAGCCCCAGTAACAAGAAGTACAGCTGCTTGTTTATCAACCTCTAAGATTAAAGTAAAAAGAATGAATCAGGATGAATTACATACATGAAAGAAAAGTTGTATTACACTAAATTTTGACATTTTTACCAATGCTTTGGGAATTTGGGGACTTAGTAAAATCAAAGCTAAAAAGTCTTTGGTTCTTGTGAAAACTCTCCATCTCACTAAACTTAAAGGTCAGTAAGAGATATTTAAGCTCACTATTCTTTCTAAGTTTGTATACTAAAAGGGAGAATTATAATTCTGGCCCCAAAGAGTTTGAATACTCACTCATTGGAGATTTTCTCAAGGCAGATGACGCCATGCCGAACACTTCTCCATCATCCACCCCAAATTCTGAAGCATCTTCAAAGTCATCTCCATCGCTATCACTAACCATATGAACATCCGTGCTTTGCTATTTAAGGAAAGTCCTGATTAGATTCATATTGACTTTAGCACCAAACTCTAAAGTTATGTTTTATCAAATAAGAAATCATATAAAGTAAAGCTTAATAATTTTCATTTTAAAGGTCACATATATTTCTAAACTTTCTGTCAAACCTGCAGACCAAGAAAAGGAGACAAGAAAATGAAGGACAGTTATAAACTCATGAAGACAGGGATCTTTGCTTTATCTCTATTCTATAGTACACAATTAAGTGCCCAATAAATGAGAAAACAGGAAACACTAGAAAAAGCAGAGACAACCTAAGCTGAAAGCCTCTCTAAAGGCTCACACTAGTGCCTGTACCTGGCAAGCAGGAGCAAGGTGTCATTTTCAAACTTGCCACTTCCTCACCTCACTAGTTCCCAAATGTCTGATTACTGAAAGAAGACTTTGAAGACGGTCTCCTATCCTCAGTTACTAGAGGTGACATAAAATACACCTATCTACAAAACGTAATGTTTTCTTACTAAATTAACAATCATTGAGAGTTTACTCTGTGTTACACACTAATAAACATGCTGCACTTATTCTGTTGCTCAGCAATATGTTGATGTTTAAGATATTAAAAACACCAAATTCAAAATATAAAATTGGCTGCTATTCTCTAGATTAGGATAGTATTCTAAAATACCGAGATTTAAAACAATTGAACTTGGTTATGACTACCAACAAATATTCATCTCTTAGATGAGACGAAAGTCCAAGCAAGGCATCTGACCAAATCACAGTACTATATGCAATCAGTGGTCTGCAAACACTATTTAGTAAAAAAAATTTTTATCTTCTAAAATACTTAAGTATTCTAAAATACTTAAATACCATGTACTTAAGTTACAAAAATATAGAAACAATTTGACCATTTAGTTTATGCAGAAGAGTTTAACTTAAAAACAAGTATTTATCAGAAAAGCATTAAAGGAAAAAGAATCAAAGACTCAAAATTTTAACTAGAGAGGATGTGTGATATGAACCAGACTTTAAAGCTGCAAGGGATCTTAAGGTCTTTGTGGTGGTTTGAGTGAGAACGTCCCCCACAGGCTCCAAGTATTTGGACATTTTGTCCCCAGTTGGTGGTGCTGTTTTGGGAGGTATTAGAAGGTGTGGCTATGCTGGGGGGCAGACGGACTCAGAGAGTTCTTAAGCCTTGCCAGATCTTGAGTCCCTCTCTTGCTTCCTGTGCATGCTTGAAGATGAGAGAGCTTAGCGTCTGCTCCCCCTCCAGCCACCTCTGCCACCATGATGGACTGACGCTTGCCCTTTTAGAACTGTAAGGTAAATAAATTCTTCCTTCTATAAGTTGCTTTGGTCAGTGTTTCTATTACAGCAACAGAAAAGTAACTAATACAGTCTCTGAGCATCAGGGTTTTTCTGACTTCATTGTTGTCCTTCCACAAATATTACATAAAACCATGCTGTGAGTATGTAGTGCACACGTACAATGGGTAAAAGTAGGGCTACTTCAATTGATACAGGGAAGGAAAGATAGAGCCTAATCCTCTTGGACTTGGCCTTTCCTTTTAAAAAATTTTTTCATTATATGAATGCAATCAACAAAATGTATTGTATGTGTTTGTGTATGTAGGTGGGCATGTGGATGCAACAGCATGTATGTGGAGATCAGAGGATAATTTTGAAAACTGGTTCTCTACTTCCACTGAGTGGGTTTCCAGAATCAAACTCAGGCTGTCAGGCTTGTTGGCTAGGGCACTGAGCCCTCTTGTCTGTCCACCCGACCTTTTCTTCTTTATATTCATTTGATATCTGGATAGTGCTGAAACATCTCAGACCCCACTATTTTAATTTTACATAAAATCTTAATCTTGCCTTAGTATTTTGTTCTAAAAAGTCAAGATTTCCCTCTGGTTTAATGTATTCAACATCCTTAAAATTTCAAAATCCCTTCCTATTTAAAAAATTACATTTATTTATTTAAATGTATGTGCATGAACATGTGCCATAGAGGACATTTGTAAGAGTCAACTCTCCCTCCACAATGTAGGTCCTGAGAATGGAACTCGGGTCTTCATATATGGCTCCACTAAGCCATCTTGCTGGCTCTTCCCATTTTAAAGCAGCATGGTAGCCTCCTCTACAAAATAACACAGTAAGACGTAAAAGTTCCTATGGATTTCAGACAATCAGATATCTGAAACATTAACTCCCCTTTAACTTTGAGGCTTAGTTTTTTTTGGGGGGGGGTTGAGACAGGGTCTCCCTATAGTCCCAGCTGGCCTGGAACTAACGGCATGTGCCACCACTGCCAGCTGAGGCTTAGTTTTAAACAAGCTCAAAATTTATAAGGTACACTGTATGTTGTTTACAGTGGCTAGTCAGGTTCAGGGTAAATACAAAGAACCACACTGAAAACCTTCCATGACTAGGCTACTACCTTTGCATTCACTCAGTTTCCCTTAGTAGTAGTCACCTCTCCCTTTGAAAATCCTTGGGTTAAGAATGAAGGTTAAGGAACATGGGAGGGGAGAAAACAAAGAATGCCCCACATATACTTCTTTCTTCACTCCCTTTCTCTTACTGTCCCATGACTATTTTATGTCTCCAAAGAGTTTTCAAATATGACTTCCTTTCTATAACAAAAGAACCTTACCTCATAGTAAGACAATGATTTTAATTTTCACTATTACACATTATTCATTTGGGTGATACAAAGTACAGAATTCCCTTAGAATCCCAGAAAACAAAATCATACAACATCTTACACTGGAGATATATAAAAAACCAATTTTATTGGGGGGAAAAGTATATTTCAAATATGAATTATTGAAGTATCTGCAAGAAAGAGCTGCTTAATTATGTATGAGGAACTCCCAATCTCTCCACATTTTTTTTTTATCAGCCATCTAACTGGTTAGGAAAAGCTTTTTCTAAAAAACAAGATAAACAATCTTTGCTTACCCATTAATGTTTGTTGATGAGAAAAGATAAGCTTTTAGAATCAGTCATGGTTGCACTAAAATCCTTTGATTCTAGAGAAGCTATTTATTAAGAATTTAAAAACAGCTAACAAATTTTGTGATTCTGTTTTGGCTGTTTATTCCATTCACTGGTTTCCTTTATCATTCAATGTTTGCAAATCTCCACTATACTCTCTGGACTTATTCCAAAGATATGGTCTGTGCTCTCAACCACCATACAATATATGCAGATAATTATAATACTGAGTGATAAATTTTAAGGAGAACATGTACTCACTAGGAATAGAAGAGATTAGGGAAAACTTCCTGGAGGAGATGATAACCAAATTGCTTGAAACAAAAACCTAAAAAAACCCTCTTAAGTGGCATTTAAACAAAAAGAATTGAAGCAGATGTTCCTTTTGGCAGTCATGTATGGACCACCTATTATACTGAGGTACAATGTTACAGCTAGGTATACAGAGATAAAGCAAGGTTAAAGACTGTAAGAGATTTCTATTACAAAAGAAAGAACTATGTAGTTACAAGTGCTTTTTAGTATAACAACAACCAAAAAGGAGTAAGCAATTGCTATTTAAGAATAAAAGAAAGTGGGAGGGATGGCTCAGTGGTTAAGAGCACTGACTGCTCTTACAGAGGACCCAGGTTCAAGTCCCAGCAACCACGTGGCAGCTAACAACCATCTGTAACTCCAGTAGGAAGGGAATTTGATGCCTTATTCAGACCTGCCCTCACATTCCGCGACACAGGTCACTTATACAAATCCAGGCAATACACTCATACACATAAAATATAAATTAATAAAATATATTTTTAAAAAATAAAAAAATGAATTAGTTCTACTAGGAAGACTGCAAGCTTTACATAGTGCAAGTACTTAATGCATATCTTGAAGAAAGAGATCAATACTATAGAATATGTTTGGGAATACTGGTACAGAGACAAGAGTTGTACACTACATAGAAAAAAAACTTGAACGAGAATTAGATATTAGAAAAATATGTAATTCAGAAAAGCAAACTGAAATTTTGATTTTAGGTATAGGAGAGAAGAACTAGCCACCAAGGAAAAATGTCTGACTGTGGCAATCTTTAAATGGACATGTTAACGGTAGTTGGATTTTACTGATGACAATAGGTGTGCTGGATAACTTTAGTGTCAATTTGATACACCTGGGTGGAGGAGGCCTCAATTGGTAAATTGCCTCCATTAGACTGGCCTGTGGCCATGTCTGGGGGGGGCGGGATTTTCTTGATTCTTGAGTGATATGGGAGTGCCCAGCCCACTGTGGGTGGTGCTACCCCTGGGCAGGTGGGCCTATACTGTAAAAGAAAGCAGGCTGAGCAGGGGCCAGGGGAGCAAGCCAGTAAGCAGCATTCCTCCATGGCCTGTGCCCCCAGCTCCTGCCTCCAGGTTCCTGCCCTGAGTTCCTACCTTGGGCTCCTGGATGAACTGTGACCTGGGAGATGTAAGACAAATAAATCCTTTCCTCCCCAAGTTGGTATGGGTCAGAGTGTTTTGTCACGGCAATGGAGAGACAAACTAGAACAACAGGGAATCATCAAAGGCATCTTTTCAGGCAGAACAATGTGCAAGGAAACAACTCTAAAGGCTACATAGTACTTGGAATGGTACACTTACATATGGGAGATGAGACTTTAAGACATGAGAAGCATAACCGACTTTAAAATTTGAATGAAAAGAAGGCAAAGTACAGTTGGGCAGTTCCTTTAATGGAAATAAACTAAAGACAACAAAATGAAGGGAAAGAATTAGAGAAGAAAAACCTGAGGAATGTTTGTGAATGAGCGGGTGGCAAAACTGTAAGTAGGTTTAGTTGGACAAGGAGTTAAGAATGAAGAGCAGAAGAAGTCATCTGGGCATGTCAAGATGGCAGATTAGATGGAGACTGTGTGATGTCAAGATTGAAAAGAGGCAGAGAGAAAAAAGGATAGACTCCATACTGACAAGAGGAAAAGCATCAGAAAGCACAAAAAAGTTCATAGGCAGTTGAAGTCCAAAGAAACAGAAAGGAAAATCAGTGAAAATAAGGACCAAATTTGCCTGGTCCCACAGTGGGGGAAAGGGAGCCTAAACTCTTCTACAAGAACTGTTAATATTATAAAGGTTTATTTTCTCCCCTCTGAGTAGCATCAGGGACTAAGCCTTCAGTCTGAAGGCTACTCACTAAGAAGAGTCTCAAATGATATACATTTTCATAAAAATTTCTGGTCCATGACCATTTGAAGTATTTCCACTTACAATACTGTACTTTTCAATATCTTTCTTCAGTGTTTTAAAGTTTTCATTACAGAGACCTTTCAGATCCTGGGTTAGGTTTATTCCTAGAGTAGGTACATGGTTTCTGTGTTTCTAAGATTTTGTGAATGACATTTTTTTTTTCCTGATTTTTCTCAGCAAGCTTTTTGTTAGTATATAGAAAACCTACTGAGCTTTGTGTGTTGATTTTTGTATCATGTAACTTTTCCTGGGATTGTCAGATTTAGGAGTTTCTTGGTAGTATTATTAGGGTCTTTTCAATATATGAATACATGATCTGCAAATAAGGATTATTCATTTGTCTTTTCCTCCCTACTCATTTTCTTTCTTTTCCCTTATAGATGTGGCTAAGACTTCAAGCACTATATTGAAAAACTGAGGGGGATGGAGAGATGGCTCAGTGGTTGAGAGCACTGAATGCTCTTGCAGAGGACCCAGGTAGGATTCTCAGTACCCACAAGGCGACTAACAACCATCCGTAACTCCAGTTCCAGAGTAATTTGATGCCCTCTTCTGACTTCCGAGGGCATTGTGCAACACAAGTGCACTTATACACATGGTGGTAATACACTCATACACACAAAATAAAAATAAATAAAAAATTTTGAAATAAAAAGCTGGCATGGTAGCATGTGCCTTTAATCCCAGCATTCAGGAGGCAGATCTCTTGAGTTCAAGGTCAGCCTGGTCTACACAGTGAGTTCCAGGCCAGCTGGGGCTACAGGAAGATGCTGTCTCAAAAAAATTTTTTTAAATAAAAAATAATAAAGAAAAAATAATTTAAAAAAAATAAAGAAAAATAGAGTTGACATAGAATAGAGAACCAGAAATATGCCCACAGAGCAATAAAGTTTCCAAAAACATACACTGGAGAAAAGATAGCCTCTTTCTTCAACTGGTAATGCTTGAAAAAACTGTATATCCTCATATCGAAGAATAAAACTAGATTCCGATCTCTCTCTGCACAAAAATCAATGAAAAAAATGGATAAAAGCCCTTAATCTAAGACCTGAAACTGGTAGAAGAAAGCAGAGGAAAAATAATTCGAGGTATAAGCATAGGCAGATTTTCTGAGAAGGACTCCAACTGCTTAGAAACTAATTGCAAAAACTGACAAATGGGATTAAATGCAATTAAAAAGCTGGGCCCATGAGATGACTCAGTGGATAAAGGTGCTGCCAATCCTGAAGATCTGAGTTCAATCCCTAGATCCTACATGGTGGAGAGAACTGACTCCCCCCAAGTTGTCCTCTGACCTGCACACATACACATAGCATAGTGTACATGTAAGCTTGTGGATGCACACACACAATATGAAGAAATAAATGTGTAAAAAAAACCTAAAAAGCTGTAGAGCAAAGGAAGAGAAAGCCTACAGAATGAGAGAAAATTTGTTGCCAACTCTACATCTGATAGGGGATGAATACCTAGAATCTGGGGGCCAGAGAGATGGCTCAGTGGTCAAGAGCACTGGTTGCTCTTGCAGATAACCAGGCACACACATGCCACTAACAACCATCTGTAATTCCAGTTCCAGAGGCTCAAATGAGTTCATTTGGCCTTAATGCGCACTGCACACATGTAGTACACTTACATGCAGGCAAAACATTCATATACATAAAATATGAATATTTTAAACTCTAGAATCTGTAAAAACTTTAAAAAATTAAATACCAATAAATCAAATTATCCAGTGAGCAAATGAACTGAATAGATACCTTTAAAAAGAATACTGGTGGAAAACACATATATGACAAACTGTTTAACATCCTTTGCTATCAGGGAAATGCAAATTAAAACTACATTGAGATTCCATCTTATTTCAGTCAGAAGTGCCATCATCAAGGAAACAAATGGCAAGTTGGGCATTAGGGCGCATACCAGTAACCTCAAAACTTGGGAGGCTGGGCAGGAGTACTGTCTCCAGTTCCAGGTCCGCCTGGGTTACACAGAGCTCCTGTTTCAAATTAAGCATAAACTAAACATGAGAGAGAGACAGAGAGAGAGAGAGAGAGAGAGAGAGAGAGAGAGAGAGAGAGAGAGAGAGAAGGGTGGCAACAACAAATACTGGTGTTCATGGGTAAGGGACAAAAGGGAACTGCTGGAGGAAATACTGCTGGAAGGAATGTAAATTAGTGCAACTACTAAAGAAATCCTAACAAAACTTAAAGAGCATTAGTATATGAACCAGTTATACCATTCCTGGTACATCTATCTCTCCTAGGTATATACTCTTGAAGAAATCTAACATCCTACATGATATGAAACTGGAAAGGGGACTGTGTGGAGAGGAAGGAATCTAAATGAAGGTGGGGAAAGGGAACAAGAGGGAAATAGGGGGGAAAGACATATCACATGTTTTCTCATAGGCATAGTCACAATTCAAATACACGCACAACACGAAAGCAGAAGAGGAACAGTTGGTGCAGCCATAAGTGGTCCAGTGGGTGGGGGTGCAACTAGAAGTGAAGCACAATTTTATATAGAGAGACATGTCTCTCTCTCTCTCTCTCTCTCTCTCTCTCTCTCTCTCTATATATATATGACATTTGTTTGTTTCTGCCCAGGATATTGTCACCATTATTTTATACACTTTTTTAAAATTTTATTTATTTTATGTGTATTCATGTTTTGCCTACATGTATGTAAGAGTGAGCAATGCCTGTGGAGATCAGAACAGGGTGTCAGTTCCCCTGGAACTGAAGGTAAAGACAGGTGATAGATGACATGTGGGTGCTGAGAACCAAGTACAAGTCTTCTGCAAGAGGAGTGAGGAATAAATGCTCTAACTACTGAGCCAGCTCTCCAGCCTCCTATACACTTATTTTTAAAAGTTACATTTACCTTGAAAAAATGAGGAAGAAACTGCTATAGTATGAGAAAAAAAAAAGCACCAACCAAAGAAACTGAATTTATAATCAAGTCAGGCCTGTATATTATATCATATTCCAAAAAACTCTGTAAATTTACTTCATACTGCAATTGCAGAATGTAACTAATACAAACTTCCCAAATACCACAAAACTCAAGGACATGAGATAGTATTCTATCTTAAACAAATTATTAATATAAGTTGACTTTAATTTTGAATTCGATTTTTTGGTCTCATGGTAAGAAGAAGCCAGTGGTGAATATAGTGAGCAGAAGATAAAGAAGTAAGAGTCATCTAATATAAATCACTGGGGGAAAAAACATTGTGAATGAGGGAGCCAAGTTTGCAGGTCTTTGTTAATTTAGTGTGTTTTGCATGTACATATGCATGCGAATGTATGTGTAACCTGGAACATGGGTAGAGGCATAAGGACAACTTTTGGGCACCATGTGGGTCCCAGGGATCAAATTCAGGTCATCAGGTTTGGCAACAAGTGCCTTTACCTGCAGAGCCATCCAGTAGGCTCTACAAGATTTGCTGCTGTTTTTTTTTGTTTTGTTTTTTCAATATAAGAGAAGGATCCAATAGAAATGGAGATGATAAAATTCAGGACCCACACATGCTAGGTCAGTAGAAAGGCTAGCAAAGTTGGAATCAAAATGAGAGGTAAAATACAAACTCTAACAGCAAATAAACCTCAACTAACCAATTAGGAGAGCAAATTTAATGTTGATATAAAAGTAACTCCTTTTTAAATGGCAAAAAGGAAGAGTTCATAGAAATCGTAATATATTGAATCAACTGGGACACTTTAAAAGAACCATTTATCCAGTGTCTGATATACATAATTGTAGCTTTGGCCAATGATGGATGGACTTTGATGTATATTAGGATATGGGCTTTTAGAGAATATGCTTAAGTTCAATTTTATAGCAAGTGAACCTGGGGAGGGCATTCAAATTGAGATGACTAGGACTCAATTGACTGGACAGCCAGCATGTCTGCCTGTGGTACAATCCCATATCCTCCTACCTCCTGTCTCCACCTTACCAGGCTTTAAAACTAGGACTATTTTTTTCTAAGGTTCAGGTAAAACATTGTTCAATCCATATTCCCAGAATGCATACTTGTAGACAGTATATTGTAAGTGTGCACACTTTAGTGAAGGAATATTGAATACGTCTTTGCCATTATAAATTATTCTTAATCTCTTACCTGTTTCATGTCCCACTAATACTTATAAGTAACACCAGTGCTTTGCTCTAAAATATTTCATTGGAGCAGTACTCTTGTTTCTTTCACTAGAAATTTCTACTTTAGGATCTCATTTACCTCTTTCCCAGGATTTTTACTTTAAATTTTAACCATCAGCTCTCTCACTCTTTACATCTGGGCAGTTCTTGCTTTTTACATTTTGTTAGCTCCTTGCTTAAACTGCATTAAATGTATGAATAAAGAATGTTAAGAATACTAACTTCAGGACTGAAGAAATGGCTCAGCAGTTAAGAGCACTGGCTTTTCTTGCAGAAGACTGGAATTGAAATACCAGCAACCATATGGCAGCTAACAACAGCCTGTGACTCCAATTCCAGGGGATCTAATACTCTCTTCTGACCTCTGTGGGTACTGTATGACATGAATGCACTTATATACATGCAGGTTAACACTCAAACACATAAAATAAAAATAAACATAGATTCAAAAAATGATACTAATTTCATTCCTAGAATACCATGGTTACCCTATTGCTTATATCTGTCCCTATGTATATATCCTATGAAAATTCCTATAAAATATCTTTCTTTCCAAATATATTCCCAGAATATTTCTATTATGTTTAAATATACGCACAAAAATATACTATTATAATCATTTTAGGTATGCCTAAATGTATTAAATATATCCTTCATATCACAGAGCCATTACCACCATTCATGGCATAACTCTTCATCTCGAGAAGCTGAAATTCTGTAATTACTGAACAATAACTGTGTATCTAGCCTTCCCTCAGCCTGTGGTAACAATCATTCTATGTTTCGTCTCTACAATTTCGACTACTCTCTTAAGTAGCTCATATAAATAGATCATATATTATTTCTCTTTTGTGACTAGATCGCTTAACATAGCATAAAGCTCATCTTGTAGCATATGTCAGCATTTCCTACCCTTTTAGTATCCCTTTGTACAGATATGCTACACTCTACCTTTGCATGTACCTGTCAAGAGATATTTGGGTTGCTTCTTTATTTTAACTACTGTGAATAACACCGCTATAAATATGAGGGTACAAATATCTGAAGCCCTGTTTTTGATTCTTCTGAGTATATGCCCAAAGAAGAAAAGCTGGTCATATGGCAACTGTGTTTTAACTTTTGGGGGAAAATACACCATGCTGTTTTGCACCCCCCCTCCCTTTTCATGTGTGTGTGTGTGTGTGTGTGTGTGTGTGTGTGTGTGTGTATGTGTGTGTGTGAGAGAGACAGGGTCTCCCTGTAGCCCCAGCTGGCCTGGAACTATGTAAACTAGGCTAGCCTTGATCTCACAGAGATCCGCCCGCCTCTGTCCCTCGTGCTGGGATTAAAGGCATGCACCACCATGCCAGGCTAGGAAAATATATCTTACTGTTTTACACAGTTGTTATACTACCCCTACCAATGGTTTACAAAGATGCCAAGTCTTCCACACACTCACCAGTGCTTGCTATTTTCTACACTTTCCTAAAAAATCGTACTATTACACTTTTAATTTCCTGCTTTTGTCTTATTGCTCTTGCAAGAGTTTGAAGTACTATGTTAAAGAGAAGTGGAGCTAGTGGACAGGCGTGTCTGTTACTGATTTCAATGAGAATGCTTCCAGTTTTTCTCGATTTAGAATGATGTTAGCTGTGGGTTTGTTATATATGGCTTTAAATATTTTGAGGTATGTTCCCTCCAGTCCAATTTCCTCTAGGACTTTGAACATAAATGCATGTTGAATTCTGTCAAAGGCCTTCTCTGCATCTATTGAGATTACCATGTGGTTCTTGTTTTTGAGCCCATTTATATGATTTATGATGTTTTTTGACTTACATATATTGAGCCATCCCTGCATCTCTGGGATAAAGCCGACTTGATCGTGGTGGATGATCTTTTTGATGTGTGTCTGTAATGCTATGTGGTTTGCAAGTATCTTGTTGAGAATTTTTGCATCTATGCTCATTAAGGATATGGGTCTATAGTTTTCTTTTTTGGTTGTATCTTTAACTGGCTTTGATATCAGAGTGCTGCTGGCTTCATAGAAGGAATTTGGAAGTGCTCCCTCCATTTCTATCTTTTTGAATAAATTAAGTAGTATTGGATGCAGATCGTCTTTAAATGTCTGATAGAATTCTGCTGTAAATCCATCTGGTCCTGGGCTTATTTAGTCGGGAGGTTTTGTATTACTGTTTCAATTTCTTTTTGTGATATGGGTCTGTTTAAGCTGTTAATCTCTTCTTGGTTTAGTTTTGGTGGTTCCCATGCCTTTAGATATGCATCCATTTCTTTTAGGTTTTCGAATTTGGTAGCATATAGGTTTTTAAAGTATTCCCTTATAATGTTCTGTATCTTTCTGGTGTCTGTTGAAATGTTTCCCCTTTCATCTCTGATTTTGTTGATTTGGAGGTGCTCTTTCTTTCTTTTGGTTATTTGGGCTAGCGGTCTGTCAATCTTGTTTATCTTTTCAAAGAACCAGCTCTTGGAATTGTTGATTCTTTGTATTGTTTTCTTTGATTCAATTTCATTGATTTCTGCCCTGATTTTTGTTATTTCTTCTTGTCTACAGGGTTTGGGTTTTGTTTGCTGTTGCTTTTCAAGTGTGTTGAGTTGCAGTGTTAAGTCATTTATTTGTGTTCTTTCTGATTTTTTGATGTAGGCACTTAGAGCTATAAACTTCCCTCTATGGACCGCTTTCAGCGTGTCCCAGAGGTTTTGCTGTGTTGTGTTGTCCTTTTCATTTAGTTCCAGGAATACTTTTATTTCTTTCTTAAATTGGAAAAGAAGAGATCGAATTATCCCTTTTTGCAGATGATATGATATTATATCTAAGACACGCCAAAAATTCTACCAGAAAAATCCTAGAAATTATTAACACATTCAGGAAAGGGGCAGGTTACAAAACTAACCTACAAAAGTCTGTAGCCTTTCTATATACCAATGACAAACAATCAGAAAAAGAGCACGGGGAAACACTCCCCTTCACAATAGCTACAGAAAAAAATATCTTGGAATAAATCTGAACAAAGATATTAAAGAGCTCTACAATGAAAATTATAAATCTTTAAAAAAGAAATTGAGGAAGACATCAGAAGATGGAAGGACCTACTATGCTCATGGAGTAGAAGAATTAATATTGTGAAAATGACCATCCTACCACAAGTCATTTATAGATTCAATGCAATGCCAATCAAAATCCCCATGACATTTTTCACAGCATTGGAAAAGAAACATCCTAAGATTCATATGGAAGCATAAAAAACCTCAGATAGCCCAAAAAATACTGAGCACTAAGAGCAATGCTGGGGGAATTACTATATCAGATTTTAAACTGTATTACAGAGCAACAATCATAAAAACAACATGGTACTGGCACAAAAATAAACCCACAGACCAATGGAACAAAAATGAAGACCCAAAATATGAGTAAATGCAATTTCAGCCACCTGATGTTTGACAAAGGGGCCAAGAATATTCACTGGAGGAAAGACAGCATGTTCAGTAAATGGTGCTGGCAAAACTGGATCTCCACCTACAGAAGAATGAAACTAAACCCCTATCTTTCACCCTGCACAAAAGTCAATTCCAAATGGATCAAAGACCTCAATGTAAAGCCTGAAACTGTTAGAAGAAGACATTGGGAAAAACCTACAAGATACAGGAGTAGGAAAGGATTTTCTAAACTAGACATCAATTGCTCAGGAAACAAGGGCAAGAATTAACAAATGGGACCTCATTAAACTAAAAAGCTTCTGTACATCAAAGGAG
>NW_008337285.1:2296307-2296595 GCF_000622305.1 Nannospalax galili
AGTGGGAAAACCATGATGGAGGGGTGAGACAATGAGAGAGATAAATAATGCCTAGCTAGTTTCGAAAACCAGAGGGACCCATATTACTCCTAAAACCCACTGACAAATTGTACATAGCAGATCAAGAAATATATGTCTAGGTAAGGTTTATTTGAGAACAATTGGTCTTTGTCCAAGATTTATCTACATGGCACACAGTAATTAAAAGTATCAGACTGGTGGAAGTAACCTTGGATGTTTAACAGACATACTTTGAGGTCTATAATAATTTGGTGAGAGGGACATAAA
>NW_008337285.1:2298022-2312909 GCF_000622305.1 Nannospalax galili
CTCAGAAAGTAACCAACTGTGACTAGTAATAATCAGATATTTAGAGATTAGAAATGCATGTGCAAACATCTTAATGTCAATTGCATTAAAAATGAATTTTTCTGTATGAAACTGTGTATTTTACACACGTAATTCTTTTCTTTTTTTAAAGGTTAAAACCTCATTTAATTTTATGTCTTACAGGGTGTATACTGAGCACAATATAGTATAACTGTAATAATTCAATTGTCAACCTAAAAATTTACAGCCAATTTTGAAAGAGATCCATCTTAGCTCAGGAAATTGTTATTGAATATGTCAATGTTGTTGTTATGAAATGCTTCTTCTAAGTATATGGTTATTAAATAAATAATTAAAAAAAGAAAAGAATTACGTGTGTGTGTGTGTGTGTGTGTGTGTGTGTGTGTGTGTGTATAAGGGGCAGGTGGGAGGGAGGGGACGAACTCACTATACAGCCCTGACTGGCCAGGAACTCACTATGTAGACCAGGCTAGTCTGGAACTCACAGAGATCTACCTGCCTCTGCCTCCTGAGTACTAGGATCAAAGGCATATATACCAGATAGCCATACATGTTTATGGCTGAGATTATTCATGATTTCCATTTTGGATAATTCACTGTATATTTGATTTTGTATCTTGCAGCTTTATTGAATTTATTAGTTCCAATCATTTTTTTCTTCTTTTCTTTGGAGGATGGTAGAATCATTTAGAATTTTCTATGTATAAGATTTATGTCCTCAGCAAACGCAATTTACTTCTCTCTTTTTTGGACAATTTGTTTCTCTTGCTTAATCTGGCTAGGATTTCTAACTCTATGTTGAATAGAAGTAGTAGAGTGGGCATCCTAGGACAGCCCTGGTGGTCCACGCCTTTGATCCCAGTACTCAGGAGCAGAGATGGGGATCTCTGTCAGTTTGAGGCCAGCTTGGTGTACATAGTGAGTTCCAGGCTAGCCAGAGCTATATAGTTAAATCCAGTCTTAAAAAACAAAACACAAGGCCAAGGCTAGTCTACACAGTAATTTCCAGGCCAATTGTGGCTACAGAAAGATCTGTCTCAAAAAGACCAAACCAACAAAAGCAAAGAGTGAGTATCCAAGACTTATGGCTAGATGGAAATTTTGCAACTTTTTACCACTAAGTTGATATTACTTGTAGGTTTACCAAACTTGACTTTTATGTTATTGAGGTTATTTCTTTCTATATTTAGTTTATTGAGAGCTTTATTTAAATCATGTAAAAACAAAAACAACAAAAAATCTGAAGGTCTACTGAGGTAATGATATGGTATTTATCCTTCATTCTTTTGATGAGACGTATAACAATTATTAACTTGATTATGTAGAACTAGCCATCCTTACATCTCAGAAATAAATTCAAACTAATATCTCTGAACAATCCTTTTATTGTGCTGCTGAATTTGGTTTACTAAGATTTTGTTGAGCATTTTGTAAGGATACTAGCCTGTAATTTTCTTGTCGTGTCCTTTTCTGATCTTGTAATAATGCTAGCCTTGTAAAATGAATTTGGAAGTACTCTTACCTCTTCAATGTTTTGAAAGGGCTAAAAAGGATAGATTTATTAGATGTTTGATAGAATTCAGCACTGAATGGAAACTTTTTGTTACTGATCCACTCTCCTTATTCATTATTCAGAATTTCAATTTCCTTATGATTCAGTCTTGGAGACTGCGTACTTCTTGTAGCCTATACAATTCTTTCAGGTATAAAATTTCAAAAGATAACAGCCCCATCCTTATCTATGAGGGTACGTTCTAAGATCCCAATGGATGCCTAAAACCTCAAGTGGTACCAAATGCATATATCTATGCTTTTCCCCTAAATAGCCATAAACAAATTTAATGCTATTTCAAACTTAACTAAGCATTTACCTTTTTATGGCTGTAACTTTTATGGTCTAAAGCAAAATGGCAAAACTTGCATTAAGTTACATTATCCCTTTTTATGATTATGGAAAGAAAACTCATTTCAATTTAGATCTCATCAACCTCGGTATACAGGGTTTTTTGCTGTTGTTGCTTTTTCCTTCCCTTTTAAGTTAAGAACTTTTACCTTTTCCCCTAAAGGAAGCACTTCATAATTTATTTTGATTTGGTAGTTCAATTTGATTTAAAAAGTAGTATACACTCAGTGCCTCCTCAATGATTTTATGCCTGGATAATCTAATCTATCTATCGCTGGCCCCTACTATTACTGATTACAATTTGGTACTCTTGAATTTTGTTAAAATTTGTCTAAGCATTTAAGTATTCCAATACTTTGTGTGTGTGTGTGTGTGTGTGTGTGTGTGTGTGTGTGTGTGTAAAATCACAATGACTTCATAATAAATAAATATACTCACACTTTCTTTCCAAGTCCATTAAAATCTACATCAAAGTTAGGAGCAAAAGTATTATCTATAATCATAGAACAGAACTAAGATAATGCTTTTTAATATCTTATGTCCCATATAAACACAGAGGTACAAAACAAAACAAATATGTTCTCCCCCCCTCACCCCCGCCTGTCTTTTTGAGACAGGGTCTCCCTGAAGCCCCAACTGGCCTGGAACTCACTAAGTAGATCAGGCTGACTTTGAACTCACAGAGATCCACCTGCCTCCCAAGTGCTGGGATTAAAGGTGTGCCACTACGTTCAGCTAAATATGTTCAATCTTATCTGCCCCTTTGCTTTGTTTCTGCAGGATCCTGTGTGTACTGCTATTGATGATTTTTTTTTTTGCATTATGTCAACATTACTAGTTTATTAAACTATTACCTTTGGCTTTGAATACCTTGGTATTCACCTTTGCTATCTCATATCAAGTAGTGTCTGGCTCATAGAAAGTATTCCAACCCAATGAGTTACAGGACCTTATGGCACCATCCCAAAACATGCATTCAACTATACAGTTAAAAAATTCCCTTTGTTAAGTTGACAGTTCTATGTAAAAATCATTTCAAACAGAATAAGAAACACATTAATAAACTTTCACAGAAAGTTTCTGCCTTCAAAGCTTTACAGAGACATCATTCACGCTACATTAACATTGCCAATTCATTGCTATGGCAGATACAAAAAGAAAAGGAAGTGGGCAGGTGAGTGGAGGAAATAGGCCTGCTGTTCAATGAAAAGCTGGCTAACAGGCTTACCTCTTCTGATTGCTCCTGGGTCTGTGCAGGTGAAGACCTTCTTCCCACAGTAAGTCGATGGCAGGGATAAGAAAGCCCCGATTCCGCAAGACACATCTGGGGAAAGTAGAATCCATCATTTTAAACAAAATGTGGTGATCATATGACTTTATGTTTCTTTCTGTAATTTTTGAAGCTATATTAGAAATTTTACACTAATTGGCTGGGTATCACATTACCAAGGCACTTTTGAAAATCTGAACTTTTCCACAAGATATTGTGGTAGTGAAGACTAATCTTCATTAGAAAACAGAGGGAAGAAGCCAGAAACTTGTAATAACACAAATCATCCACTTCTCCCTGATATGTGTCTGCTACTGTCCTGATCAGTAAAACAATCCCCCATTTTCCTAGTGTCTGGGGCAGTAAGGGTATACGGAAGCATGTATGCTAAAAGTACTGCTTATTTGTAATTTTACCACACAGTTAAAATGTGGTTTTTGTTGGGATTTTTTTTTTTTTTTTTTTTTTTTTTTGTCTTGCTATACTGGCCAAGGCTCAAGCGATTCTTCTGCCTCAGTCTCCCAGGTAGCACCACTGCTCTCAGCTGTGGTAACTTGGGATTTGTTTTTTTGGATACAGGGTTCTCCCTATAGGTCAAGCAGGCCTGGAACTTGTTATGTAGACTACGCTAGCCTTGAATTTACAGAGATCTCCCTGCCCCTGCTGGGATTAAAGACATATACCACCATACCAGGCCTTACAATGCTATTTATACATCAATATTAACACATAATGATAAAAGATTATTAGGTATTATGAACCTAAAATTCATGTAAAGAACTTACTTGTCACACATTGTTTATAGTCCTTATTACATTTATATTTAAAAAATGCTATCCAATGAATCTGCCTGCTTAGTCCAAATACTTAAGTAATATATTTTTATGTCTACTGACAGTTTATAATAAGTCAAATAATAAATAATGATTTTGAGGTTTAAAATAAAGTATCAATCTCTTCTTAAAGAAATGGTTTGATTCCCAAAAAATACATTTAAAATTTTGTTTCAGAATTAGTATACCTTATTTTAAAAAAGTATAATTAAAAGAACTGTACATAACACATGCCTCCGACCCATTAACGATAAGTCTCAGTAACATTTTGGTAGTATTATAGTACATGGTATGTAAGATATATTCTGTACCAGGTGTTTTATTCTCACATTATTCTAATAACTTCTGTATCTACAGGTTAGTAGTATGTCATGCCATTTTTAACTACATAAAAGAATTAAAACAATACTAAGTGCTGGAGCTATAGCTTAGTGGTAATGTTTGTTCTAGCATGTGTGAGGCCCTGGATTTGATTCCCAGACATGCAAACCAATTATTAAATAGCCAAAAGAGGTTGTTTTCTTTACGCAAATGAAAGGGCATACATATGTACTTAATGTAATGCAGATATAAGACAAACATTATTATTAGAAATATAATATGGAATCTTGTGACACACCAAAATATTCTTTGGTAACTTTGGAGGAGGTGTGAATTAAACTGAAGAAAGCCTATTATCTATAAATTAATAAACTCATAGGAGTAGCATAGCTGGACTAGGCAAAACTAGAATTCAAACATGTCTAATTAGGGTAATTATTTTAGGACAAATATTGGGATGGAAATACAAACCTCACATAAACAATGATGTATGATGTATGCTGATATATAGAGACTGTGCTGATAAGAGTCATGTGCTTAATTATTTTATTTTTCTTTGAGTCTGGTTAGAGGTTTCTGTTTTCTCAGTTTTGCATCTCAATGTTTTGGTGTTATATTATACAAAGGCTAATTAATTATAAAAAGGCACAAAACTACATCAATTCTGATGATTTTTATTCAATCATGTGCATCAACATAATTGGTACAATTACCTCAATTTATTTCATTTCAATACAAATAAAACAAAAACTAATTTAAATACGAAGCACAGACTAAATTTCAAGCTACATTACCTTCACAACACTTTTTCTTTAGAAAATTGTCTTTCTTTCCTACTCTGAACGACTCTGGAAATGAAACAGTAATGGTGCTACATGATACTGACAATCAGAAGCGGTACAGTATCACAGAAAGAGATCTGGACCAGGAGCCCCATGTGAAGTTTCAGAACTGAAGGTGGAAGTCATGAACAATTTGCCAACAGTGAATGTTTCGTGAATGTGCAATGACCAAAACTTAATTCTAAATCAGTGTGCAACTTTACTGCAGCCTTGGTTCTGAACATGCAACACATGCACTTTGCACTGCATACACTGTCATATCAAACAACAATAACAAATACTGCCTGAAAGACCTCAACTCACATTCAAGACTATTGCATATGACGAATTGCATTGTTTTCTACTGTATATACAAGTTTTCAGCTGTTATAGAAACATAATAGTTTAATTATGGAAAAAATATTTTTCTACTGTCACTCTTCACCATGCATCAAAGTAGTGTATGTCTTGTGTTACAACGTTTGGTTTTAAAAATTGCTGTTGAGTTTCATATAAAATCATTAACTGACTTTTGACTTGGAATTATCACAGAATTCCCAATAATGTCTGAAATGGCCCTAAACAGATTTCTGGCACATTGCACTATGTATTTCTGCAAGGCTGAATTCTCAGTACTAACAATTATAAGATCAAAGTCTCAAACAACTCTGAAAAGTGCTGAAGACGCTCTATGCCCTGCAATATCATATGTTCAGGAAAGACTTAATTCTTATGTAAGATAAGGTTATTCCTACTTATATGTCTATACACCCAGGGTCAAAACTTCTTAGTCAAAAAGGGGTTGCAATTAGAAAAAGTTCAAGAAGCCCTAAACCAGATAACCTGTTTGGTCTCCAGATCTTACAAAAGTTATTTGCCTTCTCTAGGCCAGTATTCTCACTAATTGTTTGAAGAAACTTCTATCTACCACCACATTGGATATTTAAAAATATTAAATGTGATAAGGTAAATAAAAGCTGCCTTTGAAACTTCATTGCAATAAGCAGAAGAGCAGCTACTCCATGATCATCACTTTTAGCTCCTAAAAAAAGAGATGATTAATGAAACAGTGGCGATTAATTTCTACTATGACTGCCTTTGAGCACAGCCTCGTCATGTGTGAAGTTAAAAGAAAGGCACATCATTGGAGTTGCCTCCAGCCACCAATACAAATCTTCCCCTTAGCTACGGATAATGAATGAAGATGAGAAGAGAATACAGTACCTTTTTTTTTTTTTTAAAGACAGAGTCTCCCTGTAGCCTCAGCTAGACTGGAACTTGCTATGTAGACCAGGCTAGCCTTGAACTCACAGAGATCCGCCTAGCTCTGCCTCCTGAGTGCACATAGGAGAGGAAGTGCCGGGCTTAAGCACAGGCTGCACTAAGAGAACACAGCTTCCGCTTTGAGAGCACAGCCCGTGCTTCCGCAAAATAGCCAACCTACAATCTTCCTGGATGAGGGGATCCTACCCAGATAAGGGGATCTATGAGGAAGTGACACACCAACTTATGGGACACTGGGGGCAGGGGAGAGGTATATAAGGCTTGCACTTCCCAGCAATAAATAAGTCTGTGGCACGTCGCCTAGTGCCTGCTCTCAGCCGACTCCCGGAGTCTGTGTGTTGATTCCGCACCACTCACCCCCACCTTGGCCAAAACCCTCATTCCTTATTGCAGTACCTCGTGGGCTGGACCCACGAGGAAACCTGCAACAGCTGGCACCTGAACAAGTTTCCCCGGCCCCCCGGCATTGGCGATGCCCCCAACTTCAGTTCATTTGGTGAGCAGGCCCCAGGTTTTGTCTGTCCGTTCAGCTGCTTGAGGGTGAGCGAGTGGCCCCCTTCTCTGTCCCCTCTACCCTGTTTGTCATATTTGTTGTTAAATCAGGAAAGCATACTCCGCCCCACGATCCCGAAGCCCATGTCAACACCTTTCCCTTCTTGGCTTGTCCCGGTGAGTTCACTTAAGGGCTGATCCACCCCAACTCAGAACCCAGGCTTCTGGTCATCCTGTTGCCTGTCCCAGAGACACTGTGTGAGCATACAGCTGGAGGTGTCACGGCCTCCAGAAGTCCCTCACTAAGCAGAAGACATTTGGATCCGATACACCTTTTCATGTCGGGGTGGTTTACGTCAGAGAGGCTCATGGTCCTTGTTTGCTTCATTTGTGCCCACTTGGTAGTTACCCTTGTCTTTTACTTTTGTGGCGAGTTTCCCTTCACAGGACCTTCCCATGACAGGCAACCTACCACCACAGTGCAAGGAGCCACATACAACAGCGCTATAATCGCTCCTTAGTACTTGGGGACTGAAAGTGAAACGAAAAGATATTGAAAATTTCTGGGATGAAGCCACTAACTTGGTCTCTTGGGTCTCAACCGAGAGTATGTGGGATCCTGACCTCTGGATGCGGGTCCTTTTCTTGGCCCGAAAGACAGAAGTAGGATTGGGAGTCGTTCCCCCTGCCTCATTTGTCCCAATCCTTTTAGCCATCATTGCCAGCCTTAAGTTCTCCTCCCCTGAAGAAGTCATTTCAGCCCACAATAAGCATTGTCAGGATCAGACCAGTGTAGACTTTGCCATTACTTCAACCCCTGTTGATCTTGATATGGGAACCAGCCGTAAGGTCGATCCAGATGAGAAAGGGGCCCCCTTGCCTCTACCTCAGACCCCACTTTCAAAGCCACAACAATCAGAGACACCACCACCCCAGTACCCTTGGAAGGAACTACCTTCTGCCTGCTCCGATGCACCTCCCACTCATTATACACCGCCCCCCATGGCCAGCCAACCCCTTGCTGCCCCTTGCTGGCCATTGTCCGCCTTTCTGGTTAATATTGGCCCAAATGCTGCGCAACAGCCATGGTTGCCCACCGCTCTCACAGACCTTGCACTCATCTGCAAAGCCACCAATGAATCAGGCCCCATATTTTGAGCAAGTTCTCCACCAATGGGCCATACAATTACAGACCCATTACAAATGGTATAACTTATTAAAGGCAATTTTGGAGCCCTCAGTCTTCCTGAGCTGGCGTTCCACTTATGATGATCAGGGTGAAAATCAGACACGCCTCAACCGTCAATATGGCCTTAATATTACTCTGGATATGCTCACAGGACGTGGAAGATATATTGACCCCATTTCCTGGTCAACTATTGGCCTTCATGCTTACTACCAACAAGTTAGTGACCCGGCCTTCAAGGCCCTTAAGTGTTGCTCCCTCCGTGACCCACAGGCATTCTTCTGAAATTTGATTCAGCAGCCAGGGGAGTCCTTCACAGACTTCCTCACCCGTGTAACTGGGGCAGTGGAACGGAGGGTGGAGTCTGGACCCACTTGTGATATGCTTATCGAACAACTGACATGGGAGGGCCTAAATACCCCTACCCACAATGCTATCGTGCCTGTCTGCAATGATGATATTCATAAATGGGTACTTGCCACTAGGGACCTAGACCCCAGGACAGGGCCCATCGAGGCCCTGACCACCTCCTTAGAGGTGCTCTTATTACAAGGAAGGCCCACCCCCTCTGATTCAAAAGATGGCTGCTGGAAATGCGGGAGGACAGGACACCTCCGCAGGGACTGCCCAAACAATGGAGCTTGTCCCAAGACCTGCTGCCCCAAATGCAAAAAGGAATTTCATTGGGCAAAAGAATGTAAGTCATGGCCCCAATCGGATTCGGCTCCTTTAAACTCCACCCGGGGCGCCCCTCAGTCCCGCAAGTAAGAGGGGAATGAGACAGGTTTTATGGGTCCTCCGATTCTTAACCACTCCTCCTAATGACCTTATTTCTGGATGGGATCGCTGTGAAGGGCCTAGTGGACATGGGAGCCGATGTTACCATCATCACCAAGAGTGAGTCTCTTCGGTTCCCCCACTGGAAACATTGGCCTAGCCCATCCATTAACGGAGTGGGGGGCAGACAGGATACAAAGCTGGCTGTCTGTCCAGTACACTGGAAGGACTTAGATGGGAGTAAGGGCACATTCACTCCCGTAGTGGCTGATGTCCCCTGCAACATATGGGGTCGAGATGTCCTGGAGGATGTGGGTGTGGTCCTTACCACAGACGATCAGGCCTTTTATGATGATGTCATAGCCCATGATAAACTTGGCCTCTCTGGGAGAAATCAGAGCCCTGACCAGTACCCCCAATTCTAAGGGCCACTACCCTCACTGGGACATCCCCTAAGGAATCTCCCATACTGATCTCGCTTACCTGGCTCTCAACAGATGCGATCTGGGTGGAGCAGTGGCCTATTATAGAACCTAAATTGTCTATCCTCAAAAATTTGGTCCAGAAAGAGCTGGACCTTGGACATTTGGAACCATCCACTAGTAAATATAACACTCCAATATTCATTATTAAAAAGAAAAATGGCCATTTTAGATTGCTTCAGGACTTAAGCACCATTAATGACCAAATGGAAAAAATGGGCTTGACACAGGCCAGCTTGCCCCACCCTGGCACTAGTCCTCCTTCTTATCGTATCACAACACTTGATATTAAAGCTTGCTTCTTCTCAATCCCACTGGGCCCCCAAGATCGTGATCACTTTGCCTTTACGGTTTGGGAACCAAACTTCCACAAGCTGGCCCTCAGATATCAATGGAAAGTCCTTCCCCAGGGAATGAAAAACAGTCCCACTATCTGTTAGCTTTTTGTCTCACAAGCCACTTCAGCCATCCCTTATAGTGTATAATTTATTCACTATATGGATGACATTCTGTTGTCCCACCCTAACCCACAATTTCTCCGCAAGGTAACCAGAGACTTACTCTCCCGCCTATCGTCCCTTGGCTTGTCTATCGCCTTAGATAAGCTACAGGAGGTGCCTCCTTATGCCTTTTTGGGGCATACCATTTCGGCCGGCGTATGCCCTATGGCCCCTGCCTTTAATTCGAAGCTGGTCTATACACTAGCCAATTTTCAACAACTCTGTGGCACCATAAATTGGCTTAAACCATTCTTGCCCATTCCCTCAGAGGAATTGAGGGCCATTGCCTTATTGCAAAAGATCACTGAGTTACTCTCATCAACAACCCTCGACAGGCTTTAGTGCTATTGACTTCTTCTGGCTTCCTTGGTGCCCTTTGGCAGACAGGGTCACTTATCTGGGTCCATGTCTCATACCTGGGGCTCCAGCAGGTTTCCTCCAAGTTTCATCTGGCCTTTAACTTGGCAGTCAAACTGTACACTCAAGCTCAAAGAACCTTCAATAGAGAACCCGACACTATCGTGCTCCCCTTTCCCCTCCATAGCCTACAGGCACTCTGGGCAGATTCCGTAAGTTTTCAGACCATGATGTCAGGCTTCCCTGGCACCATTGACAATCACCTACACCAAGACAAAAGAATTCAGGCCCTTCTAACAAATTCCCGAAGCAACCATTGCCTTTTTGGACACTAATAAGAAGAACTTTGGGGTCCTGATACATCATCCTGGAAAAAAGGATATCATCCACATCGTCCCTAATCCTGGCTCTGTCCAGTTGGGAGAAATTCTTGCTATACTTAAAGCTTTAGCAGAGTGCCAGGATGAACCCCTAAATCTCTTTTCTTATAGTGCCTATGCTGTTTCAGGTCGCTGAAGTCCTCGCCTTTTCTCATGTTAAAAACTCCTCCACCCCACTCCACCTCATTATGGTCAAGCTATAGGAATGCCTAGAAAACAGAAGTCACCCATGGTACATCTCACATATCTGCTCACATACCACACTTCCCAGAATCCTAGCTTGGGGGAATGCCGCCAGATACCCTGATCATAACAGTCCAGTGTTAGAACAAGCAAGAGCTTTACATCAACAATTCCACCTGTCCCCTCAGAGTATTCATAAACTCCTCCGAGAAATCCCCATGTCCCAATCAATGCAAGCACCTTGTCTGCTCATATGCTACTTGTGCCCAGCTTATGCCTCTTGGGCCCCTTAACAGGGGAGGCGTGAATCCCCGTGGTTTGATACCCAATGCCATTTGGCAGATGGAGGTGACTCACGATCCCCCTTTTGGGAAATTGAGATTTGTTCATGTTATAGTTGACACATGCTCCTCCCTTACTTATGCTTTAGCTCTCTCAGGGGGAAAAGACTATACATGCCATTAAAGCTATAAAGTCTGCTATGTTAATCATGGGCATACCCTGGGCACTTAAGACTGAAAATGGGCCCGCTTATTCCTCTCAAGAATTCAATAAATTTGTTTCCTTCTGGGGAATCAAACATACCTTTGGTATTCCCTATAACCCGCAAGGACAAGCCATTGTCTAAAAGACCAACAGGACACTTAAGTCCCTCCTGGCTAAAAGTCCCTTGGCTGAGGCCAAACGCAACCCTCACCTGGCTCTTACTGAGGCTTTGTTCCACCTTACTTTCCTTATGTTTGACGACTGGGGTCTCAGTCCAGCATACAAACATTGGTCCTTCTTGCCTCAGGCTATCCGCCTGCCACTAGTCAGGTGGAAGGATCCGATTTCATCCCTGAGGCAGAAACCTGCCCCTCCCCCCCATCCTGACATGAGGACAAGGATACGATTGTATTTTTCCACAGGACACTACAAGCCCCATATGGATTCCATCAAGAGACATCGGGCAGCTACGGAAACCCACCTGGAGACCAGGCCCGACTGCGAGTTTGATAAGCCATGACATCCTTTTCCGGCTTTGTTATCTTTGGCACCCTTTTGTCCTTTGGCTGTGCTTCTCCCCAGGCTTCAGATCTCTGGGCACTGGTCCCCTTACCACCTCTGATCCTCCCTGTAGATGAACAGTCACCCACTTTCCTGGTTCTCTTTACTACTAATGAATCACTTGGTCTCCCCACCATGGAACTGATTCAAACGTCCATTCCCATAAACGGCACATGGTCCCTTGCAGGATCATTCTGCTTCAGCCCAGTCCTTAAGCCCTCCTCCCCTAATGTCTCTCACTGTCACTCCCTCTTTAACATCGCAACAGGTGACTTTTGTGGAAACTGAAGCCAGGGCTCCTTATGGAGCCTCAAAATTTGGTCTCCCTTAGTAAAAGACACTTCTGAGACTACAGTGTCCTTCATGCCCCCTGGGGCCACCACCCCTCCTCCCCACCAAGAGACAGGAGTCCTCCACGGACCCAGTCCCCACCCACCTATAAACTTCCCACCACATTGCGCTTTCCTATTCCATGGGAACAATGCCTCCCACTCACTCCTGGAAGTATGCTCCTCTTTACTATGGATTATGATGGATGCCCACAGGCTTCCTCCCTGGCAGCCTGGAGACACCTTGTCTCTACAAAACCTTACTCATCTATGTCTACCCTGACCCCAGGCATAAAGACAATGTCAGGGGGACCTGGGAGCTCTGTGGGCTGGCGGCTTGCCTGGATTTGTGTCCTCTCTTCTTTGTATTACGTGGAGCCATCTTTAATGGTACATATATGGGCAATAACTCAGAGCCAGTTCCTTGGGTGTCACAGACCCAACTTGGACACCTAATGAAGTCTCTGTTAACATCTCTTTCTCATTCTCCTAGCTCATTTGTGTTCGTTCTCTGTTTGATCTGCTTCTTGCTAATGTCACGAGTGACCCGGAGGATACACTTAACTGCTCCCTGCTCCCTCACGAACTGCACTCTCTCGGCATGCTGGATTTTTCCCACCTATCTGCCTCTCTTTGTGCGTGAACCTGCAGCAATCTGGGTTCCCGTTCCTACGCCATTCATTTCCATGCTGTCACCCTCAGGGAACAGACGGCTATCCAGCCCTTCCCCCAGGTTAAGAGAGATTTTGGTATTACCGTGGCAATTGTCACTGCCATTATCCTTTCCTTAGGGGTTGCCACCACTGCTGTTGTGGCTATCTCTCAATCTTCCACTACTGTGGAAACACTCAATGAGGTCATATCCAAACCCTCTGCAGCCTTACACACTCAATCTCTTATTAATCAACACCTCTTCCAGGCCATTTCTGTCATCCAACAACAGGTAGACCTCCTCGGAGAGGAGATGGCGATCATCAAACAGATGACACTAATGGCCTGTAACCCACGGTTCAAAGCCCTGTGTCTCACACCTTACAAAGTAGATAACCTCACTAGGGCCAGGATGGAACTCTCACTGTACATCCATGGCTACTGGAGCCAAACGTTTCTCAACTACTCTACCTTGCTGACTGACCAGATCATCTCCCTAAATTATACACGGGCTCAGACATTAGATATAAACTGGGTTCCTCGACAAACTTTGGTCAAACTCAAAAGCTTTGTTTGACCCTTCATGGATTGTTACTTATTTACTCTTGGGTATCATAGTCTTAATTCTTTTCTTGCTCATAAAATGCCTTGTTCTACGTTTCCACAGACAAAACCAAGTAAATTACTCAGTGTATCAGGTTCTCAAGACGCTCCAGGATCCAGACTTCGACCCCCCACCAGGTCTGGCAGGTCTGGGCTTGCTGACATCCGAGAAGCGGCTGTGTAACTTCTTGCCCTTCTCCTCCCTCACATGGTCACGCCAGAGGTCACACCCTTCAAGGGCCGATAGTCAATGACAGGTAAGATCCTGATGGTCAGGACGACCTAAGACAGGCACAGTCCATCAAGCTGGGTGCCCTCTGAGGTGGGGTCAACTATGTCGAGGCAAAGAACCTCGGTTCCCACTGACCTTTCTATAATAAAAAGGGATGGATATGTAGGAGAGGAAGTGCCAGGCCTAAGCACAGGCTGCACTAGAGAACACAGCTTCCACCTTGAGAGCATGGCCCGTGCTTCTGCAAAAGAGCCAACCTAATCTACCCCCGGACCTAGAGACTGATGACACGAGCAGCCTGGATGAGGGAATCTATCAGGGAGCGACACTCCAGCTTATGGGACACTGGGGGTAGGGGGAGATATAAGGCATGCCCTTCCCAGCAATAACCAAGTCTACAGCACCTTGCCTAGTGCCTGCTTCCACCTGACTCCCAGTGTCTCTGTGTTGACTCCACGTCGCTCACCCCCACCTCGGTCAGAACCCTTGTTCCCTGCAGTCCCTCGTGGGCTGGACCTGCAAGGAAACCTGCAACAGGTATTCTTTTACAGTGGCAAAAAAAAGATTCAGACAATAGTATTTGAAGCAATTACAATTTGCAAATGGAAGCCAGTGTAGAAAACAAAACCATACACAGTAAAATCCTGGGAATTGAATAGAGAGAAGATACTAGATTATTTGGCAGCTAATCATGGGGTAAAACCAGACATTCTTCAAAAGGTTACCTTTCACTTTTCTTAGATGTTGTAAAAACAAACAAACAGAAAACCTGCCTGAACCTTAATATTCCCTCTGTCCTTCATTTCCCACCATGAGCACAAATTCTTGTCACTGGCCTCCCTAGGAGCACTGCAGTATAGGAGGCTGACTCCAAGAGAGCTCAGTCTCCTGGATCCTTACAGGGAACCCTGCACTGGACCCTAGTGACTCGTTCACATGTTGATGCCAAGCTGAGATTTCGCCTCCATCCATGTTGATACCCTTTCTTTTCACTTCCTTTATTACATGACTTGGGGGAAACTGTGGGCACTTGTAGAGATAGTAAAGACTGGAAAATCAGAGAGAATTGAATTTGTGATCTGGAATAGTCGATTTACGTGTTTTCAGTAGGCTCTATGTTTATTTAAACTATTATTAACTCTCAGTGTATCAGTTGTTTGAGGAACTGTATCAGTTGCCTTCACTGTTTGCTCAGAGATGTGTCACAGCACCAAA
>NW_008337285.1:2313173-2324134 GCF_000622305.1 Nannospalax galili
TATTATTTGCCTAACACTGATTAGATATGATATAATGTCTGTCTTAGGGAAATATATATACCAGTAGAGAAGACAAAGACCCAGACAACATGCATAGAAAAATAAATATAAGTGAATAGAAAATCTCCACCTGACAGTCTCCTTACAGTTAGGGACTACTTGCAATGGACACTAATAAGCCAGAGAGTTATTTCAAGAAGTTATCTCTAAATTAAATGTTTAAACGGTACTCACAACATAATCTTATTTAAGAGATATGAAGTTTGAGTTCCAGTCTAGCAAAATCACTCCATTGCTCAATGTCAATAGGCAAAATTCTTCAGAATTTCTGTACCTGTTTCTTACTTAGTGAATGGATTAATGCATAATCTGCTGCATATACCTCAGAGTTGCTATAAAGAATCAATGAGATAACATAACATTTAATAGTTCTATAATCATAAAATGCAGATATTATTATGTTGGAGTAATTATTGGAAAAACCAAGTGGGACTGAAGGTTAGGGTGCTTCTTGGGCTTTCAATCATCACAGGTACAAAGATTTAAGCAGGCTCTCCAATGCAAAGTCAGTACAAGGGGCTAGGGAAGAAGCTTAATTGGTAGAATATTTACCCAGCAGGAAAAAGGCTCTGGATTAGATACCCAGCACCACATAAACTGGGTATGGTGGTGTAATGCTGTAATTCCAGCACTAATGGTGTAGAGGCAAGAGGTTCATGGATACAAAGACATCCTTGGCTATATAGTGAGCTCAAGGCCAAACTAGGAAACATGAAACCCTGGTCTCAAACATCAAAACAACAACAAAAACAAAAAAATAAGATCAACTTAATTCAAGGTTCTTTTGTTTCATTATTTAATTATGCATTGCTTAATAAGTGCTGTTTAATAAATGGGGGAATAATCTTTTGATTAGATATATAGCATCTGTCTTAAGGGAACACATATACCAGTTAAGAAGACAGACACACAAAGCAACAAGTATACCAGAATCTTCTAGAGGTGGAAAACCTGATAGGAATAAAATTTTCATGTCTAAATCTCACTGGCTAATTAAGTCCACAAAAGCAAAAAATGAAGTCCCATTCCACAACATAACCCATTATATTTGAATCCTAGGATGATGACGTTTCACAGTGTTGGGGTAAAGTAAGAGACAGACAACAGCAGCAACAGTTCCTTCTCTTTGTTTTTACAGTGTGTGTTTGTACCTTTCAATACTTGGATTATCTATCTTGTTCGTGTTTCATTTCCTCTTAACCTCTTATATATATTGACTAGATCTTGTGTACTTAAGTATCTTCTGGTAGTGAGTTCAATCTTATTTTAAAAGGATTTATTTACTTTTATTTTATATGTATGAGTGTAGTGCCTTCATGTATGTAAGTGCACCCATATCATGCAATGCCCATGGAGGCCAGAAAAGGGTACTGATCCCCTGGAACTGGAGTTACAAATCGATGTTAACTGCCATGTGGGTATGGAGAATTGAACCCGGGTCCTCTGTAAGAGCAGCCAGTGCTCTTAACCACGAATCCATCTCTCCATCCCCAGCTCAAAAATGTTACCATCAAACTGTTGAAAAGACTGTCCTCTAACTCTAAAATGAGTTATTCATAATTAGAAGTTACTTATTTTTGCCTTCTCATTAATATGTATGCATCAATTCATTAGTCAACAGGACAAGGCATAATATCACAGGTAAAGAAATACTTAGGTAAAAATCAGAATATAACTCTAAAACCAAGGAGATAATAAAATGCTTCAAAAATAAAACTGCAGAAGTATAGTAGTCCAAAATTAAGGTATATACATATACACATATATATTTATATGATTGGTCTTTTTGAGACAGGGTCTCCCTATAGCCCCAGCTGGCCTGGAACTTGCTATGTAGACCAGGCTGCCCTTGAACTCATAGAGATCTGCCTCTGCCTCCTGTGCTGGGATCAAAGGTGTGTGCCACCACACCTGGCTACATTATTTATATTCTTTAGCTACCTAGTTGAACTTTCATAAAACTCTGGTAAGAAAAGCTTAATGACAATATATTTGCCACATACTCCTTAAATGAGAATACATTTGCAGATACTCTATCACTGAATGAATACTCTTAAAATCCATTTGAAGTTTTTTTTTTCTTCTCAAAAAGAAAATTATTAGAAAAATACTAATAATTCTAAGTATTCTCAAAGTATGATCCATGGACAAAGGTTCCCAAAATGATTTCAAGAGACTCACCAGGTTCTAATTATTTCATAATAATACTTAGATGGAATTTGAGTCTCACTGCTGTGACGTACATAGATGTTAAAAGTGCACTTGTGGTCAGACCTTGTGGAGTAGACCTACAACATCAGCTCCTTGGGAGGCTGAGGCAGGAGGACAGTAAGTTCAAGGTCTGTCTGGACTAAAGAATGAATTCAATGTTAGCCTAGAAGAACCTTGTCTCAAAAAAGTAAAAAGAGATCTGGGAATATAGCTCACTGGTAAAGCACCTATCTAGCATATGTGACCTCGGTTCAATTCTTAATATAAGAAGGAGGAAAAGATGGGGGTGGAGAGATGGCCCAGCAGTTAAGAGCACTGACTGCTCTTGCAGAGGACCTGGGTTCGATTCCTAGCACCCACATGGTGGCTACCAACCATCTGTAACTCCAGTTCCAGGGGAATACAATGCTTTCTTCTGACCTCCATGGGCACTGCACAACACGGGTGCACTTACACATATAAAGGCAATACACTCATACACATAAAATAAAAATAATAAATAAAATCTGTAAAAAATCAAATAAAATAAAAAATTTTTAAAAGGAGAAAAAGAAAAAGATCCAGTGCTAGGTAAATCTGCTGACATCAGCACAAATCTTGGTAGCAGCAAGGAATTTGGCAAATATTTTTCTTTAAAATGAATGAAGTAAGCTCACTACTTCAATGTTAGTGACAGAATTAAGAGTTTTCAAATAAAAATTATTTTTTTTAAAACATGGGTCCACCCACCCCTGGTCAACTCAGGTCCTCATGCTTGTGTGGCAAGCACTTTACCGAATGAGCTATATGAAATATAGCTCTATATGAAATTTTGTATTATATAACAAAATGTATTAACATTTAGAAAATCTGCATAAACCAAGAGACCAATAGTCCTCAAAGGTACAATAAATGCATCATGTCATAAAATTATACCACATGGGCTGGAGAAATGGCTCAGAGATTAAGAGCATGTACAGCTTCATCACAAGGACCAAAGTCCGAATCACAGTACCGATGTCAGGTGGCTTACAAACACCTGTAACTCAAGCTCCAAGGGATCCAATGCCTTCTTCTGAGCTCTTTGAGTACCCACACATATGTGTGCAGACACTCACACAAATAGTAAAAATAAAATCATAAAAAATTATGCATTGGTAAAAGATCTAGTCAAAGTGTGAAACAAACCAATGGAGTAAAAAAATTAGCATTGAAGCTAAGGTTTAGAGAACTAATGCTTGTCAAGTTCTAATTTAATATCAAAGAAGAGTATCCATAATTACTTGTGCAGATTACTAAAATACTCATCTGTTTTCCAACTACCAGTCTCGCTGAGGCTGTTTTCTTCATATACTTTAATCAAAACAATATATTGTAGGATGATGTTCAGGGAAAAAGATATGGAATCTAGTTGTTTCCTTTCAAGACAGATATTAAAGAGATTTGCAAATGTATAAAAATAATATCGCCGCCTTTAGTCTCAGCACTTGGGAGGCAGAGGCAGGCAGATCTTTGTGAGTTCGAGGCAAGCCTGGTCTACATAGCAAGTTCCAGGCCAGCTGGGGCTACAGGGAGACCCTGATGCAAAAAGACAAAATAAATAAATAAATGTGTACTTACTAAATATATTACTTTTCTTGTTGCTGTGATCAAATACCTAACAAAAGCAACTTAAGAGAGTAAGGGTCAATTTAGGCTTAAATTCAAAGTGATACAGTTCATCATGCCAGGGAAAGTGAGGCAACTGACCACAATGTGCCTCTATCAGAAAGCAGAGAAAGGCAAATGCTGGTTCTCCACTTGCTTTCTCATTTTTATTCAGGTCTGGACCCCAGCCTGTTCCCATTTAGGGTAGGTATTCCCACCTCAGTTAACCGGATCTAAAAATTCTCTCATAAACATTCCTAGAGGTTTGTCTCCTAGATGATTCTAGGTCCTGTCAATTTGACAATCAATATTAACCATCACAAGTCCATCCTCTGTGAAACTGAAAGGAAAACATCACTTTTGAGCCATTATCTTCCACCCCTTGTCCACATATGCTCATTGCCTCTCATAACGCAGAATGCATTCATTCACGCCATCTCTAAAAGTCTGCATAGTCTTTAGCAGTCTCAAAAGTCTAAAGCTGAAAGACTCTTCTGAGACTCAGGACAGTCTTTTAGTTGTAAGCTACTACACAATCAAAACCAAGTTACATAGTTTCAATATCCAATGTTACAGAGTAAACATTCCCATTCCAAAAGGGAAGAATGCCAGCACAGCAAGGAATACTCAGACCAAAGCCAGACTAATACTGCTTGATCATTCTTCATATATAATTTTTGTGTATTTTATACACAACACCTTAATAATCTTTATACCCCCTTCCTTATCAGTGCCCTCCCATAGAACCCCCACTGGATTTCAGGCACTCTCTCATTTATGCTAAGGTCTATAGAGTCAAGTTTAGTGCTCCCTGACATCCCTCACTGGAAGATCATTCACTGGGGTCTACTCAGCCTATCTAGAGTCCCTCCCTTAAAGAAGATCAGCTCCTCCTCACCCAGTACTAATCAGCTGCCCAACAGTTCTTTGGCTATGATTGGGACCTGCTCCCCTTTTCCACAGTTCTATGCTGGGTTTTTTGTCTACTTGACTTTGCATGAGTCTTGTGCATACTGCCACCATTGCTATAAGTTCATATGAGCAAGGACCCAGGAGCCTATGGATCCTTCTTTGAAAAAATGTAGAGGGAGGGGCTGGAGAGATGGCTAGCGGTTAAGAACACTGGTTGTTCTTGCAGAAGACCTGGGTTCATATCCCAGCACCCACATGGCAGCTAACAACTATCCGTAACTCCAGTCCCAGGGGATCCGACAGCCTCTTCTGACCTCTGTGGGCATTGCATGACATGGGTGCACTTACCTACATGCAGGCAATACACGTATACACATAAAAAATAAATAAATAAAATGCAGGGGCTCACTGTTTGGCTGGACAGATTACTAAAGTAGTTTAAAGTCAAACTGAGTCCTGAAGCTGAAATTTCATTTAATGCCAACCAGAGTAAAAAAAAAAAAAAAAAATTCAAAAAAGTTTTATTCACAAAGCTTTTTTTTTTTTTTTTAAAGTCACTTGTGTGCTAGAAAAATCACAAAGCTTTAATTTGCAGCAGGTCGAAGCAAGCTTATTAAGAAGGTTAGTTACCAAGTGCACATCCACTTGTCTGGGCTAGCCCATTGCCACATTCTTATAGCAGGGTTAAATAACAGTTTAGTCACCTCATAAGAAACCACATTGTTAAAAAGGAAATGACTAATAATATTCTGGAACCAATGGAATATTAAAAGAGATAGGCAGGTCAAGATCAATTATCTACAAAACCCCTGTGCAAATAGCTTTACAAACTGTCTTTGCCACCAGGCCTTGCTGTGTGATAGTCCTCAATTGATTCTGCAAGTTGGTAAGGCTTACTGAAATAAACATCAACAGTAACAAATCTTGAGTTTTTTTGCTATGAACATAATATGCTGCTATCAAATGAGCAACCAGAGTTGGAGAAAACAAGAATGGCTGCTACAGATGGCTTCATTTTAAGACTCCTAAGGTCTTATTAAGAGTTCGGAGATCCTTAGAATTCATCATGTGTTAGTATCCCAACCAGGAGACCACAGATCTTGAAGCCTTAGGTTAAATCAGTGAAGCTGTCATATTTTCCTTGCCAAGCAAGCATCCTCGGCCCATTTCCAACCCAATAATGAGACTGTCCAGGGAGTAGGTATCAGTAAGCCTGCTTTCAAACTTCTATTGGTAGTTCTATAATTCACAAAAGATTTTAAATGAGAGGCGTTTCGGCTCCTAAGAAGATGTAGTTAACCCTCTCATTTACTAGGAGAAAACAGTTACAGAGAGCAGAGCTATTTGCCCAAGTCTCATCTGAGGAGTGTTAGTATAAACATGCTCTCTTGATTCCTAATCTGGGCTTTTCCACTAGCTAGTTGCAAAATGCAAATAAACATCTTAGATTTTCTTTAAAATGCTACTTGGCAAGAATTCCTTGGTGTTGTCTTTCCACACCACAGTTTCCCATGTTTTATGCTTCTCCAAATTGGTCCAGCATAATTTTTAATTTTTGATTATTAAAACATGTTGATCAACACAAAAGGACTTAAAAACTTTGTTGCTTAAAACTTATTAGATTTCAGTCCCCCAAACCAGATTATATCAAGAATGAGACAATGTCATAGAATTGACAAAGTTTTCGAACAGACACACTCTTATTCAGTAAATATAATACCACAATATTCTTGGCCACTTTTATTAATTGATTCTGATGATACTAGAAATTCTGAAGTATTTCAGAATACCAGACTACTTCAGAAGAGCATTAAGTTTATGCAATAAAAACTAGGGCTCTATTAACAGATTAGCTTAATTTTGCCCAATGGAATCATCTTTCCATATCTCTTTAGAGAATAGACAGGTTCTATAGAAGAATATTGGCCTCAGTTACATGGGCAAATTGTTATTTATAAGGCAACTTTAAACCACAGGCCACTTGAGCTGAATTGAGGACTCTGTTTTAAGTCTACTCTTCCTAAGAGGACTCAATAATCCAGCTTGTGAATTAAAATGGTCCTTGTTTCTCAACTCCTGTAGCTATTGCTATCATTTCATTGCTTCTGAGCACCCTCTGGTGGAGGGCAGAAGAGAGAAGAGAACATAATTATGAATATATGGCTTGTGCTGGGTTTGGTGACACACGCCTGTAGTCCCAGCACTTGGGAGGCAGAGGCAGGCAGATCTCTGTGTGTTCAAGGCCAGCCTGGTCTACACAGTGAGTTGCAGGTCAGCTGGGACTACAGGGAGACCCTGTCTCAAAAAGACCAAAAAATTTTTTTAAATAAAATTGAATATATGGCTTGTGATCCAAACGCTGATAAAGGGAAAAAGAGATGTGGCACATGTGCAGAACTTTCCTGACTTTCAGTATTACTCATTTAGGGCCTGTTGATGAATAAGTTGTACTAACCGTATAGTTACTTACAGCCTATAATTTAGTAATTCAATAAACATTTATGTTCTTATTACACCTCAAGGACTTGACTAGATACAGAGAACCTGGCCTTGGAGACTGGCTTTGATATTTAATGCTATTTCCCAGGGAAGCTGTTCAATCTCATGGGATCTCAGTTTGCTCATCTGAGAAATGAGAATAATCTTTGCTGACAGCAATAAAAACATAATTGAAAAAGAACCTAGCATAGAACACTTAATTTTGTAGCATGTGGGTACACACACACACATTCTCTCTCTCTCTCTCTCTCTCTCTCTCTCTCTCTCTCTCTCTCTCTCTCTCTCTCTCTTCGTGAGATAGGATACAAGGGTTATCTTACATGTTTTCAGTTACAAGGTTCAACTGTTTCTGCTTCTTAATGCTCTAAGACTAAGAGAATATTAGTATCATTTAAGTGTTTTATACAAGCTTATGTAATTATCATGTGTTCTGAAACATGCATAGAGCGCCCTAATACTCTAAATCTGTTCCATATCTAAGATATTCAAAATATGTTCACTAATATTTATTAAACAGTTTCTCCTAAGTGAACAAAGTTTAAATTATATAAAGGTTTCTCATTTCTTCTCACACAGCACTCTTTTAAGTGCTACCCTATGGGGAGTACGTCTTTTTGGACATATTGAGGCTCCGAGTGCTTCTAAGAGCCTACCCCAATATCATTCACTGCCTGTTTATGACCAACATGTTAAAAGGTATATGTTACAAAATAAGGTCTAAAAGTACAACCTGGAGCTGGTGAGATGGCTCAGCAGCTAAAAGTGTTTGCCACCAAGCCTTAGTGTGATCCCTGAAAGCCATATGGTAGAAGGAGAGAACTGACTCTCAAGAAGTCCCCTGGCCTCTACACATGCACTGTGGTACACCACATATGCACATACAGTAAACAAACACATTTTTCCCTATGAAAGTTCACTCTTTATTAACATACTAATAATTCAGCATTGTGCTACTGAAAAGACACCAGGCTCTGATTCTTTCACCCAAGTAAAGAATTGTGTTGTTTGAAGTCTTTGCACAGATTAAGATCCTGATATTCTGTGTCCTATTTTCAGCTTCCTGTTTCCTATTGCAGGTGGGATGAGAACCGCTCAAGGTACGTGAAAGCTTACATTTCTTGTCAGTGCTGGGAATGGGACCCACGGCTTCACACATGCTAGGTGAGCCCTCTACCACTGAGCTACAGTCCTAGCCCAGAAGTTTAAGTTGTTTACACTATGTGTTTGAATTTAGGAATTAAATAGATAAATAGAAAATAGGTTATATTTTCACACATCCAGTAAACAAACACACGTTTTTAAAGTTTTGAAATAACAAAAGCAGAACCTGTTTGGGCTGGGCATATAGCTGAGTGGAAGAATGCTTGCCCAACATGTGAGGCCCCAGGTTCAAGTCCAAGTACCACAAGTAGAACCTACTTATTAATTATTATCAGATAAACATCGGTAGCTTTAGAAGAACAGGTAAGCCTACTGAGAACATTCAGCTAAATGTATTTATACAATCTTTAAGTCACTCCTCCCACTCCTGTTACCACCATTAACGCTATCAACATGCTTTCTCCCATCAATGCTACCTGCAATGTTATTCCATATGTGCAAAACATTAATGGATTAATATACAAAAAGAACACTCTATGATAGATCATTGTACCTGGGCTATATTTCTAAATTTGTATGATCTAAACCAAGTCTCGTCGCTCAGTTATATAAAAGGTCAAATGAACAAAGCTGGACCAGATCGATGTTTAGCTTTTCATCTCACCCTGAGCATTTCTCCCCCAATTGCTGTTCCAGGACAATAGCCTGTCTTATCTTTTCAGTTATTACTCACCTACTACTTTTATATACTTTATTCAGGTTTGCTTGTGCTTCCTTATCACTAGGGTTTAGTTCACTCTACTACTCTTGCCTGAGTTTCCCTCAGCATTCTTTTCTATTGCCTAGTTTATTTGTTTATGAGGAGCACATGAAAAGATGGACGTGAATGTACTCTAAAATTCAGCTCAATCTCTTCCTTAAAATTAGCTCTGATACTCTCAAATAACCACATTTTTTTTTGCTTTCTAAAGTACCTGATATCTTTTAGTAGTCAATCACAGTCATTTATATTTGGGGAAATCTTTCATAAGTAAGGACCTTTTATTCAATTAGTTCATAATGGGAGGAACAGAAGCTTAGGTGGAAGTAGATAGAGCCAAGGACAATGTCAGAGGCCAAGGTTTTATGCGTCCAAGGAGCTGAATATGAGGGAAAAGTCAAATCTTTAGAAATCTTACCAGACAACAGCCACCTATGATAATTCTATCACTGGGAAAGAGGTAGCCTTAAGAGAGCTATTGCTTTGGTGGTGCAGAGAATCAGAAGATATGCTATGTGAGGAGCAGAAGAGGGTCCCACTGAATGATGATGAGTTTTACCACAAAATCTGTCTCTGTGGCTCCCAAATTATGTTCACCTGTGACAAGTCCTGGGAACTGCGCCAATGTAAACAGATGTCATATGCTTCCTTGGAAGGTGTAAAAGCAGGGTGACTATGAACTTCAAAAGCTATACTGCCAAGAGTCTGAAATCCTGTCTCTGCTAATAGCTATGTGACTTTGGACAGCTCTCCTATTTTCTTAGTCTGTTTCCACCTAGATAATTTTAAAATTTTTATTTATTTATTTTTATTGATTTTTTTGCATATTTTATACAGAACATCCCAAACAATCTTATTCATTTTATATCTGCATCCCAAATGGCACCCTCCCATAGCCCCCTGCCCCCCCCACTGGAGCCCATACACTCTGTCATCCATTTTACTGTCCACTGTGTTGTTAGTGCCCCCAGCTGTTCCCCAGGGCAAGTCCATCTGCTGAATATAGTCAGCCTACCTAGAGTCCCTTGTTTTAGGAAGATCTTCATCTAGGAGCAATCAGTTGCCAACATTCCTTTAGATAATATTGGGGTCTGCTGTTCATTTTCCCAGTTCTATGGTAGTTTACTGTCTGGGAGTCTCTTGGCCCATGCTGGCCAACAACTCAAAAGAAGTTATCTCCTGTCTGGCATTGTTTCTTGTTATGTAGCTTTTAGCTATACACATGGACTCTTAAAAGAAATATATTGATCAATTTAATCTTTAGTTATACTTTCCTTTTGGGTGTTTAAGACCATACTCTTGGCCCAAATAAACCAATTGATTTTACTCTTAAGGTCATTTGAGGATCTCTTCCTCAGAGGTCACATGGACTTGGGAGGAACCCCTGGCTCCTTTCTTTTACCAGTTCCATCTATATGAAGATAAGTCAAAGGTCCCACTCGACCATGGCTGCCTTCACTTGGAAGCATGGAGGAAATGTTTCCTCTGTGTTGACCCTCCTCTTTGTAGACTGGACACCAGTTCAAGTCCATCTGGTGAGGTCTCCATGTCCTCCCTGAACAAAAGGACAGGTGACTCACCACAGTTACAGAACTTTTTGAGAGATGCTGCATAGTCCCCTGGAACTTAATCAACCTTGTACCTATGATAATTTTGTAAATCATAAAACTGCTGTGAGGTTTAAGCTGGCCATGGTGGCGTACATCTTTGATCCTAGCACTCTGAGTTCAAGGCCAGTCTGGTGTACATAGTGAGTTCCAGGCCAGCTGGGGCTACAGGAGACCCTGTCTCC
>NW_008337285.1:2324542-2342105 GCF_000622305.1 Nannospalax galili
TGCCATTCCATAGACAAGAAAACAAGGCTCATATTCTTCGGAGATCTCAGGGCTGACAAGTTGACAAATAGCAGAGTAGATTCAGAATAGAAGCTGGTTCCTAGCTTTCCTTTAATGAAATCATTTTCACTTGCAATGTGAACCATCCTAGCTACTTCCTTGTAGAATATAGCAGATCTAAATTATGAAAAAAAATTAAGTCACTAGGTATTATTTGATTACAGCAAATACAAATGTGTATTTGAGGCACTTAAAAAAGAAAAGAAGGGCCAGGCGTGGTGGCGCATGCCTTTAATCCCAGCACTTGGGAGGCAGAGGCAGGCGAATCTTTGTGAGCTTGAGGCCAGCCTGGTCTACACAGTGAGTTCCAGGACAGCTGGGGCTACAGCTCAAAAAAAACAAACAAACAAAAAAATCCCAACCCCCCCTTCCCCCTCCAAAAAAAAAGAAAAAGAAAAAGAAATTAAGGGAATAATTTCTCTCATTAAAATACCAATTCGGTCTAGCTTCTAAGATCAGATTTTGAAACTGGGTACATCCAGGGTGGTATAGCTTTGGACAGTGTTTAACTTCTGTTACAAAAAAATGTTTTTAGTAGTTAGCTTCTCTCATCAGAAAATCTGTAAAGAAAAATCTCATTGTAACTTCTATCTACTAGTCAGGAGAAGCAAACATTATATGACATTTGTTGACTATGGTATGCTTTTACAAAAAATTATCATAAAAGAAAACAACATTGGATTGTGCAGATTTATCGAATCTTTCCTGGTTCCTAATCCATTCAAATGTAAGAGTGTTTACATACTGATCTGTAGGTCATTCAGCTTTCCCTATACATTTTCCTGTTTCATGTGAACCAATCCAATATATGGTTTACTTGTTGACAACCAAACTTGAAAGTGTTTTTTCTGTTGTTAAGTATCCATTTCCAGATGAAATTTCAATTACCACAGGGCTTACCAAAGCAGTAAGCATGAAAAAAAAAAGTCATCAAAACTTATTACAAAAATAAAAAGAAACTATGTTAAAATAAAAATGCATGCATATCTCTAATGATTAATATTTCATAACGATACTATTATTAGAGTTTTATAGAACCATCACTTGAAAGGTATTCACTAATTTATGTTAAATAGGTGAAAAAAAATCTATCTTGGATGCAGAAAGTTCAGGTTATAAAAGCAGCAGTGCTTATTTTATCTCCCACAAAGTGTTGCTGAGATAATTACTGCTGACAGCTTTATTCAAGGTTCATTTCACTTTTTCTGCCATTTTTCTCTGGTTAGAAGTTCAACAGAGCCCATGGGAAGCCACACCCCTCACACCTGTTAGGCTTCTTCGTGTTACTGAAGGCCAGTATGGACATGTCACTTCAAATTAGTATCATACCAGGCGCTAACTGTGACAATTACTTATCACAGGTTTAACTTTTTAAAAAAAGTTTCTAATTCAACCACAAAAACAGTGTCACAAAATGCAATTTAAACCTACAACAGTAGGTTGCATAAAAACATGAAGAGACCCACAAAATAGGTTCCAGGGTGAGCTTTATGCAGTATTTGAATTATGCAAGAATGCTTTACAATTTAGAACATTTCCTTTAAAAAACCAAAACAAAACAAAAAGGTAAACAAAAAGGATTGGCTCACTGGGTAAAGTGTTTCCTGTGCAAGCACAAAAATCTAAGTTCAGATCACCAGTGCCCATATACATGCCAGGTTGTTGGCACACACCTATAACCATAGTGGTGGAAGAACAGAGACAAGTGAATTATAGGGGGTCACTGGCCAGCCAGTATAGCTGAATGGTGAGCACCAAGTTCAGTGAAAAGACCCTGTCTCAAAACACAAAGTGGAAAAATGATTGAAGACATCCTGTTGTCATCCTCAGGTTTCTACTATAGGAGAGTGCATGTGTGTACACACACACACACACACACACACACACACACACACACGGCCAGCAGTTGTAATGAGAGGCTTAAGTTTTCTTTATTCTTGATATGTGATTCATTTTGTTAATTCTTTTGTGGCAACTGATGAAATCAATAATGAAATTTCTAGCTAATGTAAAGCAATTACATCTAAACTTACTAAGGAAAAACATAGCCTCATACTATCTAGAGAGGAAACAAGCATTCTTCTAATTGTGTTTTTAAACCACTTGGAAACTAGAATTATTATAAAAGAATATATACTGACTCAAAAGGAAAGCACTCACACTCTGAAATGTATTTCAAACTATCATAAGCCTCTCTGTTTCAAATGCAAAATAATCTCCGAATTATACCACCTCTAAAAAGACCTGGGATAGTTAGAGGTGGTTAATATGGACTGCTGTGAGGCTAATTGTGGATCTTCAGTTAATTACTTTCTGCTGATAGGGGATTTAAAAAATAAATAAAATGGTCTTTTATTCCATTTTTTCTTCAATTTGGACTCAAGAAAACACAGAATAATAATGGCTAAGCACAGAACACTTCATTATTTGTGGCTGTTATTTAGGTGATGATCTAAAATTCTGGGAAATATGTTCACAAGATAACCAATGTTAATGTGCACTAGCAAAATAACAGTGAACACGGTTTTACTTGACACAATGTGTACGATTTTATTCACAAGCGTCCACTATCTGGTAAAAAGAAATTCAATATCTCCCCCTCACACACACACACACACACAGACACATACGTAGATATAGACACAGACACAGACACAGACACAGACACAGACACACACACACACACACACAGGAGGATGTCAGCCAGAGCTGATGGGATTTGATTTTGCAACAGAATCTAAAAGTACTAAATACACACGAAATGCACTGAGCTGGAAATTCAGTACAAGAAATTGTTTGCAGAAAATCATACCTATTGGTAAATGAAATCAGTTTGATGGCAATCTTCATATGGGAATAAAAAGGTGAGTATAACAGTCTGATAAATTTTAATACCATTATATACATGAAAGCAAGTACACTGGAAGTGTAAGATTTTTCTCAAGATATTTATCTTCATTTTCTAGCATTTATAAACAAAAGCTTATAAAATCAACATAAGAAATACTGATCACGAGCCCAGGATCTTATGAAAACAGGCCATTTTCCTTATTCTCCAATCACAATAAATTCACAGGGGATCCAATCCAAATAATCACTTGTAAAGATGCTCAAGTTGGTTCCTCAATTTCGAGTTTGACAAAGAGATTCTATTAGCGGAAGAACCTCACTATGTTAAAGAGCTACTGCATTATATGTGGCCATTTTGGTGCATCATTAGAACAAAACCTTTCACAAATGCAAAGATACAACCTCAAGCCTGCTTTATATGCATGAACAGTACTAACTAGCTATCTGGCACATGTCTAGTCAATAGTAGGATGCCATTTACCCCTCAAACATTGTGGAAGTCTTTGGATAGCAAACATAGGAGCTCTGGATATTTTTTCAGCAGAATCTAATTCCTTGGCAAAACTCAGGCAGTTATGCTAACAACTTTGGTCTTGACATATGGACAGTTCTGCTAGGTAGCACTTCTTGGCTTTTCCTTCTAGGAAAAAAAAATAGTCTGAATTAATTACATCAAGTTAGAATATCAGTATAAATGAGTATGATCAAGAAATGAGAAGTCATTTCTCCTTTTTTTGCAAAAAAGTAATTTCATCTTGTTAGTTAATCCTTGATACCCAGTTTCAGTCAAGTAATTTTTCTCCTTCTGCTAAAATCTGTCATTTTTATTTGTGAATATCTAGAATTCAAGGTTTATAAGTCATGGGGACCAGAATGTACCTCCGTGGTAGTGTATGCCTAACATGTACAAGGCCCTGAGATTCATTCACATAGATAAAGATGATAGATGATAGATAGATGATAGATAGATAGATAGATAGATAGATAGATAGATAGATAGGCTTTAAAAGATCGACAAGATTGACTGTATATATGTTCAGACATTGGATTCTAGGGCCCTTGAAGACACAACAAAGCCTGAGTTTCAAAATCTCGTTTTTAGATACCAATAGGTCTAACAAGTTGCTTTGTATAACGTAGCAATACAATAAATGTCTCCACTTTCCTTGCCAAGATAAAATATGAAAGACTTCTAATTTCCTAAAGGAAAACATAATATACCTAGTTCCATAATTCAAAGCCTAGAAACCATTCTAAAATAAGACAAATAACAAAAGCTACTACCCAAGTTTGAGTAATTGACTGCCTGAGTAAAAAGTATTCCAATAGGAGCTGACATGTCAAATCTAATTCAGTAGTCACAATTTTAAATCACCAAACTAAACAAAAATAAAACTATTCAAATTCAATAAACATAATTTAAGCAGTTTTGATTTTTGATAAAAGTGTACTAGTAGTTTCATATCTAGTGTTACAGTTTAGTAATCTTTATATCCTAAAATATTTTATCTTTTTAGAGTTATTATGGAAATTATCATAATTCAAATGTTATTTCAACTTGATTTTTGTAAGTCAAGGCATGCCTCTCAAATTCATAAGGATGCACAGTATAGCTAATAAAATATACTCACTGGTACAGAAATTAAATAACAATGTGTTAGACATAAAAAATACTTGAACATACTAAAAATATTTCCCAAAAGAGTAAGTGGAAAATGCTGCCTGTAAGTTCTGTGGTCACATCTGAAAGTGCTCACTAGAAGTATAAAGGTTGAGCCCCACATTCTAGCTAGTACAAGTGGTACCTGAAAGGGATGACACACAGCGCAGTAAACTTTGCACTTCTTCTCCTAGCAGTTCTACCAAATTTTGTCCTGTACATTTTGCAGCCATTATATGTTATATGCATTTGATTTTAATCATTAAAAGTTCTTAATGGGCTGGGTGTGGTGGCGCACGCCTGCAGTCCCAGCACTCGGGAGGCAGAGGCAGGCGGATCTCTGTGAGTTCAAGGCCAGCTTGGTCTACATAGTGAGTTCCAGGACAGCTGGGGCTACAGGGTGACCCCGTCTCAAAAAAACCAAAAAAAAAAAAAAAAAAAAGTTCTTAATGGATTGAGCTTTTTACTACTATGTACTCACTTTCCATAGTTTTAAATTTTGGCATTAAATGCTATTTTGCCTGCTATTATATAACTGTATCACCCCTTGACTGCCTTTCTACCTTCACCTTTTGGATATCAAACAAATAACCAAGAACAGTGCATCTGGCATTATACAACTATTAATTGTACTTTTCAGGACCCTCACTCAAGTGGGCCATTCCTCTGTATACTTGTCTGTATATGCTCACTTATTGTTCTCTTTATTTGTACACATAAGTCCAAGAATAACCTTTCATAGCTTAAAAAAAAAAAGGCAAATCCTAAGACCCAACCATGTTTTTAAAAGTATTTTGCCATATGGTAAAATAGTGCTTTACCCAAGTCAGGTAATTCTTCTATGAGCACTCATACTTGCAATAATTTTAATTACTTGTTTGCTTGTTTTATTAGATAAGAGTCTCACTACATACCCCTGGCTGGCCTATAACTCACTACGTGGACTATGCTAGCCTTGAACTTACCATCTTCTTGCATCTGTCTCCTAAGTGCCAGGATCAACAGTGTGCCACCATGCCCAGCTCCTACAGTATTTACTTATGTTAGTGCTGCAAATTTAATGTAAAATGAAAGCTGTTTAGAGTTAATTCTTCAAAAGTGACAGATATAAGTTTTGTGTGCTAATTATAAATCTGTTTTTCAAGGAAAGTAACCTGTAAATTTGAGCTGAATAATTTACTGAAAAATGCTACAACTAAAGAAAAATAGAAAACGTGAATCTTAAAAAAAAAAAAAAAAAACCAAAACCTAAGCACTGAACTTTTTCAAGACTGGTGAATAAATTTAGGCATTATTTTGGCCAACATGTAGTGACAATGTTAAAAATCTCCCTTCAAAACTGAACTGATACTTATGCACAAATTCAGAGATGATTTTAGCGTTAATATAAACTTTACTTTGAAAAGGATGCTACTGCAGCTGTCATTTTGGTGTATTTTATTATTTGCAATTTGTTTTAATTTTTAACTTACATTTCACTTGCTAAAGAATTATATATTAAAATTGTGTAGAATTTTAGAGTTAGGGGAATCTTTGACTTGGGGATAGGGAGGATGTACGAGTGGAATATACAGAGGGTATCAGTATTTATTAAATATCTGCTATTTGATATATGCTTTAAATTCATTCAGTCACTCCCTGTTAATATAAGAGCTCTATAAGGTATCATTACTTTCATCTTAAAAGCTAGAAAACAGAAGTCCTTTAGAGTACTTGTTCACAGTGGACCTGAGATTAACTCTTAATTCAAGTGGTTCTGTTTCTACAGTCTTATATCCTTTATTTAGTCAAGCATTTCAAATTCATTATCTCATTTTGTCCCAAAGCTAATATATTCATGTGACAGGCGAGGAAACCCATACTTAGCAAAACTAGCAAACGTATAAAGTTACTAAAGTATATTCTGTTTTATGGTTACAAGCATATTTTCTCTTCTTTCTTTGTTTCAAAGACAGGGTATCATTATATAGCCCTGGCTGGCCAAGAACTCACTATGTAGAACAGATTGGCCTCCAACTCACAGAAATCTTCCTGCTTCTGCCTCGCACGTAATGGGTTGTGTGTCACCAGCATAAGGGTATTTTCTAGCAAAATCCATTTGTCTACTAAGGAAACGGAAGTCCAGAAGATTTATAAGATGTGGTCATAAATTGTACGGGGATTCTATGAAGATGGTCTTCAGTGTTCAGTGTACTACATCCTTTTTCACATTCTGTCATTGAAGACATTCAAACACACAGATCACAAGCACATGATCCAAGATTCTCCTAAATTATGACCTATGAACTCCTCCCTAGCTAACCTGCCATTTTCCAAACCAGACTTTCTTCAGTATCCTAACATTCAGTATATTGGGAGGTGGGGAAGGGAGAAAGTTACCATGTGTTACTGTGAACAACACAAAGCAATAAACACATAACCAGTCAAGGGTGGAGTTGGATAAAACATTCTTTAGCTTTGTCAACTCCAGAAACTTTTACCAAGGTTAACTCCATGGGGCTTAAAATCACTACATGGCCTTTTGGACATATATATAGGCAACTAAGCGGTAAAGACAATGAGCTGCTCTCTATTCAAATGGGACATCCCCAGGGATTGCTATGAGGCGAGGAACTTAGTTTGCCGCGGGAATAGCTGGTACAAAGCTGTGCTTATCTGGGAACGGTGGTGGGCACAATTATGTACGTGTGGGAGGCAGCTTGGAGTTTCTTTACCCTCATCCTCAAATCTTGAGGATCTAGTTATCTCCATTATCAAATACTATCTCTGTGCTGTAGGGCTCATCAGCATCTTTTTCTGTATCATGACCATCACCACCTGATGCTGTTTTTACCAGTTCCCAACTTTACTGAGCCTTATTTTTACTAAGTCTCATCTCCTCAGAGCTGCAAGTAGCAACTAGCTCAAAAAAATCTACCAAGTTCAAAGCAGCAAAACCAAGTAGACAGCGTGTGAAGACTTTGCACAGGGTCATTTGTTTGAACAGCATTTATTAAGTGCCTGCTACCTGAAGGTCAGCATGAGAGCCATAGTGAAACCCTGTTTCAAAAAAAAATTTTTTTTTAAGGATGGAGCTATGCTTAGAGCAACAGGCACTGCTTTACAAGTGCAAAGCTCTGATTTTCAGATCTAGCACTTGTGAGGGACACACTTCAGGAAAGATGACAGATTTTTTTTTAAAAAAAGGTAGGAAAGACTCATATATTAAATAGAAAATAACAACTATGGTGAAAACAATGAAAGAAAAATTCCTATAAAGAAATAGTTGAGCTGGAAGAATGAATACAAATTACACAGAAAGGATTAGGGAGAACAAAAGGCTCACTGATGATGGGTCATCTGAAGAATTGTCCAAAGACTAGAGATGATAGAAAAAAAGAGAACAAGAGGCAACAAATAATCCAACAACCTAAAGCAAGAATCAGAGTTGCATGGCTAAGCTCAAGTTAAGTCATTTGACCCTTACTTGAGATGAGTTAAGCAGGGGGATACACCGGGTAGGTTTTTAATCTTAAAGGGGAGCTATTATTCTGATGTAGTGTGAAGAGTTGACTGAAAAGGAATGAGAATAATGTGAAAGATCAGTTTGGAGTTCTGCAATAGCTGAGATTCGATAAGTTGGTAATGTATGAGGAGAATGATGGGAATAGAAAGAACTGAAAGAAGGGGACATATGTGGGAGTTTAAAATGATGAGCACTGGGGCTGGAGAGATGGCTCAGCGGTTAAGAACACTGGCAGTTCTTGTAGAAGACGCGGGTTTGAATCCCAGCACCCACATGGCAGCTAACAACTGTCCATAACTCCAGTTCCAGGGGATCTGACAGCCTCTTCTGTCCTCCCTGGGCACTGCACGACATGGGTGCACTTACCTACATGCAGGCATAACACTCATACACATAAAATAAAAATAATAAATAAAATATATTTTAGAAAAAAATGATGAGCACTCAGAAAAGTATCAAGGATAACATCCATCTCACTTATGGAGCTAAGATAGGTGGTGATGCCATCTCTGGAACTAGGAAACAAAAAGAGGCTGAGGTATGGCCAAAAAGGACATGATTTCAATTTCTAGTATGTTGAATTTAAAGTCCTTTGGGGAATTGCTATGGAGATGATAAAAAGGTCATTCTGGAGCTGAAATGGGAGGGCTGGGTTACAAATAGAAATTTATTTATCATCATAAGGATGACAACTAAACTATAAATATGGTAAAGATATGAAGGGAGAAACATGCTGAGCACAATGAGCACATGAAATGAGCCTCAAACTCTACTATTTAGTGACTTGATAAAGAAGGGGAGCTTGAGCTAGGCCCTTTAATCCCAACACTCAGGAGGCAGGGGCAGGCAGATTTCTGTGAGATTGAGGCCAGCCTGGCCTACATAGTGAGTTCCAGACCAGCTGGGGCTAAAGGGAGACCCTGTCTCAAAAAGACGAAAGGGGGCAGGGGCTGAAAATGAGACGGAAAAAGAAAGAGAAAAAAAGAAACTGGACTTGCAGGGGCAAGGGCAGGAAAGTGTGGCAACCTGGGAGTGAAAGGAGGAATAGTTCAAGAAGGAGCTTTCAACAGACCAAAATGCTGCTAATCAAGAATTCAGAATATCCCAGAAATGGAAACTACCTAAGTGGCTACCGCCTCTCCTTATCAAGAAGAGAACTGATAAATAATGTGTAATACCTACAGAGACAATGTTATATAGCAAGACAACAAATGAGAAGTAAGTTTATGTAAGAATATGGATCCATTTCACAAATGTAAGGGTCAACAAAAGGCAACAAGAGAAGAATGGACTACACAAATCAAGCATACTATATGATGTTATTTACTAATGTTCAAAACCAGAAAATTACTGTGCTTTATTTCTTGGATAAAGCAGAGGGCCTCTGGCTTGTTGGAAATGTTTTCTTTTATAATTAGGATGCTGGTTACATGGGACTATTCATGAACGTTCACTAAGTCACACATTCAAAATTTTTTGCTATTTTTTTCTGAAAGTATATTCTAATAAAAATTTTTATGTTTTTGTGTTGTTGATACTGGGAGAATTGAAAAATTAAACACAGGGTTTCATGCATGTTAGGCAGTGTTACTATCTGGCCATGAATTTCCTGGATATGGTAGCTATTTTTTAAACACAGAATCTACATTTATTTTTGAGAGGTGTGTGTGCGCGCGCGTGTGTGTGTGTGTGTGTGTGTGTGTGTGTGTGTGTGTGTCTGTGTGTGAATATGAAGGTATGCATGCTCATGCAGAAACCATAGGAGGACACCTGGTGGCTTCCTCTACCACCCTCTGCCTAATTCCTTTAAGACAGCGTCTCCCAATAAACCTGAAGTTCAGTTAGGATGACTCCTAAAATCTGCCTGCCTCTGACCCTGAATGCTGGGGTTACAAACACAAGCATCAATACCTGCCTTTTTATTTGAGTACTAAGGATTCAAACTCAGGTCCTCACGCTTACACTGGAAGACCTCTTACCCACTGAGCCATCTCTCCAGGTTATATTTTTGTTTGCTTTGTTTTGTTTTAGTAACAATATAAATAAACTGATATCTATTAATTCTAAAACACTGAGAGTGAGATATTCTTAAAGACTTTCTAGTGGATAACATTTCCCTTTTTTCTTTTTGACAGCATCTCACTATGTACCCCCAGCTAACCTGGAACTTACTATGTAGACTAGGCTGGCCACAATCTCATAGACATCTGCCTGTATCTGGGTTCCAAGTACTAGGAGTAAAGGCATGTACCACACCCAGCTGTTAACAAATTTTTTAAGCTGCCCACATGGAAAATCATAGCACTGAAAAAAATCGCACCATTTAATAATGCAAATCTTCCCCCTTTTATTTAGTATAGTATATTTCAAAGCCAATAATGACGTAAAAATGAAGTAAAACAGATAGTGAAGTAAATACACCAAAGCTGTAATGAAGTGAGCAGAGCACACAGTGTAAACAAGGTGACACAAAGTTAATAAAAGTTGACTGTGTAGTTTTAATTTTTTTTATGTGTATGAGTGTTTTGCCTGCATGCATGTAAGTACACCCATGCCATGCAAGGATCACAGAGGCCAGAAGAGGGCGTTGGAACCTCTGGAATTGGAGTTACAGGAGTTAGTTGCCATGTGGGTACTGGGAATTAACCCGGGTCTTCTGAAAGAACAGTCACTGCTCTTTAACCACTGAATCATCTCTCCAGCCCCCTGTGTATTTTTTTATATACTCTGTCACAGGTTGAAGTTTACTCATTTTTTGTACAAATTACAAAAACTTTAGCATTATAACAGTCGTGTTTACATCTACTCTAAAGGAGGCTGAGAGGTTAGAAAGCGTATTAATCAAATCTCCAGTTTTCAACTCCGTACCAGTTCAAGATAACTGGTTGGCTTCTTTTAGGTGAAATTGCTCTTTAGAGCATTCATCCACATCTTATTCAGATGCTCACTTATCTAACATAGCTCATCAGCAATCCCGAAAGTAGGGCACATCCTTAGTCTTTTTCATCTCTTGAGACTCATAAGTCACTCCTCTGTTAAGCCCATTTTACTTGTGTCCTGTGTAAGTATGAGATACATTTAAAATTTTAGGAATATCAATGTAAGTGTTTTGTATCTCTGATTAATCAAACACAAGTCAACTTAGAGTCAGGATTCCTCTCTTCAGCTTTTTGGCGGGGATGGGGGCTCCTTTTCATTATCACCAACTGCACAGACAGTGGTTTCGGGCTCTCAAAGTTTCTCATGCTTATCCATCATCGATGAATTCTTCTATAAGACAATTAACTAGTTTCCAAGGTATGAGGGAACATAAGGTATGGTTTCATATGATCTTTTCAGGTACAGCTCTCTTTTCTCCATTTATTTTTTCAACTGCTCCCCATCCCACTGTTCCCTATCATCCACAGGTAGTTCTCCTGAATTTGAAGCACTTCATATAAATGACTATTTTATAAAGCATTTTAATCACATTACTGGTAAGAATATTAAATTACAAATCTCTTGAGTAAGAAAGTGCCCAAATGAAACTGTCTGCCTCTAAATCACAAAATATCAAAGCAATAGTTTCAAATGAAAATAATGTACAGAAATAACAATTTCTGAACACAGAGATGAAACAATTAGTGTAGTTAACCAGTAACTTAGCAGTCTGCTTATTATGCAAGGGGCTAACTATACCACTAATAGCTTAATATGTCCCAATAAACTTGTTACGCATGGTTGGGGAACATGTAATGGTTCTTCAAAGTTTATTTGTGGTATAAGTCTTGTATTTTCTAACCTGTCATAATTAAATCAGTCCTCTTGCACTTTGAAATCTCCACAATAATAAGAACTTTATCAGGCTGGTGTTGGTATGAAGTGTCACAGCAAACCAAAATCCCATGGGGAGCAGTGCACAGACTTCTCCTCTAAGCAGCAAAAAGCTGTTATCATTTTCTGAATTACAGGAACTATAAAAGGACACTCTACTCAAGCTGCCGCTGAATGTCACCTGAAAAGCAATCACAAAAGGGCTCTGTCTTGGCTTATCTCTGAGCTCTGTCACTACGGCAACCAGCAGGGAATAAGTATCTGTGGGTCTATGAATTTCAGAATCCCATAAAAGCCAGGGCTAAAAAGGCATGTGCAGCCTCTCAGAGATTGACTGCATTAATACATTAGCAAATACTGTGAAACACTGGATAAATGTCAGCAATTATGGAAAAGCATCTAATAACGATATTCGTTGCCTGTCAAACCCCCATGAGGTTTGATATGTAACTGCCACTCAAGCTGTCTGTAATTTTATCTCTTTTATACATCTGAATCCACATCATTCAAATTTGTATTTTGAAAGTAATAAACTGTAAAAGTAGTTCATTCCATGTTGATCATAACTGTCAATAAACATATAATAAAAGAACAAAAAGACTTCCATTTGCTTTGGGAAGAATCAGTACTAACAATCTCTTCTGGATATGTTTTTTTTTTTTTTTAAACTATGCATTCTCTACATGTGGAATATTAAACAATGTCATGATGTACAACAGAAACTGATTTGACTAGTGATTAAATATGAGCTAAAAAGACTCCCTCCACGCATGAATGCTCATTTTAAGCTTTCTTTTTAGAGTAGAAAATTTCTATGAATTTATAGCCAATTAGGCATAATTATAAACATCACCCTTTTTATTGCACATCACAAAATCCCATAGAATCTTTTAGATCTCAAACTGACCATGAAGCTATTTTTCGTTGTCCTGCTGAAATACAGAATTATAGACAACTGATTATATCTAAAACCCAGAGGGCTAAAAGTACAATGTAATAAGCTGGAATGGCCACTCTTCACAGTCATATTTTCCCTACTCAAAAAAATGACTTATTAAGGAATCTTATCACATAGGTTACACCTGTTCAGATGCAGTAGACAGCATGTTAACTTGTAAACACAAATGCCAGAGATTAAGTGCCACACATATGTATAATAAACAACCTTCTATTTCTCACAGTATAGAATGGGGTCAGGTACAAAGGTTCCAATAAGACCTTTCTCAGGAACAGAGGAAAATTCCTGATTTCTTAAAACAGAAAGCAGCACCTCTGAAACAAGCAGTACTATACACAGGAATACTCAGCTAGCCGTTATCTATTGCTATCTAGCACCACATTCAATATTAATACAGGAAGTTTTTGCTGTTACTTTATGCCAGAGGCTATTCCAGGCACATTAGACTAAACAATCAAATCAGAGCTGCTCCTTGTCCTTAAGGAGTTCATAACCTCAGAAAGAATCTATCACAGGCACTTTTTTGCTAGTTAGTTAAAAGACAGTTTGAAGTAACTCTTAAGGAGTACTAACTAAATAACTATTCCAAAATACAAGATTACTATGACTCTCTGTTACTCTACTATTACCAATACGGCTACTACTGAAGAACATACCTATAAAGTAATATGCCATGGTGAAAATATGTGAAAATCACTTATATTCAGATGTAAGTACTAATTTTACAACATATAAAGGAGAATGAAAGTCAAATTTTGCTTTTCTGTTTGTCTTTCTATTGAATAATCATCAAGCTTCAAACAATATAATTACATCAAGACAGGGAAAAATTCACCTTAATATATCTATTGCTTCTCTACAACTAGAAATTCAAAGAATCTAAATTGTTTTCAGCATACTTCCCCACTGCAGAATAACTTATTTTAGATAATTTGATTTTTAAAATTTAGACAGATTACCTATGGTAACAAAGAATATGAGATTAATGACTAAGGCATAGTTTTGTAGTAGAACTTGTGTTTAACATGCGAGAGGCCCAGGAATGGAGAGAGGCCTCAGCAGTTAGGAGCACCAGCTGCTCTTGCAAAGGACCCAGCTTTGATTCCCAGCACCCATGTAGCAGCTAACAAACAACCATTCATAACTCCAGTCAAGAGGGACCCAACGCCCTCTTCTGGACTCTGCAGGCTTTGCACAATATGAATGCACTTACATAACACAAGCAAAACACTCATATACTCATATTATTTAACAAATAATAATAGCAAACAATAATAATAAATAAATCAAACATAAATTTTAAAAAAACATGCAAGAGGCCTGGGTTTGATACCCAGAAACACATATGCGTGTGTACACACACACACAATTAATTTCTCTCTCTCTCTCTCTCTCTCTCTCTCTCTCTCAAGTCTATAAGACAATTACAATTTCAAGTCTTCATAAAAAATTCCAGAAATGGGGTGAGCAAGATGGTTTAGTGAGCAAAAGTGTTTGTCACTCAAAGTTGACAAGCTTAGTTCAATCCTCAGACCAACTACAAAGCTGTCTTTTGATCTTAACAGACACTGCAGCATATGTGTGCCCTCACATATCAGACACACATAGGCATGTGTGCACATATATATACACACATGCACACACAACAAATAAATTCCTAAAAAGTACTAAAATTATATTAGATCGGTCTCTGAAATTCCCAACACTATTCAAAAACGTGAACCTCTATAAAATAAGAAAATCTACATTCTTTCAACACACAATGGCAAAGTAAATAATCCCATTCCAAAAGGAAGCATAGTAAGGAAAAAAAAATCAGACTAAAGCAAATCCAGAAGGACAAACACCAAAACCTGACTGGGACCTGAGGGTTGTGATGGCATCATCTGGGCTCCAAGGAGCCGAGGCGGGCAGCCTCACTCCTACAGCTCTGCTGTCTGCAGCACACTTGACTTCTTTCTTTTTGTTTGCTTTCCTGGTGTTTTGTTTTGTTTCTGAGTCAGGATCTCCTCTAGTCCCAGCTGGCTTAGAACTCATGATGTAGACAAGGTGGACTTGATCTCAGAGAGATCCGCCTGCCTCTGCCTCCTAAGTGTTGGTATTTAATGTGTGCACCACCAAGCCCAGACTGACCTCTCTTCTGAGCCCGTGTCAGTGGTTTTCTACAGCTGACATTCCCTATTCTTTCCATTTCTAATATTGTTATGCCCCCACTTCACAGCTTCATGTAGAGCCCAATCAGGAAAATTCATGTAAGGACCTGAACCCTGCTACAAACTCCCTGGCCTCAGTGGCTTTCCAAAACCTTGGAACAAGCCTTTATAACCCTGTAACATTTTCATTATCAATGCCTGCAAACTCAGCATGACAAAGACACTATGGCCAAATTTTATTGCCAAACTGAAGTGTAATCTGGCTCTCTTTAATCCAAAGCTCCACTAGCCTCTGAGTGCCTAGGAGGCTAAGTTTAGGAATTTCTTTAGCCAGCCCTATTAGAGCAGGGCACTAATCTGTAACACCCTTGCACTCTTTTCAGGAACCCTCCTCAGAGTTAAAGTTGTCAAATTGAGTTTGCATTGTTACAACAAGGCATTTCACAGAGTAGGGTCTTGCCCTCAGGCACATTTTCTATTGTCCTTGTACAAACCACTCTTAAATGGCACCAATCTCTTTAACAATCACTATCACTTTGTACATAACTTAAACTTGCTCATACTTCTTACCTTGCCAAACTATGAATTTTCCACATCCTTGTTATACTTTCTACTTCAATTTCTCACTATAAACCTGGTTAAAGGAAGTGAGAAATAACTATGTCACAGCCTAAATGCCAAGTTGAACTGAGTTTTAAGCTTCAGGATACAAGAAAACCTAGATGATTTGCCTAAATATAACACAAATAACCTCTAGTCCAATTCCCCAAAGGGCCCTAATTCCCACTTCAAACCCTGTACCTCCAGTTTTTACTGTTTATATTTGTATCAGCATTCTGATTTTCAGCATTCTGAATCTCTCACCAGAATCACCCATCAAACTTTGTTTGCAGTACTCTAGGGCTGACAGCTCCAAACTCTCCCAAATTCCAAAAGCCTATAAACTACACGGTCAGATTTATCAGTGATTATCCCATTCTTGATATCAATGTGCTTTGTTAGTTATTTTTCTAATTATTGTGACATAATATCTCACAAAAGAAACTTAAGGAGAAAGAATGTATTCTGGTTCATGTTTCAGGCAATGCAATCCATCAAAGTGGAGAAGACATAGTAGAAATTCATGGGAAATGAGTTTGAGGCTTGAACTTCCCACACTCCACCAGGCCAGGCAGCAAAACAACTATGATGGAAGCACAGCAAGGTTGTAACCCTCAAGTCCTAACCCAGTTTTGTACATTCACCAGCTAGGTACTATGCCATAATGGTTCCATAAGCACCAAAGACAGTGCCACCAGCTGGATACAAAACATTCAAATACATGAGCCTATGGAAAACATTTCAGACCCAAACCATAACAATTGTTGCTCCATTTCCAATCTTAGAGTGAAAATATTCCCTCAGGAAATAGACTCCATTCAAGTGGGGGGGGAGGGCATTTTCTCTGTTCTGAGTTTTCTGAGTTAATTTACTTTAAAAAAAAAAAAAAAAGGCTTACTGAGGCTTGGTGTGATGGTACACACCTTTAATCCCTGCACTTGGGAAGCAGAGGCAGGTGGATCTCTGTGAGTTCAAGGCCAGCCTGGTCTACAGGCCAGGTGGGACTAGAGGAAGACCCAGTCTCCAAAAAAAAAAAAAAGCATTACTGGATGTGATAGAACACGCCTTTAATCCTAGCACTCAGAAGACAGAGGCAGGTGAATTGCTGTGATTGAGAGGGAAGCCTGGCCTAAATAAAGTCATTTCTTTAAAAAAAAAAAAAAAAAAAAAAAAAAAAAAAAAAAACAGAAGTACTGGGGTGCTGGAAATATGGCTTGGCAGTTCAGAACACATACTGCTCTACCAGAGGACTCACATTCAATTCCAAGCATCTACTCCAGGTGGCTCATAACCGCCAGTAACTCCAGCTTCAGAGGGCTCTGAAGCTTCTGCCTTATGTGGGCATCTACATGCACAGACATGTAGACAGCAGACATGCACACAGGCAGACAGATATACACACAGAGTTAAAAATACTAAAAAATTAAAATTAAAAACCTTGCATTATGGAGCTGGAGAGATAGCTTAGAGGTTAAGAGCACTGATTGCTCTTGCAAAGGACCCAGGTTCGAGTCCCAGCATCCACATGGCAGCTACTACCAACGGTCCTTAACTCCAGTTCCAGGGAAATCCGACGCCCTCTTCTGACCCCCAAGGCATTGCACTACACGGGTGCACTCACATACATGCAGGCAATACACTCATACACATAAAGATAATTAAACCAACAGCCAACATCATTCTAAATGGAGAAAAACTGGAAGCATTCCCACTGAAATCAGGAACCAGACAAACTTGTCCACGATCTCCACTTCTCTTTAACATAGTACTTGAAACTCTTGCAAGAGCAATAAGACAAGAGAAGGAAATTAAAGGAGTAATAACTGGAAAAGAAGAGATGAAATTATCCATTTTTGCAGATGATATATTATATCTAAGGGACACCAAAAATTCCACACGAAAACTCCTAGAAATTATTAACAAGTTCAGTAAAGTGGCAGGTTACAAAATTAACCTACAAAATC